>NC_091086.1:31331666-31634696 GCF_032405125.1 Capricornis sumatraensis
GCTTTCTCTGTAGTGGAGGGCAGATCTTCATAAATTCTTTTGAGAATGCTCTGGCTTGTCCCCAGATCAATCCATGCTGAGTTTACTATTCAGATCAGATTATTACCAGGCAGTTGGAGTGGTCAAATTCCCACAGCCAATTTTCTATTAAAAATCCCAAGTAATTGAAATGGGAGGAAGGTATCCAGTAAAAGTCAGTGTGAATAATTTAGCAGAGTAGCTGTCTGCAGCTTCCGAGGCAACAAATTCAAGGCATTTTATTAGAGGGCTGACAAAGACACAGTTTTCTCCAGAGCCTCTGGCTGCAACCCACCCATCTCATCAAGAACAAGAAGAGTGGGGAAGCAAGCCAGCCTGGGGGATCAAGGATTAATCCTTGCCTGATACCTAAGTGATCCTGTGAATGCCAAATGTGAACAGTGATGCTGTACTTGATATTTTTGTAAAGGTCCGTGTTGACATACATCATGACTGACTGCAGTGGTCACTAAACAGGGGCCCTTGTGTTCATCCCTGGCTCTATCAGTCTCTTCAAGGGGTAGACCCATCTGCTAGTGATAGAGATAGACTGGTTGCTGTTTTATTAAACTCACCTCAAATCTCAATTGAGTGACATTTCTAATTTTTTTTCCTGCTCCTAGGTAACTAGAACAAAATTCTCACAAATAAATGCCCTCTATCCCTAGTCAGGACTAGTCAGAAGGTGGGGACACAAATGACAGAAACTCAACTCAAATTAAATCCAGTAAAAAGAGAACTTGTTTATGCATGTTGCTGTTGAAGAATTGAAAACTATAGTTCTGAATGAGGCTGCAGATTAGATTGAAGTTCACTGGCTAAGATATCTGGAAGTCAACAGCCCCGGTCAGAATCTCCATGACTCAAGGGCCCTGTTGTCAGAGGGGTAGAGATGGACATCCAATACCAGAAAAAGATGTCTGGAAGAATAAAGTGATGTGCAATAAAATCAAAATGAGAGGTTCTGGATGTTCAGTGAACTATTCCAATTACCTATATGTTCATAGAAGTCATTTAAAGTTGCTATAAATCCTATGGCCAACTGTTATGGATTGAATTATGCCCTCCAACCCACCACAAAGTTCATGTATCAAAGTTTTACCTTCTTCTATCCTTCCAAGTTCTTGGCTGAGACCTTTGTTCAGTTCAGTTCAGTCATTCAGTTGTGTCCGATTTTTTGCGACCCCATGGACTGCATGCAGCACGCCAGGCCGCCCTGTCCATTACCATCTCCTGGAGTTTACTCAAACTCATGCCCATTGAGTTGGTGATGCCATCCAGCCATCTCATCCTCTGTCATCCCCTTCTCTGCCTGCCTTGTAATAAAAGACAGATTAACAAATAAGAGAAGAAACAAAGAAGTTTAATAACTTGTATACATCATGTACATATAGGAATACCCAGTGAAAGAGGAATAACTCTCCAAGGTGGCTTAGAACTCCAGATTAAAGTGCATCTTCAGTTAAAGACAAAAGAAAGAAAGATGGAGGAGGCCAGTCCTGGGAGGTTACCTGGAAAAATAAGGTCAGCAGAGTATAGTTTGTTATACAGATTTAAGCAGGTACTTTCTCCATTATGATTCAGAATCATCCATGTCTTCCTATTACAGAGAGACAGGGAGACACCCTTACAATGGAGAGTTCCTTCAGAAATGCAAATATTCCTTACAAAAGGATAACTCCTACGTCTGTCTGCTGTTTCTCAAGACAATCAGCTCAAAATACGCCTTATGCCAAAAAGCCATATTCCACTCCCCTTCAGTGTTTATTCCCCCGCCTCTTCTCCTGCAGGGTCACCTCTGGCAGACTGTCCCTCAACTGAAGATTACCTCTTCTCTCAAGGCAGTTCACTACTCCACGACTCTTTCCCTCCCCCGGAGCCACAGGCCTAGAGATGGGAACAGAGCTGCTGGTAGCCACCCTGGGCCACTGTACTATCTCTTCTCCTTTGTGACCACACTTCTGCAAATACTTCAGTTCAGTTCAGTTGCTCAGTCGTGTCTGACTCTGTGCGACCCCATGAATCGCAGCACTCCAGGCCTCCCTGTCCATCACCAACTCCCAGAGTTCACTCAGACTCTCGTCCATCGAGTCAGTGATGCCATCCAGCCATCTCATCCTCTGTCGTCCCCTTCTCCTCCTGCCCCCAATCCCTCCCAGCATCAGAGTCTTTTCCAATGAGTCAACTCTTCGCATGAGGTGGCCAGAGTACTGGAGTTTCAGCTTTAGCATCATTCTTTCCAAAGAACACCCAGGGATGATCTCCTTTAGAATGGACTTGTTGGATCTCCTTGCAGTCCAAGGGACTCTCAAGAGTCTTCTCCAACACCACAGTTCAAAAGCATCAATTCTTCAGTGCTCAGCCTTCTTCACAATCCAACTCTCACATCCATACATGACCACTGGAAAAACCATAGCCTTGACTAGACAGACCTTTGTTGACAAAGTAATGTCTCTGCTTTTGAATATGCTATCTAGGTTGGTCATAACTTTTCTTCCAAGGAGTAACCGTCTTTTAATTTCATGGCTGCAATTACCATCTGCAGTGATTTTGGAGCCCCCAAAACTAAAGTCTGATACTGCTTCCACTGTTTCCCCATCTATATGCCATGAAGTGATGGGACTAGATGCCATGATCTTCGTTTTCTGAATGTTGAGCTTTAAGCCAACTTTTTCGCTCTCCTCTTTTACTTTCATCAAGAGGCTTTTTAGTTCCTCTTCACTTTCTGCCATAAGGGTGGTATCATCTGCATATCTGAGATGACGAACTATGGACGGAGATTCTTGACATTGTACAGGAGACAGGGATCAAGACTATCCCCATGGAAAAGAAATGAAAGAAAGCAAAATGGCTGTCTGAAGAGGCCTTACAAATAGCTGTGAAAAGGAGAAAAGGAAAGATATAAGCATCTGAATGCAGAGTTCCAAAGTATGGCAAGAAGAGATAAGAAAGCCTTCCTCAGGCATCAATGCAAAGAAATAGAGGAAAACAACAGAATGGGAAAGACTAGAGATCTCTTCAAGAAAATTAGAGATACCAAGGGAACATTGCATGCAAAGATGGGCTCGATAAAGGACAGAAATGGTATGGACCTAACAGAAGCAGAAGATATTAAGAAGAAGTGGCAGGAATACACAGAAAAACTGTACAAAAAAGATCTTCATGACCCAGATAATCATGATGGTGTGATCACTCACCTCAAGCCAGACATCCTGGAATGTGAAGTCAAGTGGGCCTTAGAAAGCATCACTACAAACAAAGCTAGTGGAGGTGATGGAATTCCAGTAGAGCTATTTCAAATCCTGAAAGATGATGCTGTGAAAGTGCTGCACTCAATATGCCAGCAAATTTGGAAAATTCAGCAGTGGCCACAGGCCTGGAAAAGGTCAATTTTCATTCCAATCCCAAAGAAAGGCAATGACAAAGAATGCTCAAACTACTGCACAATTGCACTCATCTCTGCAAAAAACCCTTTCCAAATCATCCTAATTTGGGTGTGACATCTGCTTCTCAGACTGATAGAGCTCTCTATAAAACAGAGGTGGAAAAACTGAAAGACTAAACCTTCTTTTCTCCTCCACCTGGAAAAAGAGTCATAGATAGTGTCCATAGTACACCGGACCCTAACATGAAAAGCCCATGTCAGATGATAGAGTTTTTTAAATGTGCCATTTGTCCTTAGAAATCACTCACTTAAATAATAATGTAGGCATTTCTATTGCTTTGGGGGATCTTCTTCATCTTTGCTTCCTAATTAAATCTTAGAATCTGCAGCCACAGAATAGAAGTCAGCTTATTAATTGAAACCTGTCTTTGTCCATAATTTTGACTGCTCTGTATTTCCACCTGTGCCACGGTCAGCAATGTGTCATACTTTTGTTTGTTTTTTCAGAGTTTAATATCTGAAAAGTAAAAAAAGGCTACAGTGGTATGGATTTAATCCCCTGGGAAAACACTACAATGTTTAAACATTTGGGGTTCATGAGGTTCCCTTTCCTTTTGCCAGTGACCTCAGCTCCTTCTCTCATTTCACCAGTTCCACATTTAATCATTTTCTACTTCAAAGGCTAATTGCCTGTTTATTTAATGTCTGTTAGCTACTGGGCATAGCATGTTATTTTCCTTCTCAAGGCAACGGACCCCATGAGGCAGATCTAGTCATCCCATTTTTAGAACCAAGGAGACAAGCTCAGGAAGGTCATGCCTTCAATGCGACCCGGCTGGTGAGTGGCAAAGGATGGGAAGGCACCAGGTCAAGGTGATCCCCAGAGCATAGTCCATGTCACCGCTGCCTGCTGCCCTTTGACCTGCTCACTCCTCCCACCTTGTCAGTTCAGTTCAGCTCAGACCTTCACCTGAACCTGTAATGCTCCACCTGGAATGTGTCCCCACCACGATCCTTCTCTCTGCCTGATACAGACCTCATCTCAAGCATTTTCCCCATGGCTGACTTTACCCAGCTGCGCATGCTCAGTCGCTCAGTCATGTCCCACTCTTTGTGACCCCCACGGACTGTAGCACGAGGCCCCTCTGTCCATGGGATTTTCCAGGCAAGATTACTCCAGTGGGTTGCCATTTCCTACCCAACTGTGTGGCACAGTTATTTAGCAGATTAATACACAGCTGCTGCTGCTGCTGCTGCTGCTAAGTCGCTTCAGTAGTGTCCGACTCTGTGCAACCCTATAGATGACAGCCCACCAGACTCCCCTGTCCCTGGGATTTTCCAGGCAAGAACACTGGAGTGGGTTGCCATTGCCTTCTCCAATGCATGAAAGTGTAAAGTGAAAGTGAAGTCGTTCAGTTGTGTCTGACTTTTAGCGACCACATGGACGGCAGCCTACCAGGCTCTTCCGTCCATGGGATTTTCCAGGCAAGAGTACTGGAGTGGGTTGCCATTGCCTTCTCCAAAATTAACACACGGAGATAGGAACAAATGCTTTCCAGAATTTCACTCAGAGATATAATCATCTTGCTTGTGGGATGTTTTTGTCTCCTAAGCTAGAACTTCTGTTTCTTAAGCCTGAGGCAATATTATCTATATATTTCTTTAGCACCCCCATCCCATCCCACCCTCCCCACAGTCTGTGTTGGTCTTTCGCACATAGGACATCCTCAACACATGCAACTGACTGACTGGAAGAGTTAAAACACTGGAAATTTTGAAAAGTTTTGCTTGTGAAGGGGAAGTACACCATTCCTCCTGTCCTTTTTTTTTTTTTTAATTAAAGAATAATTGCTTTACAGAATTTTGTTGTCTTTTGTCACGCCTCAACATGAATCAGCCATAGGTATACATATATCCCCTCCCTTTTGAACCTCCCTCCCAGCTCCCTCCCCATCCCACCCCTCTAGGTTGATACAGAGCCCCTGTTTGAGTTCCCTGAACCATACAGCAAACTCCCGTTGGCTATCTATTTTACACATGGCCTCCCTTCCTTTTTAAAGAAATATTTTCTAAAGAATACTATATTTTCCCTTGTGATATTTTCCCTTGTGATTTCCCTGAGGAACTAAACAGGACATGTCAGAATGACTGGTGGATAGATTCATCTGCACTCCATGCTCTGTTCTGTCTGTCACGGCTTTATGAACTTTAAAGGAAAGGAAAGGGAATCTTTAGGTCGGGAATTCATCTGTTGAAAGGCTCTGTATGACAGCCTACGGGAAGGAAAGGCCTTGTGGTTTCATCAAGAATCAGAACACTGCTTGTGTGTTTTGCCTGACCACTGACTTTCTTAGAAGGGGGCTTTGGTTGTTTACTCACATTCTATGCCTCAATATTAAATCTCAAAATGAAGAGAACTCCTTCTTGTCTAAGGGCATGGAGAGCAGGGTAAAGGGACAACTGCAATTCAAAGATACAACTAGCTCAATGTGATGTGAGGGGCCCTGGAGAGACTCCTCACCCCTCAAATATCTCCTGTTGGTCTGCTCGAGGACAGAAAAAGAAGCCTCGTTGTCGTTAAGGTGGCAAGGGCCTGGTTAAAATACAAACGTATTATCTAGGAAGACATGATACTATTTTGCTTTTATTACAAGATCACATTTCACCCACATTTTAATGTTTCTGAACCAAGCAACATGCGTTTTTATAATCAATGTGACTCATCAATGTAGTAGTGCTTATTTGTCATGAGCAGCTAAGTTCATTATTATTAAATAAATAAGAACCTCTGGAAATTTTGCTAAAACTTGCTAAACTTGGGCCCCATAGGAACAGGTGCTCATTCAGGAGGCCTGGAAAGTGATGAGGAATTTGCATTTGCAAAAAGCACCCCCAGGAGGTTCTGAGCTAGAAGCCCAGCTTCAAGAATCTCCCAGTCATTTTTTGGTTTCAGGGAATATGATTTTTATGGATCTTAATAGTCAGTTTGTAAAGTTGTGTCCTATGGAAGCGGCCTGGGTCCTCAGTCACTGGGTGTGCAATTCAGAACCAAGCCCTGGGGAGAGAGTTGCCTTTTAAGCATGGCAATCATGAGTCCTGCGTTTTCTCAGTTCAGTTGTGCTCTGCCATTTTTCCCTGCTGCTGCTAAGTTGCTTCAGTCGTGTCCGACTCTGTTCAACCCCATAGACAGCAGCCCACCAGGCTCCCCCGTCCCTGGTATTCTCCAGGCAAGAACACTGGAGTGGGTTGCCATTTCCTTCTCCAATGAATGAAAGTGAAAAGTGAAAGTGAAGTCGCTCAGTCGTGTCTGACTTCTAAAGACCCCATGGACCGCAGCCTACCAGGCTCCTCCATCCATGGGATTTTCCAGGCAAGAGTACTGGAGTGGGCTGCCGTTGCCTTCTCCAATTTTTCCCTGAAATGCTCTTATTTTGGCATCTAAACTCCATCTCCCAGATGCCTTTCACTTTCAAACATTTCACAGATACTTAAGTAAATTAGGTGAGTTTCTGTCCTTGAGAAACTTACTCTAGTGAGTAGATCTTGCAAACTGACCTGAGCAGGATTACTGGTATTAAAATGTAAGCCACCCAGGAACTGTTCAACCAAGAGTGCCAGCTACTCTCCTCTACAACTTTGTTACCTGGTTATGATCAAAGTAAGCCACCGGCAAAATTCTGCTGCTCTTACAGACACTTATTAATAAGAAGTTTCTATAAACTTGCATGCAAGATTCTCTCAAAACAATTGCCAGTATTTCAGAGGCAGAAATCTATCACCAGTATAGCCAGCAAGGGGCAACCAGAATCCTCCAGAATTCATGACAGGACCCAAGACAAAGGAAAGGCTTTCCTGAGGATCATTCTAAGGGTGCAGATTGTAATTTTAGCTGAATATGTTTGTCCTACTCAGGCAAGAGTGGAAGGTTTCTAAACTATTTGAATTTATGGGCTTATCTTGAATATCTTTTTATTTATCAAGGAGATACCATTTCTAACTTTCATCATGTTAATCAAATGCCACCAATTTCACACACACACACACACAAAATTCTGACATGAACTATGCTAATTGGCAAAGTACCCATACTGATGGAGATGTGAATAACAGAAGCTCTTCACCTTTGGATTTTGCGTTCTTGATTAAAGTCCAGAAATATTTGGTTAGAGCCTAAACTAGGCGGCACCGGCACAAGACAGCACTGTATGTTCAGAAGTATTTAGTAATAACAGATCCCTTAGGACTAATGGCTCTGGCAGAAGCATGCAACCAGGCTCTGAGGACACAGACAAGGGAGGGACTAATTCTGTCTGGCAGATGGGAAGTGACGGGGTAAGGACAGAATATCCTTACAGAAGAGATGGCCCAAGCTGTCTGTATTTAAATGGGTAGAAATGTATCAATCAGGCAGATCCAGGGTATTTACAGTATCATAGCTTTGACTAGATGGACCTAGTTAAAGCTATGGTTTTTCCAGTAGTCATGTATGGATGTGAGAGTTGGACTATAAAGAAAGCTGAGCGCCAAAGAATTGATGGTTTTGAACTGTGGAGTTGGAGAAGACTTGAGAGTCCCTTGGACTGCAAGGAGATCCAATCAGTCAATCCTAAAGGAAATCAGTCCTGAATATTCATTGGAAGGACTGATGCTGAAACTGAAACTCCAGAACTTTGGCCACCTGATGCGAAGAACTGACTCTTTTGAAAAGACCCTGATGCTGGGAAATATTGAAGGCAGGAGAAGGGGATGACAGAGGATGAGATGGTTGGATGGCATCATTGACTCGATGGACATGAGTTTGAGCAAGTTCCAGGAACTGGTGATGGACAGGGAAGCCTGGTGTGCTACAGTCCATGGGGTCACAAAGAGTTAGACACAACTGAGCAACTGAACTGAACTGAGCAAAGGGAAACAGCGTCAGCCTAGCACAAAGTCCTGAGAAGCTACGCACCTCACTAAGGATGGGTAAACATGATGGGGAAGATGGGTTAGAACCATAACCAAGAACTAGACAACAAAGAACCGTCTAGACTCTGCTCTAGGGTTTGTTCTTTACCTGGTGGGCATCCAGAAGTGAGACAGCAATCTCTTACCTAGTCCAACTTTGGTTCAGAACATAGGTTATCAAACTGTACGACCAACATAGATCTACACTGGGTCAGGCTTTCTCCCAAGCCTTTCTAACTGAAGTCCCAGAGCCCTGAATATCCAACCCATCCATATTGTTTCTTTTCATAAAAAATCCAAGTAGTAAGACCAGGGTTCATAGAATCATTTACTGGTTGGCTGAAAGGGTGATTTGGACAAGTTTCTTTATCTCTCTGACCCTTAGTGTCCTCATCTGTAAAATGGGGACAATTATATCTTCTTCTAAGGATTGTTATGAAGATCAGCACTGTGGCTGGTACAGGGGAAATGGTCAGTTAATTTTATTTTTAGTGTTTATGTCTTTTAAATCTGTACCATTATTTTTTCTTATTTATGAATTCTTAGAATGAATGAGATCTATGTTATACAAGTGGTATCTTATCTCACCATAACTAGAGATTACCATTCACTGATCAAAACTCTTACTCTAAACCCTTTATCTAGAAGTTTAGAGTAGGCTCCCTGAGGCTCCCCAACCCTACTAAATTCCACAAATCTCTCTTATCTGTCTATTGGTCTCATCACTGTGAGGCTCTCTTGTCTCCAGAGAAAACTACAAGGAATATTTTCTATTTCTAGCCCCAGAAGCAGCAAGAAAATCACAGATAACAGCTCAAAAGCTCTATTTCCTTCCTGTTTTTTTTAAATTCATATTAATATATATAACAGTTCTAAGCTTTGAAAATCATGATGGCCAGTGGGCTGGCAGGGCTGCCTTCCACTATCTTAGTCAGAACAAATCTAACCTTAATGCCCTTGGCAACTGTTTCCTGCAGGATAAACATCTCTTTTTCTAAGGAACTACATTAACCCTAACAGGATTTTCAAAGGAAGGCCAGAAATTTCCCCTCCCCAATAACCTCAGATATGCAGATGACACCACCCTTTCGACAGAAAGCAAAGAGGAACTAAAGAGCCTCTTGATGAATGTGAAACAGGAGAGTGAAAAAGTTGGCTTAAAACTCAGCATTCAAGAAATGAAGATCATGGCATCTGGTCCCATCACTTCATGGCAAATAGATGGGAAACAATGGAAACAGTGTCAGACTTTATTTTCCTGGGCTCCAAAATCACTGCAGATGATGACTGCAGCCATGAAATTAAAAGATGCTTGCTCCTTGGAAGAAAAGCTCTGACAAACCTAGAACAGTATATTAAAAAGCAGAGACATTACTTTACCAACAAAGCTCCATAGTGTCAAAGCTATGGTTTTTCCAGTAGTCATGTATTGGTATGAGAGATGGACTATAAAGGCTGAGCACGGAAGAATTGATACTTTTGAACTGTGGTGTTGAAGAAGACTCTTGAGAGTCACTTGGACTGCAAGGAGATCAAACCAGTCAATCCTAAAGGAAATCAATCCTGAGTATTCATTGGAAGCTGAAGCTCCAATATTCTGGCTACCTGAAGCAAAGAGTTGACTCATTAGAAAAAACCCTGATGCTGGGAAAGATTGAAGACAGGAGGAGAAGGGGACAACAGAGAATGAGATGGTTGGATGGCATCACCAACTCAATGGACTTGAGTCTGAACAAGCTCTAGGAGATGGTGAAGGAAAGGGAAGCCTGGTGTGCTGCAGTCCATGGGGTTGCAAAGAGTCTAACACAACTGAGCGCCTGAACAACAACTCCCAAGCCCTCACAATTCTGTACAGCCCCTGCATGACACACTATCGCCCACCTGCCCTTGAAGGCATTTGGGTAACCCCCATCAAAAGCTCCAGTCATTATAACCATTTCCACATTACCCCAATAGCTAGTTGGCAAAGCCAGGAATGTTGATTCTGAAACTGGGGGGGGCCCTGTGTGGTTCCCGGGGCAGAAGACTTTTTGTCCCCCATTTCTTGTGGACAGGACTCCAGCCTCCATGACCTTCGCTGAGGTCCACAGTTGCTAATCAAGGGAGGAGCAGCCAAGAAACCACCTGAGGCAAGATTAAAGGACCCAGTTCAGTTCAATCGCTCAGTCGTGTCCAACTCTTCACGACCCCATGAATTGCAGCATGCCAGGCCTCCCTGTCCATCACCAACTCCCGGAGTTCACTCAGACACATCCATTGAGTCAGTGATGCCATCCAGCCATCTCATCCTCTGCCAGCCCCTTCTTTTCCTGCTCCCAATCCCACCCAGCATCAGAGCCTTTTCCAATGAGTCAACTCTTTGCATGAGGTAGCCAAAGTACTGGAGCTTCAGCTTTAGCATCATTCCTTCCAAAGAAATCCCCGGGCTGATCTCCTTCAGAATGGACTGGTTGGATCTCCTTGCAGTCCAAGGGACTCTCAAGAGTCTTCTCCAACACCACAGTTCAAAAGCATCAATTCTTTGGTGCTCAGCCTTCTTCACAGTCCAGCTCTCACATCCATACATGACCACAGGAAAAAACATAGCCTTGACTAGACGGACCTTAGTCAGCAGAGTAATGTCTCTGCTTTTGAATATACTGTCTAGGTTGGTCATAAGTTTTCTTCCAAGGAGTAAGCATCTTTTAATTTCATGGCTGCAATCACCATAAGCAGTGATTTTGGAGCCCAAAAAAATAAAGTCTGACACTGTTTCCACTGTTTCCCCATCTATTTCCCATGAAGTGATGGGACCAGATGCCATGATCTTTGTTTTCTGAATGTTGAGCTTTAAGCCAACTTTTTCACTCTCCTCTTTCACTTTCATCAAGAGGCTTTTTAGTTCCTCTTCACTTTCTGCCATAAGGGTGGTGTCATCTGCATATCTGAGGTTATTGATATTTCTCCCAGCAATCTTGATTCCAGCTTGTGCTTCTTCCAGCCCAGCGTTTCTCATGATGTACTCTGCATAGAAGTTAAATAAGCAGGGTGACAATAGACAGCCTTGACGTACTCCTTTTCCTATTTGGAATCAGTCTGTTGTTCCATGTCCAGTTCTAACTGTTGCTTCCTGACCTGCATACAGATTTCTCAAGAGGCAGGTCGGGTGGTCTGGTATTCCCATCTCTCTCAGAATTTTCCACAGTTTATTGTGATCCGCACAGTCAAAGGCTTTGGCATAGTCAGTAAAGCAGAAATAGATGTTTTTCTGGAACTCTCTTGCTTTTTCCATGATCCAGTGAATGTTGGCAATTTGATCTCTGGTTCCTCTGCCTTTTCTGAAACCAGCTTGAACATCAGGGAGTTCACGGTTCACGTATTGCTGAAGCCTGGCTTGGAGAATTTTGAGCATTACTTTACTTTACTTGACAGAATGTGGTCCACTGGAGAAGGGAATGGCAAACCACTTCAGTATTCTTGCCTTGAGAACCCCATGAACAGTATGAAAAGGCAAAATGATAGGACACTGAAAGAGGTACTCCCCAGGTCAGTAGGTGCCCAATATGCTACTGGAGGTCAGTGGAGAAATAACTTCAGAAAGAATGAAGGGATGGAGCCAAAGCAAAAACAATACCCAGTTGTGGATGTGACTGGTGATAGAAGCAGGGTCCAATGCTGTAAAGAGCAATATTGCATAGGAACCTGGAATGTCAGGTCCATGAATCAAGGCAAATTGGAAGTGGTCAAACAAGAGATGGCAAGAGTGAATGTCAACATTCTAGGAATCAGCGAACTAAAATGGACTGGAATGGGGGAATTTAACTCAGATGATCATTATATCTACTACTGCAGGCAGGAATCACTCAGAAGAAATGGAGTAGCCATCATGGTCAACAAAAGAGTGTGAAATGCAGTACTTGGATACAATCTCAAAAATAACAGAATGATCTCTGTTCATTTCCAAGACAAACCATTCAATATGACAGTAATCCAAGTCTATGCCCCAACCAGTAACGCTGAAGAAGCTGAAGTTAAACAGTTCTATGAAGACCTACAAGACCTTTTAGAACTAACACCCAAAAAAGATGTCCTTTTCATTATAGGAGACTGGAATGCAAAAGTAGGAAGTCTAGAAACACCTGGAGTAACAGGCAAATTTGGCCTTGGAATATGGAATGAAGCAGGGCAAAGACTAATAGAGTTTTGCCAAGAAAATGCACTAGTCATAGCAAACACCCTCTTCCAGCAACACAAGAGAAGACTCTACACATGGACATCACCAGATGGCCAACACCGAAATCAGATTGATTATATTCTTTGCAGCCACAGATGGAGAAGCTCTATACAGTCAACAAAAACAAGACTGGGAGCTGACTGTGGCTCAGATCATGAACTCCTAATTACCAAATTCAGACTGAAATTGAAGAAAGCAGGGAAAACTGCTAGACCATTCAGGTATGACCTCAATCAAATCCCTTATGATTATACAGTGGAAGTGAGAAATAGATTTAAGAGCCTAGATCTGATAGATAGAGTGCCTGATGAACTATGGAATGAGGTTCGTGACATTGTACAGGAGACAGGGATCAAGACCATCCCCATGGAAAAGAAATGCAAAAAAGCAAAATGGCTGTCTGGAGAAACCTTACAAATAGCTGTGAAAAGAAGAGAAGTGAATAGCAAAGGAGAAAAGGAAGGATATAAGCATCTGAAAGCAGAGTTCCAAAGAATAGCAAGAAGAGATAAGAAAGCCTTCTTTAGCGATCAATGCAAAGAAATAGAGGGAAAGAACAGAATGGGAAAGACTAGAGATCTCTTCAAGAAAATTAGAGATACTAAGGGAACATTTCATGCAAAGATGGGCTCGATAAAGGACAGAAATGGTCTGGACCTAACAGAAGCAGAAGATGTTAAGAAGAGATGGCAAGAATACACAGAAGAAGTGTACAAAAAAGATCTTCACGACCCGGATAATCACAATGGTGTGATCACTCATCTAGAGCCAGACATCCTGGAATGTGAAGTCAAGTGGGCCTTAGAAAGCACCACTATGAGCAAAGCTAGTGGAGGTGATAGAATTCCAGTAGAGCTATTTCAAATCCTGAAAGATGATGCTGTGAAAGTGCTGCATTCAATATGCCAAAAAATTTGGAAAACTCAGCAGTGGCTACAGGACTGGAAAAGGTCAGTTTTCATTCCAATCCCAAAGAAAGGCAAAGGACCCAGGAAGCTCAAAAAGATTAGGAGACCTACCACCTGAGGGGAATGCAAACATCTTGTCAGAGACTCCATCTTTGAATCACTGTTGTTAAACACCACCAAATTCTCCCTAGGGAGACACGTAGTTTTCAAGGCAGAAGCCAGTGTGTCTCCCTTTGCCTGGCAAAGCAATAAAGCTATCCTTTCTACTTGACCTAAAACTCTGAGATTTGATTTGGCATCAGCATCAGAGAGGCCAGGCTTTCAGTTGCAAATCCATAAGGGAAGGTTTGCTGTGGGGTGTGATGATCAAGGAAGAGCTAAGTTCTCTGAGCATATGCTGAGACTAGGAGTCCTCAGGTTTGGAAACCAGTGGCTGGGGCCAGTGTGTGGAATGTCACTGACCGAGCCAAATGTTGGCAGACTGCTTCCATCACTTTCCCCAGAGTCAGTGTCTGCCCTGGTGAAAACTGTAGCAAAGACAGCCTTTGTCACAGCCTGTGGCATGGGACAGGAGAAGGAAGAGGGCCCATGGCACAGGTCTCTGGGAAAACAGAAACAGGCTTCATTTCTCGCACCCTTGAAATTAAGTGGATGTTGTTTTCCCATATTTATGACAAACATAAAGCCCAGTGCATTTGCTAATAAACCCAAGTTTAAAAATCTCAGCTTGCAAGAGGAAAAATTAGAAAAAAACAATCCTCTCATCAGTTGCTCTACCACCAAGATGATAACCTGAATGGTCCTTATTAGAAATATCTTGGTATTCAAGTGGTTTCCTTCGTGCGAGTTCTCACTATTTGATACTCCCTAGGGTTAGTTCTCTGGTAGTCTAGGGTCTTGGAGTCAGTTCTTCCACTCTAAAGGCTCAGGGCTAGATTTCTGTTCAGGAATGAAGATTCCACAGTGGTTTGTTATGGCATTTAGTGAGATTAAAACAACAAAAAAAGAAATATCTCACTACAGACAATAATCACAATAATCACAATGTTAAGTCATGACTAAATAATAAGTATAAGCAGACTTCTCATTCATAGTGGTTCCTGGTGGTAAATGTGTCTGATAAAGCTTAGAATCCATATTTCATGGTGGGATGCTCCAGAGACTTGGCCTTATCCCTGGCATTGTAACAACCCATAGTCAAGCTTCTTGAGTTTGATACTTGTGTAGGTTGGGGCAGACAGAGCAGATGTGATGCTCTTTCAGTCTTTTATGGAAATTAATATCATCACAGAGGTTGTGAGACCTATCACCACACACCAATCAGAATGGGTAAAATGAAAAATAATGACACCATCGAATGCTGGTGAGGATGCAGACATTTGTATATTGCTGGTGGGAATGTAAAATGGCAACAATCACTTTGGAAAATAGTTGGGCAATTTCTTAAAAAAATGAAATAAACATGTAAATATCATATGAAACATTGATTGTATTCCTGGGCATTTATTCTAGAGGAATAAAATTTATGTTCACACAGAAATGTGCACTTGAAGTTTAAAGCAACTTTATAATAGCTAAGAACTATAAAAACCAATATAGGTTTGGCCACCTAATGCGAAGAGACTACTCAATGGAAAAGACGCTGTTGCTGGGAAAGATTGAAGGCAAAAGGAGGAGAAGGAGGTAGCAGAGGATGAGATGGTTGGATGGCATCACCAACTCAATGGACATGAATCTGAGCAAACTCCAGGAGATAGTGGAGGACAGAGGACCCTGGTGTGTGGCAGTCCTTGGGGTCACAAAGAGTTGGACACGACTTAGCAACTGAACAACAACATAAAACCAAACAATGTCCTTCAACAGATAAATGGTTAAACACATTGAGGTACATCCAGATTGTGGAATAACTACTCAGCCATGAAAAGAAACGAACTATTGATACATGCAACCACTTGAATGAATGTCCAGGAAATTATGCTGCGGTAGCCATCCTGCAGAAATAAGATGGACTCCCATCCAAAATGCAGTTCAAACGTTGATACTGATGACTCTACACAAACATCAAGGGGGTATGAAAGATTTATGACTCACATAATATGGTTATCAAGAGTCAGCTAAATGGGCTTACCAAGCAGCCCAAAAATGACTTGAGAAGGCAGGGAAAAAAGACTGGCTTGGGGGTTTTTTGTTGTGGTTATTATTTATAAGGGTGGAGCTGGGGTGAGGGTTTCCCCACACAGTAGGGGCTCACATGGTTGGAATCTCCCACCAGCACCAAAGGAAAAAATTTGGGCTTTCAAATCAGCTTGCCCAGTTTTGGGATGTAAGGGGCAGAGGGAAGGGTGAGGTAGGAAACTGTCAGCAAACATTCAAAAATGGAGTTTGGTTCAGTCACTCAGTCGTGTCCGACTCTTTGCAATCCCATGGACTGCAGCACACCAGGCCTCCCTGTCCATCACCAACTCCTGGAGCTTTCTCAGACTCATGTCCATAGAGTCGGTGATGCTATCCAACCATCTCATCCTCTGTCATCCCCTTCTCCTCCTGCCTTCAATCTTTCCCAGAATCAGGGTCTTTTCCAAGGAGTCAGTTCTTCTCATCAGGTGCCAAAGCACTGGAGTTTCAGCTTCAGCATCAGTCCTTCCAATGAATATTCAGGACTGATTTCCTTTAGGATTGATAGGTTGGATTTCCTTGCAGTCCAAGGCACTCTCAAGAGTTTTCTCCAATATCACAGTTCAAAAGCATCAATTCTTTGGCACTCAGCTTTCTTTACAGTCCAACTCTCACATCCATACATGACTACTGGAAAAACAATAGCCATGACTAGATGGACCTTTGTGGCAAAGTAATGTCTCTGCTTTTTAATATGCTATCTAGGTTGGTCATAACTTTTCTTCCAAGGAACAAGTATCTTTTAATTTCATGGCTGGAGTCACCCATCAGCAATGACTTTGGAGCACCCCCCTAACCCCCGCCAAAAAAAATGGAGTTAGACTCTTTATTATGTGTGGTTACCAGGTAACTCAGTAGTAAAGAATCTGCCTGCCAACACAGGAGATGAAGGAGAGGCAGATTTGATCTCTGGGTAGGGAAGATCCCCTGGAGGAGGAGATGGTGACCTAGTCTAGTACTCTTGCCTGGAAAATCCCATAGACAGAGGAGCCTGGCAGGCTACAGTCCATGGGGTTGCAAAGAGTTGAACACAACTTAGAGAGTGAGAACACACCACACAAAGAAAGAAAGCCAGTCTCAAAAGATTACTCACTGTCTCATTTTATTTAGATAACATTTTTGAAATGACGCAGTTTCAGAAATGGAAGAGATTTGTTAGTGGTTGCCAGGACAGAGGGGTGGAGGCAGGGGTGAGGGAAGTGGCATGGTGGTTGTACATGGGCAACATGAGGGATCCTTGTGGTACTGGAGCTGTCAGTATCATGACTGGGATGGTGAATACACAAACCAGCACAGGTGAAAAAATTGCGTAGTACAAATAAAAGCATGGAAATGTGAAAAGAATGGATGGCTTGCATCAATGTCAACACTCTGGTTGTGATGTCATACTATAGCTTTGCAAAAAGTTACCATTAGGAAAAAGTGAGGAGTGGGTACATAGGAGCTCTCTGTGTTGAGTGTTAAAACTGCATGTGAATATGCAATTATCTCAAAACAGTATTTCAATTTTAGAAATGCTTAAATTGCAAATTCCCTGGCAGTCCAGGGGTTAAAACTCTGCACTTTTACTGCTGTGGGCCTGGGTTCAGTCCCTGAAGGAGAAACTAAGATCCCACAAACCACATGGCACGGCCAAAAAAAGAAAAGCTTGTGTGACGGATGGGGAGTCTATCTGGATTATAGGACCCTCCTGGTTGGGAGAAAGAGCACGACAGAGTGAATGTCTCTGAACTGAGCCAACAGACCCACTGCCAGTACCAGGTCCTTATAAAGTTATCTTCAACAATGCAAAGGCTAGCCATGAGTCAGATACCATGGTTATCATTGGAACCAAAATCTGGATAAACTTTTAGAGGAACTGACTTGGAGGTACAGAGAAAGACAAGACAAAATTGAGAGGAGGACCTTTTAGCAATCGTATTTACAATATGTGAATTAATAGCAGAAAAATGTTCATGAAGAAATAATTAACTGATAACTATCTATGTAAGGGTATCACCTACAATTCAGTCATTCTCTAACTTTTTCAGTGAAATATTCTGTAAAAATAGGGGAAAGTAGATATTTACATACACATGGATAATAGTCTTGTGCGCAGCCAGGCAGCCATCTCAAACCTGAAATACCTGTAAAATTTATGTAAATATTCCATTACATTCCATAACACATCTATGCTTACTGTGACATAACAGTAGCTTTTCAATTTAAACATTTCAGATTTTAAAATTGTTAGGGGAAGCACACTGACTGAAACTGCTCACTCTGGCCAAGTACCATAGTTACCATCTGCATGAGTTGTTTTACGACAGGAGGTCCTGGTAAGGAACATAGAACTAGTAAGCCACCCCCAACTGAAGATTTCGGGAAAGGTTGAAACGTGACACCATGTGTCCAAGCACCTCCCAGAATCCTCGCTGACATCCATCTTGGCTAAGCAATGCATGTGCCACCAGGAAGGACTCTGAATCAGAATGATTGGCCAAAAAGAACCTGAAAACTAATCCCATCACCATAAAACCCGAGACTGTGAGCCACGTGGCAGAGCAGTTCTCCTGGTTTCCCTTACCCTACTGCTCTCTGTCTGGGCACCCCGTCCCAGTAAAATCTCTTGCTTTGTCAGCACATGTGTCTCCTCAGACAATTCATTTCCGAGTGTTAGACAAGAGCCCGCTTTCAGGCCCCACTTCCTGCAACAAAATTATATGAAAAATTAAGTAGTTTGAGCAATATTGGCCTCTAGGAGTATGACTGCCATATAGCTCATACATGCTAGCATTTCAGGTACACAGCCTCTGTTGCAAAAAAGCACAGCTCTACATTTTTCTAAAGGCTTCAAATGAAATCTTTCTTTAAAAAAAAATGTCTAGGCTGCACTCGCCCTCTGCAATGGCCCACACTCTGTGCATAGGGCGTGTTTCTCTCTGTATCTGAATAAATCCACTTCTTACCTAAAAAAAAAGTCTAAACTTCAACTTTGAGTCTTTGCCCCTACTCCTCCTTCCATCTAGAACGCTTTGCTCAGCCTTTCTCCCCATGAATCTCTCTCCATGACTTAAGTCCCAAGTAAAACACTGCCTCCATGAATCCACCTCAAACTTTCTGAGACAGAATGCATTTCCTCCTTCTCTGTACAGTGCTCTTTGTTTCTTTGTACAGTGTTCCTAAACCCACTTCTATTTTAGTCATTGTCCTTCCACTTCAGTTCAGTCGCTCAGTCGTATCCAACTCTTTGTGACCCCATGGACTGCAGCCTGCCAGGCTTCCCTGTCCATCACCAACCCCACAGCTTGCTCAAACTCATGTCCATTAAGTAGGTGATGCCATCCAACTGTCTCATTCTCTGTCATCCCCTTCTTCTCCTGCCTTCAATCTTTCCCAGCATCAGGGTCTTTTCCAATGAGTCAGTTCTTCGCATCAGGTGGCCAAAGTATTGGAGCCTCAGCATCAGTCCTTCCAATGAATATTCAGTACTGATTTCCTCACACTTAGGTACACAAGTTACGCTCAGAAGGGGTGTGAGTACATGCCTAATAGGTTGTTTCTATCTTCCAGGTATGCTATTCCTTCTGATTGACCATCACTTGCTTTTTATTCTTGATGTTCAAATCTTAGCTCAGATGGTACCTCCTTGGATTGGGTGGTACTGGTGGACTGGTGCTGATGGACTTGTATCTTCAGGTTGAGTGGCCACCCAACCTGAAGTCAATATCTAGTCACCTTCATGCCCCCCTTAAGTAATCAACATGGCCTTTTTTTGTTTCTTTGTTAGTTTACATACTGTAAAATATATATAATATATAATTCACCATTTCAACTATTTTTAAGTGTACAATTCAGTGGCATTAAGCATGTTCATAGTGTTGCACAAGGATCAACACTATCCACTGCCAAGATTTCCTTCATCTTCCCAAACAGAGCCTCTGTACTAATTAAACAGTAACTCCCCATTACCCCTCTCCCCCCACACCTGGCAATCCCTATTACACACTTCGTCTCTACTAATTTACCTAATCTATTATCTCATATAAAGTGGAATCATTATGCCACATTTATTCTTTTGTGTCTGGGTTATTTTCAATTAGCATAATGTTTTTCAAGTTTTTCCACGTTGTAGCATGTGTCAGAACTTCATTCCTTTTAAAGACAGAATAATATTCTATTGTATATATATATTATACCACATTAATGCATTCATGCAGCAAAAGGCACTGTTGTTTCCACCATTTGGCTATTGTGAATAATGCTGCTATGAAGATGGCTGCATAAATATCTGTTTAAATCTCTGCTTTTAATACTTTGGGCCATATACCTAGAAGTGAAATTGCTGGATCATATGGTAATTTTTGACAGATGACTCATTGGAAATGTCCCTGATGCTGGGAAAGATTGAGGACAGAAGAAGAGGGCATCAGAAGATGAGATGGCTGGACAGCGTCACAGATGCAATGAGCATAAACTTGGGCAAACTCTGGGAGATGGTGAGGGACAGGGAAGCCTGGCATGCTGCAGTCCATAGGTTCACAAAGAGTCAGAAATGACTGAGCATCTGAACAACAATGACAACGTGGTAATTCTATGTTCAACTTTTTGAAAAGCCATCATGCTGTTAGCATTCAGTTCAGTTCAGCTCAGTCACTCAGTCATGTCTGACTCTTTGTGACACTGTGAACTGCAGCAAGCCAGGCTTCCCTGTGCATCATCAACGACCAGAGCTCACTCAGACTCACGTCCACCGAGTCCGTGATGCCATCCAACCATCTCATCCTCTGTCGTCCCCTTCTCCTCCTGCCTTCAATCTTTCCCAGCATCAGGGTCTTTTCCAAGGAGTCAGTTCTTCGCATCAGGTGGCCAAAGTATTGGAGTTTCAGCTTCAGCATCAGTCCTTCCAGTGAATATTTAGGACTGATTTCCTTTAGGATTGACTGGTTGGATCTCCTTGCAGTGCAAAGAACTCTCAATAGTCTTCTCAACACCACAGTTCAAAAGCATCAGTTCTTCGGTGCTCAGCTTTCTTTATAGTCCAACTCTCACATCCATACATGACTACTGGAAAAACCAGAGCTTTGACTAGATGAATGTTTGTTGGCAAAGTAATGTCTCTGCTTTTGAATATGCTATCTAGGTTGGTCATAGCTTTTCTTCCAAGGAGCAAGCATCTTTTAATTTCAAGGCTGCAGTCACCATCTGCAGTGATTTTGGAACCCAAAAAGATAAAGTCTCTCACTGTTTCCCCATCTATTTCCCATGAAGTGATGGGACCAGATGCCATGATCTTAGTTTTCTGAATGTTGAGTTTTAAGCCATTTCCACTTTCCTCTTTCACTTTCATCAAGAGGCTCTTTAGTTCTTTGCTTTCTGCCATAAGGGTGATGTCATCTGCATATTTGAGGTTATTGATATTTCTCCCAGCAATCTTGATTCCAGCTTGTGCTTCATCCAGTCCAGCATATCTCATGATGTACTTGGCACATAAGTTAAATAAGCAGAGTGACAATACACAGCCTTGACATACTCCTTTCCTGATTTGGATCCAGTCTGTTGTTCCATGTCCGGTTCTAACTGTTGCTTCTTGACCTGCATTCAGATTTCTCAAGAGGCAGGACAGGTGGTCTGGTATTCCCATCTCTTTCAGAATTTTCCACAGTTTGTTGGATCCACACAGTCAAAGGCTTTGGCAAAGTCAATAAAGCAGAAATAGATGTTTTGCAAAGTCAATAAAGCAGAAGTAGATGTTTTCTGGAACTCTCTTGCTTTTTCAATAATCCAACAGATGTTGGCAATTTGATCTCTGGTTTCTCCGCTTTTCTAAATCCAGCTTGAGCATCTAAAAGTTCATGGTTCACATACTGTTGAAGCCTGTCTTGGAGAATTTTGAGCATTACTTTACTAGGGTGTGAGATGAGTGCAATTGTGTGGTAGTTTGCGCATCCTTTGGCATTGCCTTTCTTTGGGATTGGAGTGAACACTGACCTTTTCCAGTCCTGTGGCCACTGCTGAGTTTTCCAAATTTGCCGGCCTATTGAGGGCAGCCCTTTCGCTCAGGACTCAGGTGCCTCTCCCACCACCTCTGGAACATTTCCAGTCAGCTAGAGGATCTTTCTGGGGAAGGCAAACCTAAAAAGGAAGGTGCCTACAAACAGCAAGAAGGTCAGCTTCACTGGAATTGCATCACCTTCACTAGCTTTGTTCATAGTGATGCTTCCTAAGGCCCACGTGACTTCACATTCCAGGATGTCTGGCTCTGGGTGAGTGATCACACCATCATGGTTATCTGGGTCGTGAAGACCTTTTTTGTACAGTTCTTCTGTGTATTCGTGCCACTTCTTCTTAATATCTTCTGCTTCAGTTAGGTTCATACCATTTCTGTCCTTTATTGTGCCCATCTTTGCATGCAATGTTCCCTTGGTATCTCTGATTTTCTTGAAGGGATCTCTATAAGCATGGCATTTTGAAAATGCATTTGTTTGTCTGCTACACTGGAATAAAACCTTCAGGAGAGGAAGGACCTGTCGACTAAACAGATGCACAACCTGAGAGTTGCAAGTTAACCTCAGATAGCTCTGAGAAACTGCTCCAAAAAGGCAGTGGAGAAAGATCAATACCTAAGATTTTGGTGAAGGGGGAGTTCAATGCAATCAAGTACTCATTTTACAAAAGGTTTTCTGCTAGTCACTGATGTCACCATGAAGGGATTTAGTGCTTTTCTAGATATGAGGAGATGCAAAGACAGGGATCATGAAACCAGTTCCTGAAAATGTCTATCTAAAGACTTGTTCCACCAGTTTCCCTAGAGCACAGAGTGCCTCACTCTCCACCCTGAATTCCCCTCAGGGGGTGTTGAAGGTCGGCAGCTGCAGCAGCACGGGGCTCACTCTCCAAAGAGGCAGATGGCAAGTGCCTTTGTTGCTGTTGTTGTTGAGTCCCTGGCAAGTGCCAATATGTAGTTGATACATCACATCTATCTTTTCTTTCCCTGTGTCTCCAGTACCTAGGACAAGCACACAGTGGACACTCAGAAGTTTTTGTTAGATAAATGAATGAAGTAGGTCCTCAGCAACTGTTCTCTCTTCTTTACTCTCTACTCCTCTTAAATCAAGGAGCCTCCCTGGTGGCTCAGTTAGTAAAGAATCTGCCTGCAATGCAGGAGACCCACGTTCGATCCCTGGATTGGGAAGATCCCCTGGAGAAGGAAATGGCACCCACTGCCATATTCTTGCCTGGGAAATCCTATGGGAGAAGAGCCTGGTGGGCTACAGTGCATGGGGTCATAAGAGTCAGATGGGACTTAGTTTCTAAAGCACCACCATATCTCTCAAATCAACGACAGACTACCTGAGGGCAGGGCTAGGTCTCATCATGTAACCTTAGCCCTTAGCACACTGAAGACACCCAATAAATACTTATAGACTTAAGTCCCCAAGATTTGCTTACAGCATGATTTTTTCAGTTGAGTTGTCTAGATTCACCCTGATGATTATGGATTAGTAAGAACTGAAGACTTTTCTCTGGCTTTTTAGGGAGCAAAAGAAAAGGCCCACTGAGGCCAGTTGCCCCCTAGGCATTTCTGCCTTGCTTCTTCTCTCATCGTTTTCCCTTTGATTTCTGGACTGAAGCACTTGCCAGAGCCAGGACTAAAGGCAGCAGAACAGCTGAAACTCTGTTAAATTACATCATCTGACTCTGAGAATTGAGGCATGCTGGCGGAGTCTTTGGTTCAGATAAAATACAAGTTCTGATATCCCAGGACTTCTCAAAATTTCAAGTAACAGTCTTTGGAATAAAAATTTTAATGACTTTTAAGTAGTTCTCAGTCTGATCACACATGCCATATGCAGGTAAATAATGTATTTTACTACTCCATATTGTATATAATAAATTATACATGCACACTACATATTGTACTTTATGTATAATGCTGCTGCTGCTGCTACGTTGCTTCAGTCGTGTCCAACTCTGTGTGACCCCATAGACGGCAGCCCACCAGGCTCCCCTGTCCCTGGGGTTCTCCAGGCAAGAGCACTTGAGTGGGTTGCCATTTCCTTCTCCAATGCATGAAAGTGAAACATGAAAGTGAAGTCGCTCAGTCATGTCTGACTCTTCGCAACCCCATGGACCGCAGCCCACCAGGCTCCTCCGTCCATGGGATTTGCCAGGTAAGAGTACTGGAGTGGGGGCACCAGGAGCCATTTCCATGGATTTTCTCCCCCAATACTGCCTCCCTTTTACTGCCTCCCAAAATCCCGCCAGCTCCCTTTACTATTAGAACACTTTTTATCTCAGCCAGCTGAATTTGAGACAAAGGAGGATAAGAAAAACCTCCTGGAATCTCAACATCAGTAGGCTCCAGAAGCCTGCCAGATCACAACCACTTCCCCAGGGGACCCACCACCTTCCCTTCTCTTCCCACCCTCTGTATCGGAGCCACTGGCCTTCCCCTGGGTCCAGTCTCCACAGTCTACTGCCTATATGATTCCCAGACAGGTAGCCTCAGGTCAACCTTCACCTATAGGTTGACCTATAGGTTGACGCCTCAATCGCCTCTCCAATTCTGCATCTCCCTGTATTAAAAGATCCCTTAAGGCTTTATCCAGAGAAGGCAATGGCACCCCACTCCAGTACTCTTGCCTGGAAAATTCCATGGACGGAGGAGCCTGGTAGGCTACAGTCGATGGGGTCGCTAAGAGTCGGACACAACTGAGCGACTTCACTTTCATCCACTGGAGAAGGAAATGGAAACCCACTCCAGTGTTCTTGCCTGGAGAATCCCAGGGAAGGCGGGGCCTGGTGGGCTGTCGTCTCGGGGTCGCACAGAGTTGAACACGACTGAAGTGACTTAGCAGTAGCAGTAGCAGTAAGGCTTTATCACAGCCAGGGCTCTGCCTCAGGTGATGGCCATTCTAGTAGGGTGAGCTTTGCTCACTCAGAGAGCACTGAGTCTTGGGCATGAGGAGAGTAAGATTACTGTTTATCAAATGGAAATGCTAGTTTCAGAAACTAGGTTAACAGTTAAACAGAGAATAGAGAGTTTTATAAAACTCCAGTTATGCCTTAAAGCCACAGCCAAAATCTGTCTCCAAATTCCTAGTTCCTAATATACTTTTTTTTCTTAAAAAAAAAAAAAAAAAAAGTAATTTGCAGAGAATTCCCTGACAGTCCAGTGGTTAGGGCTTGGGGCTTTCACTACTGGGGCCCAGGTTTGGTCCTTGGTTGGGAGACTAAGATCTCACAAGCCAGCAATGTGGCCAAAAAAAATTTGCAATTTTTTCCCAATCATGTGTCATTCTTATTATCTCATGTTGGAGCAGGCAGAAGAGGGAATAGGGAAGTGGACCACATCTCAGCTGAGAAGGAAAGAAGCAGACTGAGAAGATCAAGGTCAAGAGGACAGCAGGGAGAGGTGGAAACCAGGTGGCAGGGTGGCCGCAGGTGAAATTCATCTGCCGGCCCCCCTCCCCTGCCAGTCCTGAGTACTCTTTGCCTTTCTGGTGCTGCTGCCAGTTACTAGTCACTAATGGTCCTGGAGCATTGCTACCTCATAGGAGCAGGACAGAAGGGTGGTCAAAACTCTCCTGTCAGGCCAGGCTGCTCCCTGTCCCCAGGCCACTCCTTGTCCCCAGGCCACATGTAGTGTCTGGTCTAATTATAAGGACAGAAAAGTCTGCCAGGATGTCCTGAAGGAAAAGGTAAAGCTGTCCTCATATTCTTAGCACTGCTGCTGCCGCTGCTGCTGCTAAGTTGCTTCAGTCGTGTCCGACTCTGTGCGACTCCATAGATGACAGCCCACCAGGCTTTCCCGTCCCTGGGATTCTCCAGGCAAGAACACTGGAGTGGGTTGCCATTTCCTTCTCCAATGCATGAAAGTGAAAAGTGAAAGTGAAGATGCTCAGTCATGTCTGACTCTTTGCGACCCCATGGACTGCAGCCTACCAGGCTCTTCTGTCCATGGCATTTTCCAGGCAAGAGTGCTGGAGTGGGGCTTAGCACTGCTACAGTCTAGCGAACAGGCCCAGAGCAGAGAAACAAAAGGGACTCAGGGTACCTGGGGTACCTGGGTATGCTCTTCATACGTGTCAAACGAATGCACTGATACATACATTGACAGATACAGCGATGGTGAATGGATAATGGGATGTTTCCATTGTTGTTGTTCGGTCACTCAGTTGTGTCCAGCTCTTTGTGACTCCATGGACTCCAGCATGCCAGGCTTCACTCTCCTTTGCTGTCTCCCAGAGTTTGCTGAAACGCATGTCTATTGAATTGGTGATGTCATCCAACCATTTCATCCTTCAGTTCAGTTCAGTTCAGTTGCTCAGTCGTGTCTGACTCTTTGTGACCCCATGAATCGCAGCACGCCAGGCCTCCCTGTCCATCACCATCTCCCAGAGTTCACTCAGATTCACGTCCACCGAGTTGGTGATGCCGTCCAGCCATCTCATCCTCTGTCGTCCCCTTCTCCTCCTGCCCCCAATCCCTCCCAGCATCAGAGTCTTTTCCAGTGAGTCAACTCTTCGAATGAGGTGGCCAAAGTACTGGAGTTTCAGCTTTACCATCAGTCCTTCCAAAGAACACCCAGGACTGATCTCCTTTAGGATGGACTGGTTGGATCTCCTTGCAGTCCAAGGGACTCTCAAGAGTCTTCTCCAACACCACAATTCAAATGTGTCAATTCTTTGGCAATTAGCCTTCTTTATGGTCCAACTCTCAACTCTCACATCTGTATGTGACTACTGGAAAAACCATAACTTTGACTATACAGATGTTTCCATGGTTCACCCCTTTTCAATCTATTCATCTGGGTCTGATCTGTGGCTGTTTCCAGTCACCAGTTCCTTCGATTCACTCATACTAGTGAGTAGTACACACTACTCAGGACACACTGCAGAAACAGGAGGGGAAGGAGCATAGATGTCCCTATTACCACTTCCTCACTATGATGGTTGCAGTGCCATAAAAATCTGTACAGAGGATAGAGTAGATGCTATCTGTCCCAATTACAGATAAAACTGAGATGTACAAAGTAGATTGTGACTTTCTAAGACCATAAAACAGGCAGCTGGTGGCTGAAAGGTCTGAGGACCCAGGACATCTGGTCCCTAAGTTGGAGCACTCTCCCACAGCTGGCTTACACTGCCATGGGACAGAGCAAGCAGAAAATGTGACCTTGACTTCTTCACTTCTTAATCATCCAGACTCCATCATCTCTCACTGTTGAAGGAAGAGCTCTTTCCTACTCGTTGTCCTGAGGAGGGCAAACAACAAACAAATTCGCCAATCCTGAACAAAGTTCCAAAGGAAAGGCCTTTTATTTGTTTGTTTTCTTGCTGGGGTTGAACCTCTCCCAGGACCCTTTATGTTTGCCAGATATGCTTTCTTAATTCCTGAAAGGTCTTTTGGGTAGAGATAGTGGAGGAAAGAAAAAACACTGGCCCTCAGGCAGATATGCGTCTAAAAACCTCATTCATCTTGCTACAGTTTTTCTTTTTTTAAAAAAGTAGGACTATATCCTAAGAGAATATATGTTGAAGAAGACTCGTGAGAGTCCCTTGGACTGCAAGGAGATCAAATCAGTCAATCCTAAAGGAAAGCAACACTGAATACTCATTGGAAGGAATGATGCTGAAGCTGAAACTCCCAATACTTTGGCACCTGGTGACTCATTGGAAAAGACCCTGATGCTGGGAAAGATTGAAGGTAGGAGGAGAAGGGGACGACAGAGAATGAGATGGTTGGATGGCATCACTGACTCAATGGACATGAGTTTCAGCAAACTCTGGGAGATGGTGAAGGAGAGGGAAGCCTGGCGTGCTGCAGTCCATGGAGTCACAAAGAGTCGGACAGGACTGAGTGACTGAATAACAACAATATCCTAAGAGAAGTCTTAAAATGGGTAAATGATTTTATCCTCTTTTTCACAGGCATTTGCATTTTAAAAGAGGAAGACCAAGATTCTGGAATTGGCTTCGCCAATGGCAGTGCTATTTGCATTAACCAAGAAAGAGAAGGGACTGCGGAGGTCAGAGATCTTCCCAGCTAATGGTTAACCCCTATTTTGACCACAGACCAGTCCAGCAGCCAAGAAGAGCTTTGGGAAGGAGGAAGGGAAGAGAGCCCCCACTGTAGAACCACCACATTGGGGAATGTCACCCTCTTGGTTTAATCTCTCTGACAAGCATACTGGTTGGGGTGGGAGGTAGGTAAAGAAGAACAAAAACACTGTAAGAGAAGTCTGAGGATCTTTCTTGCTTTCTGAAATCAAAACCAAAGTTGACATCCTACTGTATAGAACATGGAACTTTACTCAATGTTATGTGGCAGCCTGGATGGGAGGGAAGTTTGGAGGAGAATGGATTCTTGTATGGCTGAATCCCTTCGCTATTCACCTGAAACTATCACAACATTGTTAATCAGCTATGCTGCTGCTAAGTCACTTCAGTCGTGTCCAACTCTGTGAGACCCCATAGACGGCAGCCCACCAGGCTCCCCCGTCCTGGGATTCTCCAGGCAAGAACACTGGAGTGGGTTGCCATTTCCTTCTCCAATGCATGAAAGGGAAAAGTGAAAGTGAAGTCGCTCAGTCGTGTCCGACTCCTAGTGACCCCATGGAATACAGCCCACCAGGCTCCTCCGTCCATGGGATTTCCCAGGCAAGAGTACTGGAGTGGGTTGCCATTGCCTTCTCCTAATCAGCTATACTCCAGTGTAAAATAAAAAGTTCCAAAAAAAAGTTAATGTTCAAAAGAAAAAAAACAAAAGAACACAGCAGCGACTCACTGATTTCTTCTGAATCATTGATGAGCAACAGGTTCCCTCTCACTCCTCCTCACCTTCAGTTTTCTGGAGATTGTTTGTGTCTTAATTCTTCTCGCTGCATCCAGAGACAGCTGTTGCTTTGTACAATTCTTGACTCTTGAACAAAGCTGAAGGCATACTGGACTGAGGATGAGGCCTTGCACCGGGGCATGGGTTCCCCTCCTGAATCTGCTATCCACCCTCACCCAAGCCTGAGACAACAGGGCAGCCGCTCAGGGAAGTGAGGTCAGCTTGATGGTTCCTTGTTGCCTTCTCTTTGCTCTTTCTTCCAACTGCCTCAAGAGATTTCTTGTTAAACTATCCATGATTTTAATACCACCTGCTCCCAATCAACATGAGACAGGAATAAAGTTGACCAACAGTTCAGTCCTTGTCACTGAATCTTAACCAGGAGTCGGTCTCAAGTCTAGTCATAGGTGTCCTTATAAAAGACACACAGAGGAAAGACAGAGAGGAGGAGGAGGCAATGTGACCACAGAGGCAGAGATCAGGGTGATACAACTGCAAGCTCAGGAAAGCACAAGATGCTGTCAGAGACAAGCAGCAGAATTCCCCCAGAGCCTCTGCAGGGAACGTCACCCTGCTTCTTCCATATTTCCAACTTCTGGCTTCAGGACTATAAGAGAATAAATCTCTGTTGTTTTAAGCCACCTGAATGGTGGTAATTGGTTGCTCTGATAAAATACAAGTAAAAGATGGTACCAGTGCCCAAACTGAATTCAAGGTTTGAGAAGTCGTGTGGTGCCCCACAGGTGCACACATCTCACTAGTAAGTGATGGTGGTTATTTAAGAACCAAATACCATGGGGTTTTTTGTTTGTTTGGGCTTCCCCAGCGGCTCAGAGGGTAAAGAATCTCCCTGCAATGCAGAAGACCTCTGTTCAATTCCTGGGTGAGAAAGAACCCCTGGAGAAGGGAATGGCTACCCACTCCAGTATTCTTGCCTGGAGAATCCGATGGACAGGGGAGCCTGGCGGGCTACAGTCCATAGGGTCACAAAGAGTCAGACATGACTGAGCGACTAACACTTACTTACTTGGTTTGTTTTTGCTTAGGCCACACTGCATGTGGCTTGTGGGATCTTAGTTCCCCTACCACAGGGATGGAACCCTGGCCTACAGCAGCGAAAGTGCTGAGTCTTAGCCACTGGACTGCCAGGGAATTCCCAAGAACATTTTTTTGTTGTTAAATTTATTTGTATTGGTTTTTCAAATGGTGTACATGTTGCTAGGACCTAAGTGCACACTAAATTGTTTGCATATCATTACTTAATAAATAGAATTTTTATTTTGAGGCCTTTCTTTTTGGCCTAGGGACGCTGTGAAGAAATTCCTGAGACGGTGTGCTGTGAAACAAGGAAGTGCAGGAAATTCTGACACTGGATGCTGGTGCCAGAAGCCCAGGTTCCCTGGCTTTTGCTGCATTTCATCCCTAACAGACTGCCTTCTTACACGTGGTCCAAGGAGGCCCACTACCTTGAAAGGAGAAGAGGAAAAGGGAGGCATACTCCGTCCCTTAAGCGTCATCCTGGTAGATGGACTCATCACATTTGTTCCCAATCCACTGGCCAGAAGGAAGTCGTGTGGCCATGCCTAACTGGAAGGGAGGCAGGGACATGCAAACTGTGCCTTAGGAGGCTGTGTGCCAGATATCAGTGGGGGTTATTGGTGTGCACAAGAACCAGAGAATGATTATAAGGGATGAGCTTGTCGTCTCGGCTCTGAGATGAATGGAAAGCATGGAGCTGTATTCCTTCTTTCTTGATAAGTGGTGATGTTACCCACAGTAATACTTATCACTAAACGCACTGAAAGAGAGCACAATAAAATCAGTTGGAATACTGATGAAACCAACAAAAAAGGCACACAGAGTCCAGTATATGTAGTAGGCACCTCACAGAGACAGCACAATAAAAGTTTTATTGTTTTAGTTTTGTTTGGGGTTTTTTTGTCTTTTAGAATTTGCTGGGAAAGATTGAAGGCAGGAGGAGAAGGGGATGACAGAGGATGAGATGGTTGGATGGCATCACCGACTCAATGGACACAAGTTTGAGCAAACTCCCGGAGATGGTGAAGAACAAGGAAGCCTGGCATGTTGCAGTCCATGAAGTCACAATGAGTCAGACATGACTGAGTGATGGAACAACAAAGAAGTTATCGACAGTCTTCTGTCTACAGAGATATAAATATTTTCAGAATAGCCTTTTGTTCTGATAAAAGCTACCCTGTATCAGAGGGTAGCTTTTTTAAGGCCAGACAGTAATAGATTGTGTCTTTGATTTGACAAGGCTTGTTATTACCTATTAATTGCTTTCCTAACCACTGGTTTATATGCTAATTTTAATGTAAGTGTTAGTCGCTCAATCATGTCTGACTCTTTGCGACCCCATGGACTGCAGCCCACCAGGCTCCTCTGTCCATGAGACTTTCCAGGCAAGGATACTGGAGTGGGTTGCCATTTCCTTCTCCAGGGTATCTTCCCAACCCAGGGATCGAACCTGAGTCTCCTGCACTGTAGGCAGATCCTTTAGCAACTGAGCTGCAAGGGAAGCCCCTTATTCTTATTTTAACATAAGAACCAGCAATTATCTTCTTTTTATTTTGAGACTAAAAATTATTAAAAATATTGAATGAATGACAATGACCTAGACCAAAAGTTGATGACAGGGTAAGGCAGTGGGTTCTCAGATTTTAGAATTACTGTTTCTTTTCTTTTTATTTCTTTATTTTTGGCTGCACTGAGTCTTTGTTGTTGCATGCAGGCTTTTTCTAGTTTTCGTGCTCAGGCTTCTCATTGTGATGGCTTCTCTTGTTGCAGAGCATGGGCTCTAGGCACGCATGGGCTCAGTAGTTGTGGTGCATGGGGCTAACTGCCCCAGGGCATGTGAGATCTTCCTGGACCAGGGATGGACCCCATGACCCCTGCATTAGTGGGCAGATTCTTAACAACTGGTCCACCAGGGAAGTCCCAGTTCTCAGGTTTCAAAAATTCACTATGAGCATAGAGGTTGACTGGCTCTTCTGCTGTTTAGATACTCAAGGGGAACACTTGCCTGAGTGGGTGAGGCTTCAACCCTACCACCTGGAGTTGGGCAAATCGGCTTCCACCCTAGAAGAGGCAAAGAGAGTCAGAATAGTTCGCCATTAACCTTACCGTGTACCCTCCTTTTTCCCCAGCAAGGGGCCCTTCCTCTGCTCTATTGGGCCGCTGCTCTTCTACATCATAAGCTCCTTCCCACCTTAGTTCCCTGGATTTGCTGCTGCCCTCACAGCGGGGTGACAAGGATGGACTTTTGACCTGCTATGTTCCTTATTTCCTTACAGCCAGACTGTAGATGTAGAAAGCTTGCTGCTGCTGCTGCTGCTGCTGCTGCTGCTGCTAAGGCGCTTCAGTCGTGCCCAACTCTGTGCGACCCCATAGACAGCAGCCCACCAGGCTCCCCCGTCTCTGGGATTCTCCAGGCAAGAACACTGGAGTGGGTTGCCATTTCCTTCTCCAATGTAGGAAAGTGAAAAGTGAAAGTGAAGTCGCTCAGTCGTGTCCAACTCTTCGAGACCCCATGGACTGCATGGGGTCTACCAGGCTCCTCCGTCCATGGGATTTTCCAGGCATGAGTACTGGAGTGGGGTGCCATCGCCTTCTCCAGTAGAAAGCTTAGGAGTGGCTAAAGCGTGGCCATTTCCAGAGTCCTAGGTCATGAGACCTTTGTTTATGCTCCTGCTACTATCACATCCTTACCAAATAATATGTCCCTCACTCTAGGAATGCTCTCCTATCAATCCTACACAAGGCAGGTCCCATAAATCGTGCACAGTGGTCATCTATTTCAGGGCAAATCCCATGTCCCTTTTATTCAAGATCACAGAAGCTAGTGTGACAGAAGACCAAGGGGATGGGACCAGGCCTCAGTGGCTCCCACCCCACCCCACCCTCTCAGCACAAAAAGATACACAACCTTTGAGCCTTTCTGCTGCCTGACCCTGTGTGGCCAATTCCCCACTCAGTTCTCCTGAGCAGAAACCAAGAAGTTTGTCAGAACATGTAGGTCATCAAATTACTTTTTGACCTTCTTTACATTTTATCCATGAGAAGTAAACAGCCAAGACTTCAGGTACACAGAAAAGTGTGCCGGGCCCCCTCTGGCCTGTCTGGTACAGGAAATGCAGTTTCGAGTAATACTGAGGTGTTTCTACAGCATGGCCTGGGATGGGCCTTAGTACTGGGGGTTTGGTCGTCTTCCAAGACCACCTGCCCATGTGAGTCAAAGCTGGGCCTCCTCATTCTTCTGGTGGTTAGTTATTGGAACACACACACAAACCTCTCAATTCTAAAGAAGAGTAACGTCTTTCCTAAGTACCATACAATCTATAATGATTCCCCTCACTGTGAAAAAGCTAGAGACAGCTTTTTGCTGTTGTTCTTGTTGATATTTCCGTGTCTCAAATTGTCCCCCATAGACCCTCGGTGCTCAGAAAGCTGGCCTGTTAATAATCCTTTCAAACAATAAAGCCATGAACCCCTAATGACCAGGATCCAGCTACACAAAGACTTGATTGAACTGAAATTGTGACTTTTTTACCTTGAACTGGATGAAACTTTAAGGTTAGGTATCCTCCTCTCTGGGGCTTCCTGGGTGGCTCAAATGGTAAAGAAACTGCCTGCAATGCAGGAGACAGGGATTCAATCCCTGGGTCAGGAAGATCCCCTGGAGAAGGGAATGGCTACACACTCCAGTATTCTTGTCTGGAAAACTCCATGAATAGAGGAGCCTGGTGGGCTACAGTCCATGGGGTTGTAAAGAGTCAGACACAACTGAGCAACTAACACACACACACACACACACACACACACACACACACACACACACGCCCTTCCCTCTCTTAGCTCCATAAGCCATTGGGGGTTATATATGGATTGACTATTCCCCTTGATCCAGAGTAAACTCCAGAAATTAGGGGAAATTCTATTAAAAAGTTGTAACATCAGGAACCCAGAAACAGCCTCCCTACTGGCTGAGAAGCAGGGAGGACTGTGGCTGTGAAGGGGCTGCTCTGGATCACCCAACCTGTAATAGGTTGCCACCATCAGGCTTTGGCAGTGACATGGCTACAGCTGAGGTCATTTGACAGCCTGGAACCCCAGCAAGGTAAGAAGATCCAGGGCTGATCCTTGAGACTGAGTAGGCTCTACTGAGTCTCCAGGCTGGTCACTGGAAGTAGGTCCACAGGGAAGTAATAGAATTATCAGTGTTCCTAATCTGAACACGTGGGCCCTCAAGTAGCATATTCTGAGCCAGTGGGTGGAATTACATTACCGATGTACGCAACCAGTGAAGTGGGACATATGGTTCAACATAACTTATTTCATTCCTGAAAAAAATGCTATGAGGTAGTACTATTTTTATTCCTAATTTATGCATAAGGAAAATATAGTTTAGTAAAGTAACTTGCCCAATGTCACATAGCTGTGCTCTGCTGTGCTTAGTCACTCAGTCCTGTCCAACTCTTTGCAACCCCATGGACTGCACCCCACCAGGCTCCTCTGTCCATGGGGATTCTCCAGGTAAGATAATGGAAAATACTCCATTCTCCATGGTAGAATCTGTTGCCATGGAGTCAGCTGCCGTGCCCTCCTCCAGGGGATTTTTTGAACCAAGGTCTTCCACACTGCAGGTGGATTCTTTATCATCTGAATCACCAGGGAAGCCCAAGAATACTGGAGTGGGTAGCCTGTCCCTTCTCCAGGGGATCTTCCTGACCCAGGAATCAAACTGGGGTCTTCTGCATTGCAGGTGGATTCTTTACCAGCTGAGCTACCAGGGAAGTCCGCCACATAGCTAGTAAGTGGGAAATATACCATCTGAGCCCAGGTTTGCTGACTGTTCTTAACCAGTATGTCCCCCTGCCACCTGTGGCTGTCAACAAGGAGTAGCTGACATCATCACGACCTGCCTCTGCATGTCCAGCCCTGGACCACACTGAGTCTGAGCTTCCTCTGCAATAAAGGTAAGACCCAGAGCCAGATCTTGCACCTGAAAGGAGGCCCACTTAGATCGTCAATGTTTTCTTTTAATTGTAAAAGTGAAAATGTTAGTTGCTCAGTTCTGTCTGACTCTTTGCAATCCCATGGACTGTAGCCCACCAGGCTCCTCTTTGCATGGATTCTCTAGGCAAGAATACTGGAGTGGGTAGCCATTCCCTTCTCCAGAGGATCTTCCCAACCCAGGGATCAAACCCAAGTCTCCCTCATTGCAGGCAGATTCTTTACCTCTGAGCCACCAGGGAAGCCCCTTTTTTTCAAGTGTTGATCAAATACGTATGATGCTTTTGGGAACATGCCCAGCTTTTAGGAGATAAAAAGAGGCCTAACAGGATCCATGCTTTCTAAAATATCTTGCCATCTGGTTGGGGAGCAGCACGTATAATGGTGAATGATATGGTTCAAAAGGAAGGATTAAATTGTATGGTACTGACTATAATTTTTATAGCGGTTCAGAAAAGAAAGAGGTGGCTATGGGCTGTTCTGACTAAGGAAAGGCTTTGTAAAGAAGGGACTTGAACCAAATTCTCAAGGACAGATGAGATTTGAAAGAAGAAATTCAGATGCCATTACTATACTTTCCCCCCACAACCAGATACCATGACTGGTTTGTTTCTTTTAAAGTCAGTGATAGTAAGTTATGTATTTCGGTTTTCTTTTTTTTTCAACTTCTAAATAGATTCTATGTTTAGAACAAAATGATATAAATAGAATTTTTAGAAAAACACATTACCATTGAAATCATATAACTTTGTGTCCTGAACTTTTCTAATGCTCACAGGATGTCTTGTGATTCCTGACTCAGCCACAGATAATTTCAACTTAAGACACAGGCAGCTGCTGCCGCCTGAGAGATTTTTAAAATATAGTAAATGGTATAGGATTAGGATGCCTAGCTCCAGGGACCTGTTCACTTTCAAAATTTTTAACAAGAAAACCAGAAGCCTTTAAAACGTTGAAAACAGAGTTTTAGCCATGACCCGAATTTACTCCACAAAGTTCTCTACTACCCATTTCTAGGAAGGCCCTGTGCCCAGGTCTGGGCTGGGGTCAGACATGAACTCTCACAAGCAACTTGAACAGCAGTTGGATTTCTTGGCTCTCAGATCCCCGAATGGTGTTCTTCAAAGAGCTGAAGTTCCACTCCCTTGACAGTGGCCCTGAGCTCAGCCTGGTGAGTGGTGCCGGCTGGAGGTGACTGTGGTGGTGTCCCTGGGTTTCTCCCCTAACAGAGCACACTCGGCATCTTTAGATCCAAATGGGCATTGGCACTTGGGTGTTTCCTTATGTTATGACAGCAACTAAAGAGAGATTGGGTTAAAAACACCCACCACCACCCACACAGAGGGCTCTGATGGGGAAGATCATGTGGAGGAGGCTTCATCTGGACAAGAGATCCCCAAATGGCCAGCTGCCCACAAGCCTTGCTAGCCTTTACTGGACGGGGTATCTTTCTTTGCTGATTGGTGGTAAGCAGGAAGGGGCCCATGCACCCCAGGCTCTGGTACAAGAGAGGGAGAAAGGAGCCCTTGGGAGCAGGGGGTAAACCTACAGAGCAGAGGAGAGCCTGGGAAGAAGCTGAGGAGACATTTATCATCATTTATGCTCAAGTGAATCTGAGCCAGGCCATTTTCTTTAAATCTCCCTTTCAGCATGGTGTTGTTTTAGAATCCATAACCCCAGAGTGAAACGGTAAAACCCCAGTCCCAACCAGATTCCTAAAACACTCATTCATTTCCTAGACAATTGCTCCTGAACAATTGCTCCCTGCTCCCCACCTCTAGTGTTTTTCTCATTCTGATCTTCTGCACACAGTGGAGCCAGATTAGGGCTTCCCAAATATGACTCTCTTTATTCAGGGCTTGCTCAGGTTATGCCTTGGCACAGAAAGGATACAGAAGAGAACTGCAGTGGGCTCTAGGCCATGGAATTCTAAGATACAACACAATCTTTGTCAGCTGAACAGGCCACTCTAGTTTGATCTCTCACAACGCTCTTTAAATGACCTTCTGCTTTCTTGGGACTAGGGGCCAGCTTTTTGATAGACCTTTATCCTTTCTCTCTGCTTTTCTAGCTCCAATGCCTCCTTTTTAAGTCCCACCTCTCTCCTCCGTTAAGCCCCCTGCATGGCCCTTTCCTGGAGAAACCCTGGCCCCAGCTTCAAACCACTTAAGACAGTCAGTACTCACCTTTTTTTGTTTTTTTAAATCAGTGCTCACTTTTGAGCATAGTTTCTCCCAAAGCAAAAGTCAAAAGTCCCGAGCTGTCTCCTAGTGTGTCAGAGGAAATTGGTTCTTGAATGTCCCCAAGAAACATATCATAATTCCACCTTGGCATAATGCCTTGCTCCTGAGTTCCCTGCAGTCAGAGACAGTGCCTCACTCTTTTCAACCATTGTCTTAGAACGGCATGTAGGATATGCTCAATCGATATTTTTGGAGAAAATGAAAAAAAGTGGTTATTTTTCTTTCTGCATTTATAATTTGCAGGCAAATCTACACTTGCAAGGAGACTTGGAGATAATATATACATTGGTTTAAAATCTTGGTACACTTCTAAAAAATCTTTTCCCTGTCTTTAGCCAAAGAGAAGGTATGTGCTTTAACTAGCTGTCAAATGAATTAGATAATTAACGGCTAGAAGTGCTTTGCTCTTAGAAGCTTTAAAATCACGAACATGAATCATAAATTGTAAAAGTAAGCTCCTAACAAATGTGAGAGAGCAAAAGAATAAGTGCAGTCCTGTTTAAGAGCCAGTTATTCCATCTCTTTCTTAATCCATAAATTTTAGACTTTTTAAATAAGTACTATTAAAATAAACCTTTGAGACCTTCTGCTAAATGTGGCAGTCCTTCAAAAGTGGATAAATTCTTCAAAATCCGTATGAATACAGACATGAATCCAAACTTAATAAGGGGAAGGGTATCCCTGGTGGCTCAGTGGTAAAGAATCTGCTTGCCAATGTAGGAGTCCGGGGCTTGATCCCTGGGTTGAGAAGATCCCCTGGAGAAGGAAATGGCAACTCATTCCAGTATTCTTGCCTGGGAAATCCCATGGACAAGGGAGCTCGGTGGGCTATAGTCCATGGGGTCATAAAAGAGTCAGACACGACTTAGCAACTTAACAACAAGGGGAAATGACAGAGGGTAATCTTTGTTAGCACAGTTGCACTCATCTCACACGCTAGTAAAGTAATGCTCAAAAGTCTCCAAGCCAGGCTTCTGCAATATGTGAACTGTGAACTTCCAGATGTTCAAGCTGGTTTTAGAAAAGGCAGAGGAACCAGAGATCAAATTGCCAACATCCGCTGGATCATCGAAAAAGCAAGAGAGTTCCAGAAAAACATTTATTTCTGCTTTATTGAATATGCCAAAGACTTTGACTATGTGGATCACAATAAACTGTGGAAAATTCTCAAAGAGATAGGAATACCAGACCACCTGACCTGTCTCTTGAGAAACCTATATGCAGGTCAGAAAGCAACATTTAGAACTGGACATGGAAAAACAGACTGGTTCCAAATAGGGAAAGGAGTACATCAAGGCTATACATTGTCACCCTGCTTATTTAACTTCTATGCAGAGTACATCATGAGAAACGCTGGGCTGGAAGAAGCACAAGCTGGAATCAAGATTGCTGGGAGAAATATCAATAACCTCAGATATGCAGATGACACCACCCTTACGGCAGAAAGTGAAGAGGAACTAAAAAGCCTCTTGATGAAAGTGAAAGAGGAGAGTGAAAAAGTTGGCCTAAAGCTCAACATTCAGAAAACTAAGATCATGGCAACCGGTCCCATCACTTCATGGCAAATAGATGGGGAAACAGTGGAAACAGTGGATGACTTTATTTTTCTGGGCTCCAAAATCACTGCAGATGGTGATTGCAGCCATGAAATTAAAAGATGCTTACTCCTTGGAAGGAAAGTGTGACCTAGACAGCATATTAAAAAGCAGAGACATTACTTTGCCAACAAAGGTCCATCTAGTCAAGGCTATGGTTTTTCCAGTGGTCATGTATGGATGTGAGAGTTGGACTGTGAAGAAAGCTGAGTGCTGAAGAATTGATGCTTTTGAACTGTAGCGTTGGAGAAGACTCTTGAGAGTCCCTTGGACTGCAAGGAGATCCAACCAGTCCATTCTGAAGGAGATCAGCCCTGGGATTTCTCTGGAAGGAATGATGCTAAAGCTGAAACTCCAGCACTTTGGCCACCTCATGTGAAGAGTTGACTCATTGGAAAAGACTCTGATGCTGGGAGGGATTGGGGGCAGGAGGAGAAGGGGACGACAGAGGATGAGATGGCTGAATGGCATCACCAACTCGGTGGACGTGAGTCTGAGTGAACTCCGGGAGTTGGTGATGGACAGGGAGGCCTGGCGTGCTGGGATTCATGGGGTCACAAAGAGTCGGACACGACTGAGCGACTGAGCTGAACTGTGCCAGAAATAGTGATGAAAAGTGAAGGGAAAGTGAAAGTGAAGTCGCTCAGTCGTGTCCGACTCTTTGCGACCCCGTGGACTGTAGGCCACCAGGCTCCTCCATCCATGGGATTTCCCAGGCAAGAACCAAACATAAAGAGTCGGACACGAGTGAGCGACTGAACTGAACTAAACTCCTTGGTAGCTCAGATGGTAAAGAATCTGCCTGTAATTTAGGAGACCTGGGTGTGATCCCTGGGTCGGGAAGATCCTCTGGAGAAGGGAACAGCAACCCACTCCAGGATTCTTGCCTGGAGATTTCCATGGACAGAGGAGTCTGGCAGGCTACAGTCTATGGGGTCACAAAGAGTCAGACACAACTGCGCAGCTAACACATACACAATATTTGTTAAACCTGGACTTTGTGGAAGTGTTCTGTAAATGCTTTTTATTGATCAGTTTTATCATTCCCATCAATCAAATGCCTGCCTTGGAACTCTGTGTGTGTGTGTGTGTGCCTGCGCGTGTATTCTAGCCAGTGTAAACTGAGCCAGACTGTATGAACTCATTAAATAATTGAATGTGTCTACATGTGGACAAATGAATTATTGACAGATGAATATTGAGTCCATCTGGCAAATGCGAAAACATATCTCGTTAGAAGGACAACATATTTCTTTTGCTCAACTTCTATATTTAGGAACTACTGTTTCTTTGTTTTTCAAAAAAATAATTTCTTGAAAGGGAGGAAGATGCATTTTGCAGTACAGCTAAGGCCAGCCACATACCCCATCACCCATACCCAGGACCTTGCTAGTGAGTCCTCTTGGGAACAATCTAAGATTCTTCCTTATCTTTGATTAATTTTCCTTTCTAGTCCACAGTCCTTCTAGTCTCTAAGTGCCATGGATTTTACTCCTAAAATCCTCACACAGATACCTTCCTCTGTATTCCTACTAAACAGGCCCTTATGCTTAGGGAGTTGTAGGAAGTTTGAATTGTTTTAGCTTCTCCCAAGCTCTTTAAACCCAAGCTACTCAAATCAGATGGCTTAGGTGAATGAGTGACTGATAAATGGATGGATGAAGAAGGGAATAAGTGAAATTTGTATTTATTAAAGTAAATAAATAGCTGAATTGGTTCCCGATTCTATAATCAGTTTGTTTGTTATTTTAAGCAAATAAAATATTAAAAATTAATGTAATTATTGGCTAAAGTATATTTGATACTGACCCAGGCACTGTTAGGGGGTGCAAAAAATATTTATGACATGTTTTTTTGAAATGAGGCCATTTTCAGTCCAATTAGAGAGTTAAGACCAACAAACTTTGAATAACTAGTAAATAATTAGCTGCTTAAACAATATGGTAAGTGAAATAGAATGGTAGATGAGTGTGGGTGTACTGGTGAAAGGAACAAAACACATGGAGGGTATTTCAAAGGGATCAATTAGCTACCTTATGTAACCATTCTTGACTCTCCCCACAGTGTCTGGCATTGCACATTAGGTAATTTAATAATTTTTTTTTTTTAAGGCATTTGGGGTACCTCTCTGGTTATCCAATGGTTTGGACTCTGGGTCTCCACAGCACGGGGCATGAGCTTCATCCCTGGTCAGGAACTAGGATCCCGCCGCATACCATGTGACGTGGCCAAAAATTATAATCGTCATCATAATTTTAAAAAATAAAAATTAAAAGTAAGAAAAGCATTTGATTTCAGAGATAGAAACCTATCCTGCTCATAGAAATGAGGAGAAAATTATTCTAAGGGTTCAGGGACATCGTGCAGGACCAGAGTAGGAAGTACAGCAGGCCCCACACAGCCCCACACAGTCAACAGGGGAGCCTCTGGGACCAGGTCACTTCTCTCCATCACCATCTCTCTCCCTGGGGCAGAAGAACGTCTTACTGCTGCTATACATCTAATTTATTCTGGTCTCTCTGGAGATTGGTCAAAAATGCAACTTCAACTCCCTGGTCTCCATGGTCTTCGGCTCACTGCCTGTGGCTTCCCATTCCCAAGTACACACACAGCAGGAAAATAGGCTAGGCTGAGCAAGGGCTGACCAGCTGCTGCATTGGAGACAGGGTGGGTTAGGGCTCTGGGACCTCTGCTGTGGGGCCCGGGGGTGGGGAGGAAATGATTGGCATCTGCATGCCTAAAGCCAGTGAACACACTCAGATTCTATCTCCTTCTCTGGTTTTACCACAGGGAGAATGTCTTTGTTTAGAGAAAGGATTAATTCTCCTTTCTTCTCTGGGGCAACTACCCTGGCAAGTGAGAAGTGGAAATGTCTGTGATGTATCACTTTGCAATGGGTGTGTTTGTTTCAACAGTAAATTAAGTCATCAGACTTGATTCATGGGCTAAGGTTGAAAAGTTGGGAGGCATGGCACTTAGGGGACCTCCAGAAACAGCGCATTGATTTTCCAGAGCAATGGACCCAACCCCTCCTAAAGAGCTTTAATTACAAATGGGAAGGAGGTGGGGCCCAGCCAGCCTGGGAGCCAACAGGGCATTTTGTGTCCTAACTTGCAACCTCAGTTGCAAATCTGTGGCATTCTTTTTGCTTTGTGTCAGGCTTGGATCTGACCTAGTTTAGTTCTTCACACCGTAGGCTCTCAGAATTCACAGCAGTTTCAACAATCACACGTGGTGCTGCAGCCACTTCCTTAGTTCCTACACACAAAACCCAGAAGTGGATGGAAGGAAAGAACTATGGGTAACTCCTCCGCCTTCCTCCTGGCCTTTACCACTTCAGCCACCCCGTCTCAGTTCTTCACAGGCCTTCCGGAATGCCAAGCCCTCAGCTTATACTGAACCCCACTTCATCCCTACATCCACCTTAGTCTCCTGCATCCCTTCTCCTGAGTTACTCTGTTCAGCTTAATGTAGCTGAAAGAACAACAGGGACTGAAATACTAATGCTAGCTCTGCCATAAATTAGCTGTATGACTATGGGCAAATTGCTTAAACTCTCTGGGCTCCGATTTTCTTCTCCATAAAAATGAGGCCCTACCCAAAGCAAAGTCCTAGATCTGTGATGCTGCTCTATATCCCCTGAGCTGGGTTTCTCATCTCTCTTCTTACAGATGAAAAATGCTTTCTAAGAAGATGAATGACTTGCTGAGGTGTCATGGCCAAGATCTGATGGAGTTAGAGGACTGAGGTTTAAACTCAAGCTCAGAATCAAGTCTTCATTTAAAACAACAGAGCTCCTTGTTCCCCACCAAATAAACACCAAGACCCAGGGCTGCTGTGGCCCCATTAGGAGGAAAGGGAATGACCCTTGCATTGTTCAGCCATGGTTTGAGGTACCACCTCCCAGATATTCAGAAAACATGAAGATTTCAAGCTCTTCCAATCAGCTAGCCTGCAATGAGCACCTATGTGAGCAGCACAGTTTTCTTTGGATTTCCACACTGAACTAAGAATTCAGAGCAGTTTTTGTTGCACTCTAGTCGTCCAGAGCGTTATGTTCAGAGAGGCTTAAATGGCAAAAAGCACTGCCAAGCATCTTAGAGTTAAAAAAGGCTTAATTTTTTTCTACAGGCACTTTTGGAGAAGACTCATGATCTGCGGAAGAAAGAAAAAGAGGAGCTTGGAAGGGCTTGCAGCCACGCAACTTACAGAGCTAAGCACTTAGCCTGCTGCTCTGATTTGGCACCGTCAGAGACCGGGAGGGGCACCGGGGCTCCTCTCCAGGCTTGCCCCATGCCCGCCCTTCTGTGTAGAGGAAGTCACAAATGAGCCAAGAAACAGAGAACCGAACTTGAGAAGGAAAACGCAGGAGGCCTCATCCAACCCAGGAGCCATAAAGAAGCAGCAGAAAAGGTCTAGGATGCGCGGGGTACGTTTCCGTAGTCGTCTGCCAGGATTACATTTCTGAGTCATTTCTTAACGCTTGGCAAAGAGGCTTAGATGTTTAAAACTGCTTTTGTGGCTGGGGAACTGGAAGTATCACATCAGTAAGAGCAATGGGATTTAAACCTTTTGTACTATAGTCACTTTTATTTTAAAATATTTGATGTTTTATAGGAGTGCTCAGTTAGGTTGAAGTTTTTACCTGTCCTTCCAGTCAACTAACCAAGAAGGTTTCCAGAAGGACAGGATTGTCTTGAAAACCTTAATATCCTTAACACTGGGCATGCTTTAATATAATGCTGGTAGGTGATCAAACTTTGTATTTCTTGGTACTCTCTTATTGGTGTTTATAAGTTAATTGATATTTAATGAAAGCTAGGCCCTGTGGAGGAAACAAATGAAGTCTGTGAGAGAGGTTATGAGTCACCCATTTTATTGTAGAGAATATAATCTCATGCTAATTATTGAACTATATTTCTTAGACCTATTTAAGTTTGATTAAATAAGTGATGATTAAGCATTCTATGGTTACCGTCAGATCTAATCCCTTGAATCTATTTCTCAAGGGATTTCTCAGGGATTAGATCTGATAGAGTGCCTGATGAACTATGGATGGAGGTTCATGACATTGTACAGCAGACAGGGATCAAGACCATCCCCAAGCAAAATAAATGCAAAAAGCAAAATGGCTGTCTGAGAAGGCCTGACAAATAGCTGAGAAAAGAAGAGAAGCAAAAAGCAAAGGAAAAAAGGAAAGATATACCCATTTGAATGCAGAGTTCCAAAGAATAGCAAGGAGAGATAAGAAAGCCTACCTCAATGATCAGTGCAAAGAAATAGAGGAAAACAATAGAATGGGAAAGACTAGAGATCTCTTCAAGAAAATTAAAGATACCAAGGGAACATTGCATGCAAAGACAGGCACAATAAAGGACAGCAATGGTATGGACCTAACAGAAGCAGAAGATATTAAAAAGAGGTGGCAAGAATACACAGAACTATACAAAAAAGATCTTCACGACCCAGATAATCACTATGGTGTGATCACTCACCTAGAGCCAGACATCCTGGAATGTGAAGTCAAGTGGGCCTTAGAAAGCATCACTATGAACAAAGCTAGTGGAGGTGATGGAATTCCAGTTGAGCTATTTGAAATCCTGAAAGATGATGCTGTGAAAGTGGTGCACTCAATATGCCAGCAATTTTGGAAAACTCAGCAGTGGCCACAGGACTGGAAGAGGTCAGTTTTCATTCCAATTCCAAAGAAAGGCAATGTCAAAGAATGCTCAAACTACCGCACAATTGGACTCATCTCACAAGCTAGTAATGCTCAAAATTCTCCAATCCAGGCTTCAACAGTATGTGAACCATGAACTTCCAGATGTTCAAGCTTGTTTTAGAAAAGGCATAAGAACCAGAAATCAAATTGCCAATATCCACTGGATCATAGAAAAACCAAGAGAGTTCCAGAAAAACATCTATTTCTGCTTTATTGACTATGCCAAAGCCTTTGACTGTGTGGATCACCACAAACTGTGGAAAATTCTGAAAGACTACCTGACCTGCCTTTTGAGAAATCTGTATGCAGGTCAGGAAGCAACAGTTAGAACTGGACATGAAATAACAGACTGGTTCCAAATAGGGAAAGGAGTACGTCAAGGCTGTATATTGTCACCCTGCTTATTTAACTTATATGCAGAGTACATCATGAGAAATGCTAGGCTGGATGAAGCACAAGCTGGAATCAAGATCGCCGGGAGAAATATCAATAACCTCAGGTATGCAGGTGACATCACTCTTATAGGAGAAAGTGAAGAGGAACTAAAATGCCTCCCGATGAAAGTGAAAGAGGAGAGTGAAAAAGTTGGCTTAAAGCTCAACATTCAGAAAAGTAAAATCATGGCATCTGGTCCTATCACTTCATGGCAAATAGATGGGGAAACAGCAGAAATAATGAGAGATTTTATTTGGGGGGGCTCCAAAATCACTGCAGATGGTGACTGCAGCCATGAAATTAAAAGGACTCTTACTCCTTGGAAGGAAAGTTATGACCAACCTAGACAGCATATTAAAAAGCAGAGACATTACTTTCCCAACAAAGGTCCGTCTAGTCAAGGCTATGGTTTTTCCAGTAGTCATGTATGGGTGTGAGAGTTGGACCATAAAGAAAGCTGAGCGCTGAAGAATTGATGCTTTTGAACTGTGGTGTTGGAGAAGACTCTTGAGAGTCCATTGGACTGCAAGGAGATCCAACCAGTCCATGCTAAAGGAAATCAGTCCTGAATATTCATTGGAAGGACTGATGTTGAAGTTGAAACTCCAATATTTTGGCCACCTGATGAGAACTGACTCATTTGAAAAGACCCTGATGCTGGGTAAGATTAAAGGCAGGAGGAGAAGGGGACAACAGAGAATGAGATGGTTGGATGGCATCACCAACTCAATGGACATGAGTTTGGGTAAACTCCGGGAGTTGGTGATGGACAGGGAAGCCTGGCGTGCTGCAGTCCATGGGTTCACAAAGTGTTGGACACGACTGCACAACTGAACTGCACTGATAGTTACTGTGCCCCTATGAAATGATGACACAGATCTATGTTAATATGGGTAACTGTGTTTGGTTCCTAGGGCTGCTATAACAAAGTACTTGTTATAAACTCTGGTGGCTTAAAATGACAGCTATCTATTCTCTTACAGCTCTAGAGAACAGAAATCCAAAATTAAGGTGTCAGCAGGAACATGCTCTCTGAAGGTTCTAGGTGAGGGTCCTTCCTTAGCTCTTCCCAGTTTCTGGTGGCTGCTGGAAATCCTCGATATTCCTTGACTGACAGATACATTGCTCCAATCTTTGCCTCCATCTTCCCATGGCATACTCCCTCTGTGGCTGTGTGTCTCAATCCAAATTTCTCTCCTTATAAAGGCCATCAGTCATTAGATCAGTCATTAGCTTCAACTACCCTGAGGCCTACCATGTCGTGAGGAACCTCAAGCCACACAGAAAAGTCACATGCAGGTATTCTCACATATAATCACAACTGAGTTAACTCTGTGAGTATAAAAAGAAGCTTCCAGGTATTTCCAGACCCCAGATATTCCAGTTATTCCTAGCCATTTGATTTTCCTAGCTGATGTCCTAGACTTCACGGAGCAGAGGAAAAATATCCCAGCTCTGTCCTCTCTGAACTCCTCACCTAAAGAATTCATGAGCTGTAATAAATGGTTGCTCTTTTATACCTCTAAGTTTTAGGTTGGTTTTGTGTGGCAATACATTGGATGGTTTACAAAACATCATGAATAATACAGTCACTTTTTTAAAAAAGTATAAATGGATGTGCATGCATGGAAAAGCTTAGAAATTTTGACCCCAAAATTCTTAACCAGATTATTTGAGGGTGGGGGTGGGGGGGTACCCTCTTCTTTACATCTTTCAATATTTTTTGAAGTTTTTACAATAAGTTCATATTATACAGAAAATCAGGAAAAAAAAAAACAATTTTCATTTAGAAAAACCATACCACTTAACTCTGGGGGTTTTCAGCCACGAGTAATGAAGGACAACTGATGATGGTTGAGGCCTCTCTGCACTTTAACCATTATCAACACCCAAATTATTTTGGAATCAAAGTTTATTTTAGCCAAGTCCTCTGGGACTCACACTAAGTCTAGCCTCTTCGGGGCTCTGTTATATAGAAGAAGCAGGAACTATAAAAGAGGTTGGGACAGTGTTTTAGGCGCTGTCCTTCAGACCCAAAGCTCTCTCTCCCTTGGGAATGAGGAGGGCAATGGAGGGGAGAAAACAGGAAAACAACAGAAGTGGGGGTGTACATTGAGGGCCTAGATGATGGAGGCCAGGTGATGTGGCAGGGAAAGGCATAGCTTCTGCTTCTCCAAGGCTTGGCATAGGGATGCCCACAGCTGCCACAGAACTGGGCTTGTGTACTGTTGTTATTTCTTTTTTCTGAAAAAAAAAAAAAAAAAAATTTTTTAAATTTATTTATTTGGCTGCACTGGATCTTGGTTGCAGCATGCAGGATCTTTAGTTATGGTGTGCCAACTGCTCAGTGTGGCATGTGGGATCTAGTTCCCTGACCAGGGGTTGAACCTGGGCCCCCTGCATTGGGAGCTCAGGGTGCCAGCTACTGGACCACCAGAGAGGTCCCCTGCTGATATTATTTCTACCACCACTAACAAAATTTCTAACATAAAGTGTGTCACTGGAGCACATCCTTCTTCTCCAGAGATGTAGCACTTAAAGGTTAACAACACGTCCTGCCAAGAGCACAGACACAAATCTTGGTGTGACAAATGAGGCCTTGGCCCTCTTGAATGGTCACACTTTGGAGACTGAGGGAAAGCGGAGAGAAACAAAAGGCCACAATTAAAACGCACAGTCCTTGTGACTTCCACAAAAAAAAGTGTCAGGACAGAGCCAAGGGTGAATTAAGTATTATATGCAAGGTTTCTAAGGAAACTTTAAAAGCAAATAGTACATTAGGCGGCAGACACTCATTACACACAGAAGTTCCCAAACCCAGGGACCAACATTCCCTTCCAGCAGCAATTCCCCACAAACACAGAACATTCCACGCAGAGACCCCAGGCACAGCTGGCACCAGCAGTCTCCACAGGGGCGGAGGGAGCCCCAGGAGACCAGGCAAGAAGTGGACGCCAAGGTACTTTGAGCTGCTGGGCCAACATGAGATACTTCCTGAGTATCCTCCGGGGTGCCATAACTCTCTTTACAGCCAATAGCCACTTCTGCTAAGTCTGTGATCTTGTCTGTACCACTTGCCCGTTACCAGATACTCTGGTGGTTTAGAGTGAACTACTTAAGCAGCTCTGGTTTCTATAAAGAGAGTTGATGTGCAGTGGAAAGCAAGGCACATCCCTCCAGTGCCTTCCTTTTGTCCTTCCCATCACATGGCCCTGATGTTTTTGTAAGGACAAAATGAACCATCTTTAACTCCCAGCCAAGGCAGTTTAGGGCTGGGGAAAGTCCCCAATCTGCCTACTCTAAAATGCACATGATACCGTCTGGCTGTTTCTGGTCCCCCCGCTGATTTGCGTGCACTGTGCAAATAGCTCCAACAAATCTTTCACACCCCGCCCCTCCTCAACCTGTCCTGGGTCAGAAAAACCTCGCTCTAATTCTTTCCCAGTGACTTTTGTCCTCACACACAATTCATGAGGGACACAGCATAATATCAACTCTCTCCACCACATATGCTCGCGTGCACACACACACACACACGCATCCATACTTCTGCTTAAAGGCTAAGTCACCTTTGTTCCCAAATCAGCAAAATTTGATTGTACTTGCACAAGTTTGACAAATCTAAAGAAAGAATGTGGGGTGGACAGTATTTTGTAAAATCCTAAAAGAGAAGAAAACTAAGGAAGCAAAATTATTCCCTTCCTCAAGATTATAAAAAGAAATTCCAGTAAATGTCCACCTTAAATGTTTATGGTTTATGGTTTGTAAAGAAAGGACTTCCCTGGTGGCTCAGACGTTAAGGAGTCTGCCTGTAACATGGGAGACCCCAGTTCAATCCTTGGGTCAGGAAGATCCCCTGGAGAAGGAAATGGTAACCCACTCCAGTACTCTTGCCTGGAAAATCCAATGGATGGAGGAGCCTGGCAAGCTACCGTCCATGGGGTTGCAGAGTCGGACATGACTTGAGTGACTTCACTTTGTAAAGAAATCTGATATATATGAGTTTATTATTTTGTTGTAAGAATTATAATTTGTTTTCTGGGGACTTCTCTGGTGTTGCAGTGGTTAAGACTTCATGCTTCCGCTGCAGCGGCCATGCATTCAATCGCTTGTCAGGGAATTAAGATCCCATATCTCCAGGCTGCAATGCAAAAACATATATATATATATATAATTTGCTTTTAAACAAGAAGCAAATTGGTCCCTGTTTATTTATGAATAATGATATCTTTTCTGCAACGATTTGAGGGCCTTCTTTTGCATCTACTTGTTTCCATTAAAATTAAAATCTATTTCTAGACATCATATTCTGTTCCTTTGATCTGTTTAGTCCTGCCTTCATGTCATACTATGGTAATGATTATAACTTTATAATAAGGCTCAATATCTAGAAGGCAAAAAATTTCTTTTGTACTCTTCTTCTCTAGAATAGCACACTTTAATTACTAGATTAAGTTTAGCATCATTTTAACAATTTCCTTCAAAAATTTACTGGAGTTTTGATTGTGTTTATATTAAATGTGGAGACTAGAGGCAAGTTTTATGATTTTTAAAAAATTCTATCTCTCCATTTATTCATTATAATCTTTAATATTCTCATAAAATTTCATAGCTTATTTTTATGTGTTTAATGTTTTTTCCTATATGTTCAGTTTTTGCTACTATTGTGAATGATATTTTTCTCTGTGTTTTATAAATGATTATTTGAATATAAGGAAGCTGGGCTGAATTTCTTTGATATTAATAATAGATTGCTTCCATTAAAATTACTACCTTCTAAGCCATAATTGGGGAATGTTACAGAGAGTTTCAGAAAGAGATTATTACATAATGGTGACAGAATAATTCTTTATGAAAATATGAATTCATAGTAATCTTTTTTATTTCACATTTTTATATATTATACCATAAATTTCTCTGTAGCTTGAAACAGCTACTGTTTTCTCATTACAGAATACACCATCCATTTTCACAGCATTAAGATCTAATGATGGAGTTGCATATGTCTCTTCAGAGATTGAATTTCCTTCAATATGCCTTTGCACCTACAAAAAATGGAATCCTAATGCACTCATGCTTGTAACTAAGAGATGTCAGGGTCTCTATATGGTCCATCATTCACTGAAATAAATTTTTTTCATTAAAAAAATGTATTTATTTTGGCTGCATCAGGTCTTAGTTGTGGCACATGAGATTAGGTCCCCAACTAGGAATTGAACCTGTGTCTCTTGCATTGTAAGGTGGTTTCTTAACCACTGGACCACTAGGAAAGTCCTCAAATAAATCTTAATTGTGGTTATTTTAGAACATATAGTAACTTCTAGATCAGAGATATATATTATAATATTATATCTATTTACTCACACCACTCCTAATTCAAAAATCTATGAGAAGATCAGAAGAATGTGCATAGTATATTACCATGTATATAAAAAGGAAAGACAGTCTACATGAATGCTTATATACGTACAGAATAACTCTACAATGATATATAAGAAACTGGCATCAGTGGTAGCCTCTGGAGGATACAGATAAGCAGGAGATCTATTTTGTGTATTCTTTTGTACCTTTTGAATTTTTCATGACATGCAGTTGTTGTGTTTATTAATCTTCTATGCCAGACAGTAATATTCCAGGCTAGCAGCACTGTGATGAGAATGAGATGGGAATTTTTAAAACTTTCCAATGGGATATAAGTTGGTACAATTATATTTGACATGTCAGAAGCCTTTAAATTTTTCCTTTATCCGGATCTCAGCTTTTTGCTGCTGGATGGACTCCTCAGAGCAGACTTATTGCATGTGGTAGGCAGAAGCATGGTTCTCCCAAATGATTCCCCACATCCTGATTCCTGGAACTTGTGAATATGTTATGCTATATGGCAGGGAAGAATCAGGTTGCAGGTGGGACTGAGGGGGCTAAGCAGATGACTTTGAGATGGAGAGATGATCACAGATTACTTAGGTAGACACAACGTAATCACTAGGGTTATATGAGCAAAAGAAGGGGACAGGAGAGTCAGTGTCAGAGGGATGCATCATGAGAAGGATTCAACCAGCCATTGCTGTCTTTGAAGATGGAAGCGTCCAGGAGCCGAGGAATGTGGGCCGCCTGAGGAAAAGGCAAGGAAGTGACTCTTCCCCTAGAACCTCCAGAATGAATGCAGTTCTGCCCAACACCTGGAACTCAGCCCAGTAAGATTAATTTTGGACTTCTGGCTTCCCAAATGTCATGTTGTTTTAAGCCGTTAAGTCTACAGTAATCTGTCACAACAGCAATACGAAACTAACGCACTATGTCCAAAAAGTACTCATTTATAACAGTAAAAATCTGAAAAGAATCTAAATGCTCATTAATAAAGGAATAGAAGATAAGTGATGCTACATTTATATAAAGGAATAGTGGGGCTTCCCTGGTGGCTCAGACCAAAAAGTAAATACTTCATTGTAAAATTTATTCAATATTTCTGAGAAAATATTAACCTGAAAAAATAACTTGTATCTGGTTTCAATTATAAAAATTGCATGTATTATAAAATGCATGTAATAAATTTGTCATTATTAGTCCAGGGTTCAGCTCTAGAAAAGAAACTATTCAAGCTATTTCAAGCAGAAAGGGAAATATAAAGAATCAGATCCATACAAAAAACTGTAGGAGAGGCTCTTAAGGGTCTCCTGAGAGGTCAAACCAGTCCTGCCAGGGTTAGAGCTACTACTGCTTGGATCACAAAGCAGAGGGTCAGGCGGAGTCCCAGCCTGACAGCGTGTATCCAAAAGGCGGAGGAGAAGAGATGGTCCCTTTCCTTACAGTCCCTTCTCATAACCATCACATTCTACTCAAATGATATAGAGAATGTTTAAATATCACAAACAATTGATCTGCCTATATATTTATTATACTTTTAGAAAACAGGCCAGAAACAAACAGTGAAGATTATATAATAATTAAGAACACAGGCTCTGGAGTTAGATGGTATGTGTGCATGCTAAGTCACTTCAGTCGTGTCTGACTCTTTGTGACCCTATGGACTGTAGCCCTCCAGGCTCCTCCATTCATGGGATTTCCAGGCAATAATACTGGAGTGGGTTGCCATTTCCTCCTCCAGGGGATCTTCCCAACCCAGGTATAAAGCCGTGTCCTTTGAGTTAGATGACCTGGATTTAAACCCCTCTGGAGAGTTACCTCACTCTTGGTGCCTGAGCATCTTTGTCAGAAAAGGGCTCTTAGGATGGAATGAGCTCATGGAGGCCAAGCAATTAGCAGGGAGTTCCATGGGTAACGGAAAACTGCTCAATTAATGGGAGCAATTGTTTTTATAATACTTCCTTATACTTAATAGGTATTACTTATCATGTATTAGTTTTATCATCAGAAAAACAAAAACCTCATTTCAGAAAAATCCAAACTGAATGCTAAGCTTCCCCTAAATAATCATGGTCTGATGAAAAAATATATATATAAATTTTTTAAACTTGTTGCCTGGTATGAGGTTTTGTACTTTGTATATCTGCTTCCTGTTGATAAGGGGAATAATAATGACATACAAGCTCTATTTAAAAGTCAATAGTCAGAAGACCCGGAGTATTTTGCTTTCTCAAGACCATGAATTCAACAAATGACATTCTCCATATGTGTTTCATAAAAAGCACCCTATTTCAGCATTTGACAATGAATGAATGAATGAATGAAGTTTTGGGAGACAAAGGGAAAATTTATGCTCATAAAAAGGGGTAAAGGAGACAATTGGCTTAGTGATTTACTAGCTTGACTCTTTATCACAGAGTCATCTTAATATGGACATTGATAACTGATAAAATGTAAGCTTCTCAGAGCTCACCTCTTGGGAGTGGCTACTCAATATCCAGCCGGTCTCCTAATGAAGAGCACAAAGTCAGACATCACCATCTCTCCTTACGGGATCGGGATCCTGAAGGTTTACATTTCACATAGGTTTGTCAGTCAGTGCCATGCCTCCCTTTGGGATCAGCAGTTCCACCTTCTCTTGCCAAAATGAGAATTCAAGTCCGGTGCCTTTCCCAGTACCTCACACTGCATAGGGCACCATCCAAGAACCACATGGGGATGATTTAGTTTAAACAGCCGTCTTTTAAAATTAATTTTAAAACCTCCATGCTTTTACTCCTTTCCAATCTTCAGCAAGTTTTGGGGTCAGAAAGCCATTCACTAGTACATGAGTAGTAGGTAATCCAGGACTCCCACTGAATTTCAGCATGACATTTTATGTTGTTCTTTGTCTGCATCAAACAACTTTACAGTCCCCAGAGATGGAAAAAGCATCCAAGTACATGACCTTTAAGGGACCTAAGTATAAACTCCAATAGGAAGTGGTTTTACTTTTATTCCTAAATTCCATTACACATAAGTAAAGGAAGTAAGGCTAATAATTTAGTCAGAATTCGAGATAAGGACCAAGCAGGAAATAACTTTTTATGTGATGTCATCCAGGGCCCACGTCAGAAGAGGAACAGGAGGGGCAAGCCCTTCATCCATTACAGATCTTTCCCAGCCCTCTCTGGATGAAAGAATGATATGGGCAGAGGCAGCTGTAATTATATATATATTATATATATACTATTATTATACTGCTCTGTGTGACCATAATATAGACATTACTCTAATACTGAAAGAATGAAAGGAGGAAAGAAGGGAAGAAAGAAAAGGAATTAACATCCTATTACTTAGTAAGATAAACCTTAGCTGGGGAAGCCAATGAATGTTTCTAGGAATTTTATATTCCAGCTAAGTAAGTGTGTGTCCTTGTGTCACTTTTAATATGACCATGTCTACCATGTCCTTGGACAACAAGGAGATCAAACCAGTGAATCCTAAAGGAAGTTAACCTTGAATATTCATGGAAGGACTGATGAAGCTGAAGCTCCAATGCTTTGGCCACCTGATGCGAAGAGTCGACTCATCAGAAAAGACCTTGATGCTGGGAAAGATTAAGGGCAGGAGGAGAGGGGGGTGACAGATGATGAGATGGCTGGATGGCATCACTGACTCAATAGACATGAGTTTGAGCAAACTCTGGGAGACAGTGAAGGACAAGGAAGCCTGGCATGCTGCAAAGACACCCCCCTGGTGTGTGTCCATGGGGTCACAAAGAATCAGACACAACTTAGTGACTGAACAACAACAACTTTAGAGAATATTTGGGATACTGTTCTCAGTGTAAATCACTTTCATCTCACTCATGCACCTTTAGTGATTAGGCATGAGGACACAGGAGAAAGAAAAAGCCAGTTCAAATCCCAGTTTGTGTGACTCTGGGCAAGTTACTCAAATTTTTTCACCTACAAAACAGATCAAATAATACCTACCACAGAGGATTGTTGGGAGGATTAAACAAAATGATGCATGGAGTTGCCCAACACAGTTGGCACTTAATAAATGTTTGCAGTAACTTCCTCCTATGACTGCTTAGTAGATAATCATCTCTTAGATTTTTAAAAATCACAGGTAAAACACATAAAATTTACCATCTCAATAATTTCTGAGTGTACAGTTTAGTAGTATTTAGTGTATTTCCATTGTTCTATCACTGATCTCCAGAAATCCTTTCATCTAATAGCAAAACTGAAACTCTATACCCAGCACACAACGAGTCCCATCTTCCCCTCTCCTCAGCCTTGGCAACCACGAATCTAATTTCCATGTCTATGAATCTGACTACTCTAGGTACCTCTTATAAGTGGAATTTGTTTTTTTGTGACTGGCTTATTTCAGATAATCAAATTTTTAGATTATTTTTTGAGACTTAAATTTTTATACTCAGACAAAAGTTTGGCCACTACATGCTATATCAATATATTGCTCATTTATCTATTTAGTTAAAAATCATAAAGTTTTCCAAAATAAAGGTGATCTATTATAATGTTAGATCATATAAATTTCAGTGGACGAATTTTACACAAGAACAGTCCATCCTCAAATGATCTGCCATGTAATGGCACTTGTGTCTTATCCCTTTCACTGCTTTGGAAATTTTTGGAGGTCAGGCAGGTGTGCATTAAGAATATATTAAATACTAATGGACTAATTAGTAAATTAATAAGCTAGTGGATTCAGATTCTATTTCACGAATTGCTAGCAAGAAAATGTCCAACACGGGGTATTTCCCTTCTCATTGATTCTGTGCCACACCCTTAGTCATCAACTGATGGTACTTAGAGAATGCAAAATTATTTAAATATCAACCTAAGCAAAACACAGTTTCAAAGATTAAGTAGATGAAAAACACACTTGCATTAGACCTTCAAAATGCAAACTCAATCAAGTTTTGGATCACAAACCCTTTTGTGTCTCATCAGCTTCTTAATGTCAATGTACATGTCAGAATTCCTCAGTTTTCAAATTCTGGAGTACTAATTGACTTTTAAGAGTCAGATTGGCAAATGTTTAAACATTAAAGATTCAGAACTTAGGAATTCCCAGCCTAGTGGTTAGGACTTGGGGATTTCACTGCCAAGGGCCTGCATTCAATCCCTGGTTGGGGAACTAAGATCCTACAAGCAAAAAAAAGAAAAAAGAAAAAACCGAAATAATTCAAGAAAAATTTTGTGTGTCTCCCGTCAATCCCCAACTCTGCAAGTTCATTTCTAGTTAATGTATTCAACAAAGACAGTCATATAAATGTTCAAAGATGTAGGTATGTTAAGCTAAATAATGGTCACCCAAAGATGCCTAGCAATTTAATCCCTAGAATTTGAATACCTGTGAGTATGTCGTATTCATGGCAGAAGGTAATAAAGGCTGCAAATGGAATTACAGTTGCTAATCATCTGACCTTAATATAAGATGCTCCTGGATGATACCAGGTGGGCCCAATGAAATCCCAAGGGTTATCTAAATGTGGATAAGGGGTGGGTGGCAGAAAAGTCAGTGTAGGAGTGATTCAGTGCTGGTGTGGGAAAGACTCATTCAATGTCTGCTGGTTTTGAAGATGGAAGAAAGCCAGGAGGCAAGGAAGGCAGTGATATTCAGAAGCTGGTAAAGGCAAGAAAAAGGATTCTCCCTTGAGTCACCATAGAAAAAATGCAGCCCTGCCAATACTTTCATTTTAGCTCAATGAAAGCTATTTTTGTTTTCTAACCTCCAGAACTGTGCTGCTGCTGCTGCTAAGTCACGTCAGTCGTGCCTGACTCTGCGCGACCCCATAGACGGAAGCCCACCAGGCTCCTCTGTCCCTGGGATTCTCCAGGCAAGAACACTGGAGTGGGTTGCCATTTCCTTCTCCAATGCATGAAAATGAAAAGTGAAAGTGAAGTCGCTCAGTCGTGTCCGACTTTTAGCGACTCCATGGACTGTAGCCTACGAGGCTCCTCTGTCCAGAACTGTAAGATAATGTATTTATTTATTTTTATTTATTCATTACTGCAACTCCTTAGTTGTAGCATGCGGGATCTAGTTCCTCAACCAGGGATCAGACCTGGGTCCTCTGCATTGCAGGGCATGTATTCTACCCACTGGACCACCAGGGAAGTTCCAATATATTTGTTTTAAGCTACCAAGTGTGTGATAATTTGTTACACCAACAATAGGAAATTAACACAGTGAGTAAAGATGCTCACTGCAGCATCATTTGTGACCAAAAAGAAAAAAAAAATTGTAAGCAAACTTAAAGTGAGTAAAGTGAAGTTGCTCTGTCATGTCTGACTGTTTGCAACCCAGTGGACTGTAGCCTACCAGGCTCCTCCGTCCATGGGATTCTCCAGGCAAGAATACTGGAGTGGGCTGCCATTTCCTTCTCCAGGGGATCTTCCCGACCCAGGGATAGAACCTGGGTCTTCCACATTGCAGGCAGATGCTTTAACCTCTGAGCCACCAGGGAAGCCCAAGCAGCTTAACCCCTATTAATAAAAGCCTGACAAAATACTGCATTGTTACCATGGATGTTGAGGATGTTAGGCTTTCACCAAAGAGCAAGCTGCTCCCCAGGAGGTACTCTCTCTTTCTGATTTTGGCGGGGGCCTGCCCATCAATTTAAAATAGAAGAGAGGGGTCTGCCCTGGTGGTCCAGTGGTTAAGAATCCACCTCCCAATGCAGGGGACACGGGTTCAATCCCTGGGCTGGTAAGATTCTACATGCTGCGGGGCAACTAAGCCCATATACCTAGAGCCTGTGCTCTACAATAAGAGAAGCCGCCGTAATGAGAAACCCATGCCTTGCCACTGGAGAGTAGCCCCAGCTCGCCGCAACCAGAGAAAAGTCTGAGTACAGCAACGAAAAGCCAGTGCAGCCAAAAATGAATTAAAAAAAAATTTTTTTTAATAGAACAGAGGTTCTAGAATATAGCAAAGAGATTCCAGTTAATCGTAAATGCATAACAAATAGAACACACAACACTGAGATTATAGTACTCTGGGTTCACCCAGTCTTATTTCCTTCTTATAATTGACCTGTAAATACACCAAGCACTTTAAACACTGGAAAATACAGAGAAAAGCTGGCTGACTAGAGGAGGAAGAGAAGAAGCAAAAGGATATCATTCAGTGCAAGACATGGCAAAGCAGAGGGAAGACTGGGTACCTTGGGGGCACAGGAGGTTCTCATGCGGGAAGTCAGGGTGGGAAGGCAGGACAGGGACAGTTGCCAGGAAGAGGCAATGCCTGAATCCAGTCCCACAGGAGTGAGATTCAGTCAGACAAAGAAGACTTGGAAGCCCGTCCCGGTAGAAGAAACAGCTTACAAAAGGCTCTTTGGTGTGAGGTCCACTGTGGGTGTGTGACCCTGGTGGCATTTGAAAAAAACAGTCAACTTTAAAACCCTACACAAGGACTTTCACATAATTAGCTTTGTTACATTCTCTGAACCTCAGTTTCCCCACCTTCATGACAGAATCATAAAAATCTTCCTTTCAAGAGAGAATTAACGGATCTGCACAGTCTTAGGTGGGAAAAGGAAGACCTGGCTCTCAGAAGTCCCAGCCCTGCACTCTGCTCTGCAGGCTGAAGCCACTCCTAATTCTCTAAAGCCCTGATGAATTAAAGAAGGAAAAAGATTTTATGGTATATTCTATATTTAACAGATCATTCATTTTAACACATATAAAACACAATGAAATAACATTATGTATTAATTCACAGTTCATGACAGACCATGTGTTCTGGGAATGGAACAGATTTGAAATTTATATAATGAACATTTTCTTCTTTCAATCCCTTCCCTGTATCTGACTCTCTGTAAGGCCTCACGTAAAGGGTACATTTGAGAGCCTAGTGAATAAGATGCTGCAACAGCCTGCCGGTGCCAGGCCCTGTTTATATTGACTGGAAGAAAGAAAGCCAAGTTGTGCATCAGAATCATCTGGGGAGCTTTTAAAACAGGCTGAAGCCTGTGCCCCACTTTCTAGATTCTGATTCAATTGGTCTAGAGTGGGGTCCAGGCATTTTAATATATATATATTTTTTTAAAGCTCTTCAAGTGATGCCAATGTTAAGCCAGGGTCAAAAAATACCATAAATGAAAGCAGGAGAGACTGACGTAGGAACCCCTTAAAGTTTTATCAATTCATTTGTGATATTCAAAGAAAACTGTAAAAAACTAAAACAAAACACAGATGAACAAATGGGAGCCAAAGGAACTTTCAATAAAAAGTCTCACTAAGGACAGACAATGGTACCACCGGGGCACCCTGGGCGCCCAATGGGTGTTGGTCATGGTGCAGGCCCGACCATGAACAGCAACGCATCTTCATGCACTTGCCAATGCATAGTGAGAAGGACGGAGAAGGCGATGGCACCCCACTCCAGTACTCTTGCCTGGAAAATCCCATGGACGGAAGAGCCTGGTGGGCTGCAGTCCATGGGGTCGCTGAGAGTCGGACACGACTGAGCGACTTCACTTTCACTTTCCACTTTCCTGCATTGGAGAAGGAAATGGCAACCCACTCCAGTACTCTTGCCTGGAGAATCCCAGGGATGGGGGAGCCTGGTGGGCTGCCATCTATGGGGTCTCACAGAGTCAGACACGACTGAAGCGACTTAGCAGCAGCAGCAGCAGTGAGAAGGACTGTGAACAGTCTGTTAAAGTTGTCAATTCAGTTTGCAAATATCATGTGGCAACATCCTGACTAAGCAATTGGGAGGTCCCCAGGGTGGATGGAGAGGCAAGCACTGGGCCCTCAACCCCTATGCTGGAGATCCCAGCACTGGTCAGAGGTTAGCTTCCATGGCAACCAGGCAGACATCACTGTGCCAAGAGAGAGACAAGATTCTCAGGCTGTGACCAGGATAGTCAATCTACTGCTGAAATACGGATGCGTGCATACAGAACCATGGAAGTTAATATTCTGTGTCAGAGCTCTAGTCAGGCTCTTATACCTGGGGACAGTGATGAAGGGGCCCTATGGACTTCCATAGGGTATTCTCTGAGAGCTTAGTTACAAAATCAATACTTAATAGGAAGAGTATTGCTAAGGCGAGATGAATAGCTCTTGAATCAGAGCAAGACGGACTGTGAAATTACAGAGTAAGAAGTTATCTAATTGGAAGGAGTGGTTGTCAGCCGTGGAGCCACAGAAAACCAGGAAGGCACTGTATCTGTGCTTCATAAGCTCCAGAGTGGGGACACAGCACCCTGGTCAGGGGTCTCCACCCAACTGTCCTGATCTCCCACTGCCCTCATCTAGTGTGGCCTCCATTGTGTCTGGACTAACACAAAGCCTCCCAACTTGTCTCCCTGCTTCTGCTTTTGCTGCTCCCAGCAAGCAGCTAAAGTCACCCTGTCAAAATATGAGGCAGGTCATGCTCTTTTCCTCATACCTTTCATTGGCTCCCATCTTAGAGGAAAAGCCAAAATCCTTACAACAGCCTGTATATGGCCACCTATGACCTGAATCCACACCTCTGGGCCTCATCTCCTCCTACTCAGCCCTGTGTTACCTCTACCCCTCCCCCCACTTCCCACTCCCACCCCACCCAGCCTCCCTTGGTGATCAGTCATCATTTTGACTGTCAAATCCTCAAACATGCTGAGGCCTTTGCATTTGCTGTTGAATTTCTGGAATGTTCTTCCCCTGGGTGTCCACTGGGCTCACTCTCAAGTCCTTCAGTTCTTTACTTCAGGTTGGGAGGCCTGTCCTGACCTCTTTATTTAAAATAACAAATTCTCCCACCTCTCTCTACTCATCCCCACCTCCACCCCAGTTTATTTTTCTCCATGCCACTTATCATCATCTAAATTACCATATTTCACTAATACATTTGATTATTATGTCTTTCCCACTAGAATGTAAATACATGAGGGCAGAGATTTTGGTTGGTTTTGTTAACTGCTATATTCCTAGAGCCTAGCACAATACCTAGAAAATAGGCATCAGTAAGTATTTATTCAACAGCCAGGATATCTCTACTGTACCGATGGATTCATCAAGCTTTCCAAAGGAAGTGATGACGTTGGGGTGACTACATTTTCACAGCAACCTTTTGATGAGGGTTTGGTTTCCCACAGAGTAAAGCAGGAGAGGATATGTTGTCTAGCTCCAGTCAAAGTTTTCCTGTTGAAGGAGTGAAAACACAGCAGGGCAGTGGTGACTTCCTCATCTTATTTAGGGCTTCAAACTCCAAACAGCTTCCATTGTAGTGAGTTCTCGGGCTTGACCCATGAGACCCCCTGCCCCAGCACTCAGAGGCCAGGAGGCCAGCTTTCCTCTTGATTCTGGAGCTCAGCTTGGGCCTTTGTGTTTAGGGAAACTCTGCCAGTTGTGTCTAGGGAAAACATACAGCAGCAACCTGGTGTTTGTGGATTTGACAGGCAAAACGATGGCTCATCGCTGCCTTGGGCTGACTGCACTGCCATTCCCCAGCCCCTCCTCCTGCGGCCTCAGGCTCCTTCCTCCTGGAACCAGAACACAGGTCTGTCCTTGTGGAAAACGGCCCTCACGAGAAGGCTAACCACTTGTGCTGGTAGTGCGAATGCAGAGGGCTAAGATTTTCTGGCCTTTCCTTTTTTCCTAAAATGCAATTTGGTGTAATTCGTGAACTGGGCGAGTCCCAGACATCCTTTGCTCTCTAAGCACAGGCCCCCCCTCCCGCACTTACTGCCTGGGCCCTTCATGCTGCCTGCTGGGGCACCAGGAGGAGGACAGGGCAGGTCCTCAAGGGGAATATCACGCCTCCTCCTTCTAGGCTCAAGCACTTGCACCTCTGTTCTCAAATAGGAGGACCGAGTTGTGGGGTTAGGTGATCCCGGAATCAGGTGCATGCGTGTGTGCTAAGTCGCCTCAGTCATGGCCGACTCTTGGCAACCTCATGGACCGTAACCCACCAGGCTCCTCTGTGCATAGGGATTCTCCAGGCAAGAATACTGGAGTGGGTTGCCATGCCCTCCTCCAGGGACTCTTCCCAACCCAGGGATTGAACCCACGTCTCCTGCGGCTCCTACACTGCATGCAGGTTTTTTTATTTCTGAGCCACTGGAAGCAGCGTTGGAATCAGGTGACCTGGGTTCAGATCCCAACTCTGCCTCTTTATGGCTAGTGTAACCATCACAGAATGTCTAGAAGCCTGTATCCTTGTTTGCAAAATGGTTTTGTTTAAGTCAGTTCTATAGATAATGTACTTAATGGCCAGGAATAGTACCACACCTAGAGCATAACACACACTCTAGATGTAAGCAGCAGGAAAAAGAAATCCATCTCAGCCCAGGATCCATGTGTGCTTATTTGCTAAATGTCATCACAAAAGTGACAAGGTTTCAGGGAAGGGACCAGACACAAGGGAGCATTGTGGAAGGTTTCACTGGGCAGGGAGGAAGGCAAGAGAGTAAACTGGGCTACAGAAAACAAGGCTATGGTTTGGTCCTACCTCTCTTCACAGTCTGGCTTACCTAATAGCTTGGTTGGGAAAGAATCTGTCTGCAATACAGGAGACTCGGGTTCAGTTCCTGGGTTGGTAAGATCCCCTGGAGAAGGGATAGGGTACCCACTCCAGTACTCTGGCCTGGAGAATTCCATGGACCATATAGTCCATGGAGTCACAAAGAGCTGGACATGACTGAGCAACTTTCACTTCACTTTCACTCTTTACAGTTTACTTTACCCATCCTGGTAATAGGATACTTAGTAATGCTGTTGGATTTCAACAAGGACTATCACAATGAAGGCTAATTTGCTCACTATTGTGAGTCCATTGTCCACAGGAGACTGTTCCTTCTACATTTGGACAACCTGCTTCCAGGTCTCAGAGGTGGCTCCAACCTCCTTTGTGTGTGTATATATATATATATATTTTTTTTTTTTTTGACTAGTACCTCTGTTAACTTTAAAATTTATCCTTATTTTTAAAATAGAAAATACATTCAAACTTCCAAAGATATAAAAAGTCACATAATAAAAAAACTCCCTCTCACCCATCATCTAGTTCCCAGACCCCAAAGCAAACAATGTTACTCTTGTCACCAACTGCTTGTCTCTGCAGAAATAGTCCCAGCGTGTATAACCAAATAGAATTTCCTCTTTCACTCTAAGGGTAACACATTCTTTTCATCATGTAATTTTTCTTGAGAAAATTCTATATTAGTATATGAAGATATTTCTTTATTTTTTTAGATGTTTGATACCTATTGTCTTAATCTTTCAGGTAACTGTGAAATTTATCATGGGATCACGTATCAGCATGGGTACCTAAAATGTCAAACTTTCTTTCCATGGATTCTAGAATAAAAGCACCACTTGTTAAGAAGGCCTCCCTCCTTCCCCCAAGGGAAGGCTTTGCTTTTTCCATAGGCATTTGGGTTCAGATAAAGAACATGGACTTGGTCTCACGTGGCTGCAGCCTTGTACTGAGTATGCAGCTAGCACCTCACTACTCCAGGTGACTCAAAATCAGTTCACAAACAGAGGCCAGGACATAAGTGATCAAAACTATAGACTCTGAACATCAACAGATATACTGAAACACTGCAGGATTTAAGCTGAAACAAATTTGCTAGATACTAAACCATACTCCAACTTTTAAAAAAGATTCTTCTCCCCAAGTAAACCATTTTGAATTAAAAATGAAAACTGCATTTCCTAAAACCATGAGGTTGAACAAAAGCTGAACTACGACGTTGTCTAACCAAACTTGGTCTACATGGATGTCTTCTTTGATACAGGGCATGGTTGCTCCAAAAGTCATTCGAAAAATTCAGCTTCCCAGAATGAACACAATGACAGTCATTTTGAAATGTGTCTAAATGTGCATTTCATGAGGTCAGGGCTGAGACACTGAACACAAAAACATGTTACCCCTCTTTGTTCATCCTAGGCCTCAAGTATATTATTTTAGGGTGTGAACACAGCAGACATCAATAAAACCGTTATTAATTTGGTGAACAAAAGCAGAATTCTGAGCTGTCTTCTTCATCTTGGTAAGAGCTACAGGACAATGTTGTAAACATACTGGTATTTAAACTCTTTAAAATCAAGTAGGGAACCTTATGGACAAGGGCTGATCACTAGAGAGCTGAGCCCCCGCCCACCCCAGCCGGAAGAATTTAGAGTCTGAGAAGCAATGAATTATGCTGCTAGGCAGAATATGTAAGGATGCTGTGCTAGGATTCTGGGAACCTGGAGAGGAGTTTAGACCTGAGCCAGAGCTGGATAGGGGAGAGCTGGCCAAGATAGGTACAAGGTGACAGTGGGAACTCCTGTCTGATGGGGACCAGGGTGTGGGTTCCTTATAGCTTATACGAGGTCCCTATAACATCTCATCCCTTCTCACATAATCACAATCTATCATTCTTACTCTTGCCATGCACTGGGCTCAGGGCTCTTTATGTGTCATTCAATTCTTGCAATTTCTGTGAAGCAGTCTCTCCTAGTCACAGACAGAAAACTGGCTCAGAGAAGTTAAGTGACTACCTCAAGGTCACACAGCATTTGGGAACATTGCCATCATTTACTAAGTACCTACTTTTGGAATTTTTATCACTTCCCATGGTTGTTATTTAGAGAGGGAATACTGCTGAATGGTGAAGGGCTATACATACTGGTTAATCCACTACTCTCAATAATTCAATAAAATCTAAATAGACCTATCTTACAATGGAGGAAATGGAGGCCCAGAGATGGGCTGGTGAGTTGCCTGAGGTCATTCAGAGAGTAGGAGCTAGTGTATGACCCCTGGCTCCAATGCATTCTCTTCCTCACAGATATGCTGGGTCAGCTTCCCCATTATGTAGGCAGAGAAGTCCAGCAACTCAGCAGTTATTAAGTCCTGAGAGCTATTTCTTGGAGTAACTGAAAATTTTAACCACTAGAAAAATAAGATCTGATGCATCTGGCCACTTCAAACTTAGAAATCATTTCCACATATGCTAATGGGATGCACAGCAAAGGAATGTCACACATCTTGTGTCTTTCTAAGTCCCTTTTAGGGTAGCTTCACAGGTAATGCTGGCTTCTGGTACAAGTTCATCCAAGGAAATGGAACTTCCTCAATGGCTCAGCAGGTACAGAATCTGCCTGCAATGCAAGAGACCCAGGTTTGATCCCTGGGTTGGGAAGATTCCCTGGAGAAGGAAATTGCAACCCACTCCAGTATTCTTGCCTGGAGAATCCCATGGACAGAGGAGCCTGGCAGGCTACAGTCCAAAGAGGCAAAAAGAGTTGGACGTGGCTGAGTGACTAAACTAGACTTAATAAAACAAGCCACCTTTGGAAGCTCCATCTCTGCCACAGGAATAATGGGATTGGGAAATCAAGACCAAGTAGGAGGAACTCGTGATCCCTAGAAAGGCTTTAGCTATGACTCAATCCTAGATTAACTGCCCACAATATCAGGCCTGGGACAGAGGCAAATCCCTGAGTTGGGTTTTTCCAGGGGCCTGCCCCCAGACCCCTAGCAGAGCACCCTTCTGTACTCTGCCTAGAAGTTTACTCCACCACTCCTCAGCCTCAGCAGAACTTACCACGTGGAAAATCATTTGTTGCTTCTACCTGTGACCAAGGGGAACTTGTCATGGCTAATTCTGACCCAGACCAAGTGGAATTAAATGCTGAATTTCACATTAGTTCCTGTGGCTTCCTTTCTTCTTTCAAACACCATTTAAGAGACCTTCTCCTTCTCATGTCCCACCCCTCAATCTTGGGCCGCAGATGAAGTCTCCAGCTTGGGTCAGGTTTCCACCACTGGCCTAAGGAAATCTGTGAACTGCAAGACCACAGGAAAATAAATTACAAAGCCCCACATGGATGGCAAGCTTAGTTCTAGAGTTTGGCCCTGTGTGGGATTTCCAGGTCCCTGTACCCATTGCGACCCTTAGCATTTCGGATTAGGCTAGTTGGAGCTGGCTTGCCTCTGGCAACCAATAGCGACAATTCCCAACAGAGAAAACACGCAACTACTTAAGCACCTACTATGTGTCAGGTGCTAGACACACAGTAGCTACTATTTCAAAACACCTCACTCACAATTTATTGTTATAAGCTCAAAAGTTACTGAAGTTACTAATACAAGCAGATATTCAGTGGGACTTCCAAATGGCTTACAGATTTAAATTAATCAAACAGTGCAGAATTTCATGAACAATTTATACGGCAACTGCAGGTGGAAGCTCAAGACAGTGAATTCAGTCTTCTATTTTTCTGTTTAAGTCTTTCACGTTAAATAAATGCCTCCTTGATTACTGGAGAAAAAAATAATTATAATATTCCACTGAAGCTGAGAAATAAAGCAACCTTTGTTTATTTTTTAAAAGATAAACATGGCTGATCTGCACTAATCATAATATTGTGAAGGAAATAAAACAATATTCAATATTTTTAGTCTACAAATAAATAATACCCTGTTTTACTTATTCTGTCAGCCAAAGACAAGGTTGGAAATGAGAATATTGGATAATGCCTATGGATTTAAAAGTATTGACCATGGTATTCAATTCTGAAGAAATAAAAGCATAAATGGAAAAATGGGCTTGGTAAATTAGTAGAAAAAAATGAACTTAGGAAAGAATGACATTTAAAGGTTTATATGTAAACTTTACATGCTTCATTTGAGACCAAAACACTTTTCAAGTCCTTAATGATGAGAACAGCAGCAAAATTCAAGACAATTAAAAGCTGGCATTTAAGAAGCTGCTGTGTTGTTAAGAATAAATGTAAGACAAAAGTACTAGTGAAGCCCAAGAAAATCCCAGTTACAACTCCATTCAAGCCAATGAGCACTGGCTTTCCATTTCACTTTCCAACGTGTTCCCTTATTCCAGGTTAGAAATATACCTTCAGATAAGAGAGTCTAGCAGAGTGACAGAGCTCCAGGGCACAGCTGCAGAACCAGTCTTGCTGCATTATAGTCACAGCACATGAACAGCTACAACTGTTTCTAATTAAAACAGCAAAGCCAGGCTCAAGTGCACGCCCTGCTCTAAATACACACTTGAATCATAGATTATGAATTACAGAAAAAAAGACAAATAATGGCATGAAGGGCATGATAGTTTATTTTTTTTAAATTGTACCACACTGATCATGATGACCAGCATACACATTACGATGGCTTTTCTCTTGGGTATTAACATCGCAGTATTTTTGTATACTGAAATGTTTCAATAGGACCAAGAACGTTAGAGAGATAAAGATCTTAGATGAAAATGAACACTAATGATTCTGGTGTCCTACCCCTTAGAATTAATTTAAACCCCTTATGAATCAGTGGCATTATCATGTTATGTAGCTCTGAAGAATGAAAGTTCTCTTCTAAATAGGCAGCATGAACCTATACCTTCTTGCTCTTTAATCTTTAGCTCTTACAATTTGAACTATGTCCGCCCTGGCCAAAGCACAATCATACAAGACACCTCAGATAATTTCCATGCTACCATTGCACAAGTTTAGTGATTTTTACTTAAACAAACAAAAAATCAAACCACTGTCAAAAAAAGGAGGCAAATAAAAATGATTTTCCAATCATTTGAAAAGCATAGTGCTTATTTGTCCAATACAGACTCAAACTTAAATGCTATCATTATCATCTCTAAACTTCTGCAATAAAATTAACATATATATATATATATATATGGGTTTCATTTATAGAACTGTATCTTGCAATCAACAGGAGAAAGTTATTTTTTTAGAGAACCATATATTTGGTTACAGTTCCGCATGTCGGTAGTAGAGACAAAGCCACATGATGTTAAATCTGGCTCTAAGTTACCTAAGGTATAAAGTTTTGATCAAATCTGATCTTAAAAATTCAACCCATGTGAGATTACTTCATAGAGTAAATGTGCTACTGAGAAATCATTTCAATAACCTTCACTTTGTATGACTATATGCAAATTGACCCTTTTCTTTTAATCAATGTGACTCACCAACATTTCAAACTGACCTCTTTACTTCTATGTTACCACTTGAATACCCAGGGATTTCTGAGGCAGCATAAGTTTGACTTCATTAAAAACAGTAGACACTAACCTTTCAGTGACAGTTTTAAAATCTGTAAACTCAAGAATCACATTATTGAGCTCAGCAACTATAAAAACATTGAGATTCTGGTATTTCAAACCAAAATCTCTTTGTGCTTTTTAGATTAAGCTGCTTTTGAATATTTTTGGTATTTATCAGCCATTTGTATTTCCCTTATAGTAATAAAAGAATATACTTAAAGTAATTTTTAAGGTTAAATGTCCTTGGGGCTTATCAATACTTAAAAAAAAATTTACTTTTTTCCATCAGCATTTGGAATAGTAGAAATTATTTCTGGTCCCTCATTAGATCAACCAACATTACTTTTCATCACGTATAACACTGAATTTTATAGACATCCCTGAAAAGTTTTTGATTAAGTAAACAAGTGAATCACAGTGGAGTCTCAATCAGTTAACAGTGTAGATCCATTAAAACACACACACACACACACACACACACTGAATATTAAAAGAAAAATTTCAAGCTAAAAAAGGAAAAAAAGAAAAGAAAACTCTCGTAAGAATTAAAACCGAGTGTGTATTGTCACTGATTCTGTGCTCATGTCCCCAACAGATTAGACCCCTTCTCCGGGTTGTAAGACATGTTTGATTAAATCTCCACGTCAAGTTTCCAGGACACTTGAGTGAAGAGACTAGGCTACTGCAGCATCTAAGGGAGCAGAGTGGCACCATTTTCTTCCCTAACAGACACCCTATCTGAAGGTGAACTTGAGGCTCCCTCCTCTGTGCTCGCCAGCATCTATCAGGGGACAAAACTCGCTGGGCAAACTGGTGACAGCTGATCCTCCCACCCTGCCCCCAGTGCCAACAGGAGGTGCCCAGCAGTTCGTCATTATGTGCACTGGCCTTTCACTCTTTCCATCAGAAAAGTTGTGGTTGCTTTAAAAAGGGGGTAGGGGGTGGAGAAATGAAAAACCAAGAGTCTAAAGGCACAAAGTCGCATAGCTGCTCTAGTTGGAGTTTGTAAACAGAGAATAGGCTGAATTTAGGTAATCCCAATCTATGAGAGTAAAAAGGCATCCACAGCAGGCTTTTAACCAGCCAGCTTCTTTGAGACCCTTCATGGGTTTTGAGGTCTACAAAGTATGCACTAAAATACCCATACTTCAAAAAGCAATAAGGCAAATAGTATACTCATTATTCCAAAAGTTACAATGGTAGTGTAGGCATACAGAGTATAATTTAGTTACAATGTGTGGTACTGTTTCTGTTATATAAACATATTAACTGCTTCTTTCCTACATAATTATATATTCAGCCCAGTTTCAGTTGAACACAAAACCATCCTTGTGCCACTGCTGATAGTTGGCAATAGTTCTTTGATAGCAGTTTGTATTCTGCTGTAGAAATTATCCTTGAACTGAAAAAAAAAGTCCACAATCCAACGTCCAGTCATTAAACACTATCATATTTGTGAAGAGCCTCTTCCAACTTCTGCGTCACTTTTTGGAAAAATATTATTTGTTGTTGTAAGAAATGCTGCATTTGTGATTTAAAGTCTCTTACTCGAATTTGATGGAAGTGGTGAATTTCAGCCAAAGTAGCAAAAGAAATAGTGTTACAGCGATCCTGAATGCCATCAGCCTTTTGGACTTCCATCTTCCCTTCTTCCACGTGTCGCCTACTCTCCTTTACTTTGGTAAGAGCTCCTGTAGTTTAAAAAAAAAAAAATTAATTAAAAAATACATATGTATCCCAGTGTTACAGCTACATAGTAAACAGAATGTTGGGCATTATAAATACTTGCCTGAACTATTTTGAAGTCCTCTGGCATTTAAAGGGGTGACTATAATTATTTATTAAAAAAGAAGAAATCTGGTAAAGTTTCTGAAAACATCTCCACTGCTACAAATTCACTTATCAAAACTAGCCTTTGCCATTGACTAAATAGTATGTTTCATCTCTTCCAACAGCAGAGATACTATATACTACAGACAAAAAACTGCAAGGAATTTTTCCTAAAGACAAACCAAGAAACTCTGTAATTTTAACATTCTTAAGGGACAAAGTGTAACACCACTCTGTATGTGTGTGTGTTAGTCGCTCAGTCACATCCGACTCTTGGCAACCCCATGGACTAGCCTGCTAGGCTCCTCTGTCCATGGAATTCTCCAGTCATGAACACTGGAGTGGGTAGCCATTCACTTCTCCAGGGGATCTTTCCAACCCAGCCATCAAAACTGGCTTTCCCACATTGCAGTTAAGATTTTTTTTACCATCTGAGCCACCAACACCACTATATACACATATATTAAGACGGTCATCTCTAAAGTGGAGCATACTGCATGCATGCCTGATTCTGACTCCACATTCTACCAGGAGATCTATACCTGTAGCATAATGGCCCTGTGCAGTAAACATATGCCACCTTCTCTTTACAGGCTGTAAAGATCAGTGAGTATTGAGTTTGCCCTAATGGTGACCTGGGAATGAAGCCAGAGGTGTCATAGCCTGTGGCCAAGAAACATCACCAGAGGATGCGGGGCCCAAGGGGTTGGGGGTGGGGTGGGGTGGAGAGGATGGTTTCTGTGGCAAGTGCCACATGAGGGCAGATCTTCCCCTAGAAGCACAGTCATTGAAAAAAGCACAAAAGCCTGAGGATGCATAGGAGGTAGGAAAAATAAAGACTATTCATGTGTTCTTAAAAATGAGTGATGATAAAGTTCAAATCACTTGAGCACAGCCAGCTCAAGAATCCAGATTCCTGACCCCACATGCATCCATTCTACTGAACCATGATGAAAGATGAGAGAAACACTTGGGACACCAGGCTTGCTGGTCTGAGGATGTGATGATGCTAAGTGGAGGGAAAGGTAGCCTGTTTAGAAGGCAGTGGGGAAGCTGAGCAACTTTGTTGTGGAAATGTTGTTTTAGCCAATGGTGAAATATACAAAGGAAAAGCCCTGTATCTAAATTTCTTCAAATCTACAAAATAGAGTAAACCTACTATTAAATAAAATCCTTAAACACTTTTGGTTTTTTTGCACAACTCCAAGACCTGAGAAATTAAAACTCATCAACAACAAATGTTACAGATATAAATGTATGTATGTTTGTATATTTTCATTTATCTATTCTAAAGAAGACCTTAACCTGAAAAGCGGGAGAGCCCTGGAGCAGACAGAATATCCTGCTTCCCCCGTAACCACACAGTGGAGATGTCGTCCAGGTTAACAGGGCTACAGGAAGACCCCTACCCAATCCCCTAAGTAGCCATCACCTTGAAAACGTGGCCCTGTTAACACTTGCCCCACAGCAGAAAAGCCTCAAGAAGCAGTGCAACCTGCCTGCCTGTGGTCTACACTAAACAGAGAATGCTCCTCTTCCTTAGAGACAGAAAAGAATAATTTCTTATAGCGAACTTATGTTCATTATATTTGTACAAGTATTATCATTTATATATAAAAACTGAAGTTGAATAAACTAGGAAAGCATGAGACAGAAAACTAAAAAAGAAAAAATTACCTAAAAGATGACTGAGAATATGAAACTATGAAATTTACGTTGAAAATGGTTGAGAGAGCGCTTGCTGTTACTTTTTGGTTGCTAAGTCGTGTCCGACTCTCTTTTTGCAACCCTGTGGATTGTAGCCCGCCAGGCTCCTCTGTCCATGAGATTTCCCAGGCAAGAATATTGGAGTGGGTTGCCATTTCCTTCCTCAGGAGATCTTTCTGATCCAGGGAAGGAACCTGTGTATCCTGCTTGGCAGGTAGATTCTTTACCACCGCGCCACCTGGGAAGCCCAAACAAGGCATCAAGAGAGCAGAGTCTCAGGCGATCTGATTTCGTGTGATTCAGGGCCGAGGTGCCAGCTATTGAGCATGGAGGACAGGCACTGACGCCCTGCCCTGCACAGATTCCTGGGCAGCCGTGAAGCAGCTGGGCACCGGGAATATGCTGCGAGTGTCACTTGTTCCAGTCACTGGAGTCCAGCGCAGAGGAACTCAGAAACCTGGCCCTGAGCAGTGCCAAGGTCAATGAACCTGCAGCTCATCCGCCTCCAGATGAGATCACCACCTTCTCAGAAATGACATTCTATGACACAGACCTGCAGACGTGCATCCGTAAAAACCAATTTACAAATGAACAAGCCTGACGTTTTCACAACCTGAATCACATCAGAATACATTTTCAAAACTCCTGGACACAGTACAAGCACTAAATCTCCCCAAGGCCTAAAGAGCTTTGGGCGTTTGTCACCTTCAAGCTTTCTGAGCGTACATACTAAAAAGGAGCTGTGAATTGAAGACTCACTTTTCTCCCAGCTATGAATTTATTTTGTAAATAACACAGAGCTCTGAACAGCTGGGTTTCCGAGGCAATAATCTCAGCTCTTTTACCAACATTTGTGGAGGGCCTGGCTTCCCCAGTGGCTCAGCAGTCAAGAATCCACCTGCCGTGCAGAAGCTGCAGAAGACATGAGTTAGATCCCTGGGAGGGGAAGATCCCCTGGAGGAGGGCATGGCAACCCACTCCATTCTTGTCTGGAGAATCCTCATGGACAGGGGAGCCTGGCAGGCTACAGTCTGTGGGATTGCAAACAGTTGGACACGACTGAAGCAACTTAACACACACACAAGGACAGCACAGAGCTGGCAAGGGGGATGCACATGGCAGGGCTCACACCAAGCATTCAAGTCCCCAGCCTCCGGAACTCTCAAGGAAGACACCATGAGAAAGCACACTGAGGACCAGCACACAGCCATGACGTGAAGTGAAACAGCGCTGCAAAGCACGGAATTCTGCACGGGAACGGACTATGGCTTCTTCCAAGATAATGTAATCGTGTCACAAGGGAAAATGCTTGGAGGACCTGCTCTGTGCCAGGCAGTGCTGAGGACAAAGGGTGCCAGGGTGGGGGCAGGAATAAGCGGAGGTAACAGTAAAAGGGAGCTGCCTAAAACAGTTGTATATGTGAGGCACTTTCTGTGTACCAAGTCTAACCCTGCTGCAACTCTGCTACAGACATTACTGCTGTTTTACAACAAGGAAACTGAGAAAGCCACCCACTTTCTTTGAGCCCCGAAGTTAGCAGTAACCCAGTAAGAGGCGGGAGAGATGGGATCTGAATGCAGACTTCAAAGCAAACACCACAAATATTCAGGAAAGAAACTGGAGACTGAAGAGGCAAAAAGGCACAGTGGGCTGGCGAGCAGGGTGCTGGGGACAAGGGCAGGAGCTCCTGCCCTCCCCTTCTCTCTTTTCGCCTTCCTTGCTGGTCCCCGGCTTTTATTCTGATATGCACATCCGGAGACCTTGTGAATATGTAAAATAAACCATATAGGTGTTGAAAAGTTCCCTCTGGAATCTTAGTAACCTCATTCAAGTCATTAATTGTGCCTGTAGAGCCTTTTAAAAAATATGCATAAGATGTCTGACTTTCTTATCTTTGAAGCATACAATTAGGGTGCTACAAAAAAGAAATCGAAAAGGCAGCACATATTTCATTATTTTGAAATTTTAAACTCAAACTTACATGGGGGGTGGGGGGTTTTGTCTTCCCTCCACCTGCCCCCTTCTCACTGACTTAGATTCTCTTGGAAAATTATATAAGTCAAGAACGATCACCAAAAATAGTAACATACAATCCCTGGATGGGCTTTGCCTTTGTTTGCTCTGGTGCAGTTGGATAGCCCAGCCAAAAATTATTTTGCAAAATAAGAAGAACAGAACAAGCCACTGAAGAAAAGTACCCAAAGGGCAATTTCACTTGGAATTTTGGTTTAAGGCACTTAATACAATTCAAATCTATTAGCATAACGCATCAGGATTGCAAGGAGCAAGGAAACAGGTGAAATATGTTTATCAGAAAGAGACATGGTTCCTATTTTAGGGACTCGAATTATTTTTTGAGGTGACAAGATTTACATTCCTGAAACCATTAAAGACCTACACAAGATAGAAAATGAAGGTACTGAACAGCATTCCATAAACATACACGCTGGTAGAAGAGGGAGTGCTAGGTGTCATCAAGGAAGATTATGTCTTCACAAAACTGGACCCATGAATTTGGAGCAAATTTTAAAACCACAATGTCTTTTAACTAAAATGTAGTTAAACTGGTTTCCCTCCAGACCCACCTTCTGAAGAAAGATGATCAACAAAAAACAGGCCTGACAGCAATATACTTTTTGAAAAATCGAAAGACTTCCCGAGTTGACAGCAATCCTGTTCTTTAAGCATCTGGCTGTTACATTTCAGGATGACAACCCAAAGACCTTGAACCCCAAGCTCCCTCAAAAGTTATCTTAAGTAAGTCAAAACATTATTGACAGTTAAAAAATCATTTCCTTCAAGAAGAAAACCATTCTGTGTTTAAATATTCACCTCACAAGCCTCTGATTAGTTTTTCCCATACATTTTTGACAAATAATAAGGGTTTAGTGTGTTTTCTTATGAGAAAGATAAAGTCAAATCATTCAATAAGCTAATTATGGAAGTTAATTAGTTTACTGTCTGAGAGTATACAGAAAAAAAGGAAAAACCACTGGGGAATTGATGAACAGAACTACTTTCTGGAGTTTCCCCGAAGCTCTCCTCTACCCCACTTCTACCCACTGCACTTCTAAACTCTGGCTTCTCTCAAGGTCAAAGTGGGAACATACTTTTCCAATAGAAATGATATTACAAACATCCATTAGATATTAAGTAAAATAGTTTCACTATTAGAACTAGGACTTACGTTTTGTCACAGATGGTGTATTCTTGCAGTTTATTTGCCAATTCTCAAACTGGGAATTATCTGTACACACATCTATGCTTCTCATACTTCCAAATCTAAAATATTAAACATCACAAGGCAGAGATAGCCACATTTTCAATCAGGTTTAGCTTCTAAAGAGTGAAGTGTTGGAGAAAGAAAACTATTAGGGGCAGGGTTAAATCCCTGCGGACTTGCTACTTCCAGGATAGCTTAAAATATTAACTTGTAGCCTACGAATCAGTTGCAGAGGTACAATGTAACCAGCTGCAGAGTTGTAACAAACATTACAGCATATTTTAAGTATTCTCTCAGCTGTACCAAACCCAAGAGGAGTGTAAATAAAAGCTAGAAACATGGCCCAGAATCTAAAGACCAACAGGAACACATACTTTTATCATGCCGTCAATACAAAAACAGGCAAAGGTTTCCAAAACCTGTATTTCTTTTTTTTTAACTTTGTTTTGGGGAAGAGCATATTAACAATGTTGTGATAATTTCAGGCGAACAGGGAAGGAGTTCAGCCATACATATACATGTATCCATTGTCCCCCAAACTCCCCTCCCCCAAAAGCTGTACTTTGATAGTGGCTAATTTAGGAGAAATCTAACACCTACCAGGCCTCTTCTGTCACAAACATCACACTGTCACCCTGCTTTTGTAACAGTAAGGAAAATCAAACAATAAGGGGGAGAAATAATAAAATAAAGCCTAAGGTGTAAAGTGGTTGCCTCTGGATTAAACAAAAGACCCATAATACTCATGGGCACAGCAACTGTTTTAAAGTGAAAAAAAATTAAAAATAGGAGGGATCAGAGGGAAACACATTTCAGAGTAGGAACACAAGTATATAACTGCAAAATTATTTCTCGGGCTAAAAGACAAACAAGATAAACAGTATATGGGGTTATATATGGACAAAATAAGATTTTATCAAGAAAAGAAAATAGAGGCAATTATTAAATTCTGACATTAAATAAGAAGAGGCTGAAATTACAGAACAATGAACACTTTCTTCATTAAGGTACCAATAACAAGACAAAATAACAAGAAGGTAATACATGAAAAATGGTGCAGCCTCCCCAAGTTATACAACTAAAAATAAATTCTTGAAGGGTATTTATTAGAAGTACAGGAAAAGGTATCATGAAAGTGGGCAATGTATTTCCATCACACCCATGACTGTGCTCCCCAACAGGCAAAAGCAATCTAGCTTCCACGCAGGACACTGGGCTGAGCTGGACACATTTCAGGTGTTTCTTCCTCAGGGAATCTCTGTGGCAGGGAGGCAGAAAGGAGTACAGAGATGCGCTTCCCAGGTGGCGCTGGTGGTATGCCTCCCGCCTGCCAGTGCAGGAGGCATAAGAGATGCGCGTTTGATCCCTGGGTCCGGGAAGATCCCCTAGAGAAAGGCATGACAACCCACTCCAGTATTCTTGCCTGGAAAATTTCATGCACAGAGGAGCCTGGCGGGCTACAGTCCATGGGCCGCAAAGAGTCTTTTCATAATACAGAGTCACCCTGCTAAAAAGGCTTCCAGGCTGAGAAGGGACGTGCAGCTGAGCACTCAATCTAACTATTAAAATAGTTGGACAAAGTATTAAAGGATTTCCACAGGATAGAAAGTTCACTCAGGAACTGATCACCCTAAACCTTTATTCCAAGGGATGGAGCAGGACCATGACAACTTCCTCCTCATCCACCACTCCACCTTGGCAAGGTACCCACTGGGGAAGCTGGGAGAACTGAGTCCTTGGTAAGAAGGGCAGAGTTGTGTCTCCGATTTTTTTTTTTCAATGAGCTATAAGGTTGGGAAGGTTAGATGAGGTTTTGGTAGTTTTTTTTCAGTCTCTCTAGCAAGAGGCTGTGACTTGTCCGAAGTCCCACAGCTAATTCCTGGCAAAGAACTCACCCTTCCTACCTGCCTGCCAGCCCTGCCACTTTTCACTTCACATTCTAGTCAGGGCCTCTGCTCCACTCTGTTGAAAAGGGTCCTTTCCTTTCTACATTTGGAGTCATAAAAGGAAAACTAAACCAGTATTTCAACCTTGCTTTAGGACCCAGACTTTTTTGGCATTCTTAGCTGACTCTTACATGCAAAATTCCTAACTGTGTTCATTTTGATACTTATTGAAATTACCCAGGCTCAGAGAAAGGCGTTTTGCCCACTTCCCCATCACCAAGCCCAGCAGAACTCATGTCCTAACTTCACTCCCACTCGTCTCCTCCCATGTTCTGGTATTTTACCAATGTGAGCATAATTTTAAAGCATGCTCAGGCCAGAAGGAGCATCCTAATTCATAACCCACATGCACTCAATTTTAGAGGAATGATGTTACGCATGCTTGTGGGGAACACAAAATAATGACACATAAAAGAATCCAATCACATGACTAAGTTCATTATTATTATAACCTTAAAGGGCTCAAATTCATAGATTAATTACAATCCAGGAAGTCAGCACCATTTTCAAAAGCATCACATTATTTATACAGCATGCCATTAAATTATGTACATTAGTAAAACTGTTCAGGAAGCATTTCATTGCCATTTTGTTTTTGAAAATGGCAACCCACTCCAGTGCTCTTGCCTGGAGAATCCCAGGGATGGCGGAGCCTGGTGGGCTGCCGTCTATGGGGTCGCAGAGTTGGACACGACTGAAGCGACTTAGCAGCAGCAGAATGAGAACACTGACGCTCTGGTATCATCTAGTCAATGAGAACTTGTGAAGAATAGCCAACAGTCAGGAACAGTCTTCCACTTCTTTAAATTTTGAGAGCAATCGCTTAGGGAAATGTGTTTGGAAAATATACCCAGTTTTCTTTTTAAAAATATAATGTTTATTTTTTCCCTTGCAATTTAAAAAGTAATACACACAAAAAAAAATAAAATAAAATAAAAATAAAAAGTAATACACATACATGTAGAAAATGCGGTAGGATTTCAGGCTTGGCCAGAGACTGCCTTGCTCTGGAAGGGATGTCTGAGCCCTAGAGAGCGAACAGTGATGCCAGGGCAGGAGAGAACAGGACAACAGTTAGGGACAGTCAACCAGCCGGCTCTCTGTTGCCCTCAAGCAACGACAGCTGCTCAACCTTGTTTTCAGAGATTTGATCATTCCGTGTTACATTTGTCAGTTTTGATCGGTTCCGTGAGCTGAACTATAAAGCACATTAGCAAATACAGTTACACTACACTAAACTCTGCTGTATCATCTCCTTCTGATTTGCAGAAAGAAAGCACTGCCCTGGCAACTTCTGACCCAGCAAAACCAGAAGAGGCAAAAAAAAGAAAAAAAAAACAACCCACTCACATACTGCAGTGCCTCAGACATTTTAACCAGGGAGGCTCTCAACTCAGTTGAAGTTATCTGGCCTCCCTTCAGTTTCTCCGGGTTAGGCCCTCTCCTCCACCTTCACCTTCTCAGGCCCCCACCCTACCCCCTAGGCTTGCTGGCTGCTTCAGAAGCTCCCAACCCACTAGTTTCTGCACCTGAACTTTGCCTTCCTTTCCTTAACCAAATCTCTTATTCTCGTATGCTTTGTCCCTCCTCGGACCAATTATACAAAAGGTTCAGTCACTAAGCAACAGGGATCCAAAGGCTACATTTTCTTCCTTTTAAAAAAAAAAGAATTAGAAGAAAAAAGTAAGCACTTCATTTAATTTTGAAATCATGAATGTGCCAAGAACATTAACAAGATTTTGTCTTCCTGGGACCCTGCCCCAGAAAACCCAGGCAGTGAGGCACAGAACAGGATACAGGCTGAAGGGCACAGGGACCTCTGTACAGAAGCTGGGTGAACTAGACCTGTTTTTCTTCATTCCCTGGTACTTGTAAAATGTTGAAAGAAAATGCTAATTTGGCCAACGTGGCCTATTTTGCTCTCATCCTCTCATCACTGGTACCCACCCCCCTGGGTCCCTGCTAACTCCCCAGTAACTCTTTCCCCCTCCACTTTCCTCCCTCCTTTTGGTTTCTATCCACCCACTCGTTGACTCCTCCTTCCCCTCTCTCTGCTCCAATATTTACTTTTTAATTTTTTTTTATTAGTGAAATAGCTCCAAAAACAAAGACTGACATCTACATAAAAGGAGCAGGATAGGACGGCCATGCATCCAGGCAAAACAGTCCCATGTGAGCACCTGCTCTATGCAAAGCTGTGGTCTATACCCCGCATGTCTAGTTTTTTTTTAATCTTTAACCTGGAAAGAAAAGCAAGGATGACTCATTTTCAGAGGTGGACAAGAGGCTTAGGCAAGGTAAATAACTTTACAAGGTGTCAGCTACGTGTGAATCTGGGTCTGCTTCCTAACCCACGCAGTTCCCTGTACCTGCCCAACTGGGGCTGCCTCCTGCCTGAGATCTCAAAGCCCCACGGACCAGGCTCAGAACACAGGGCACCACACCACACCACACCACACCAAGCCTCCAGAGGCCTCATGTTGGGATAAGCAACCCATGAACCACCTCCATGGAGAAAGAAAGGGCAACCCACTCCAGTATTCTTGCCTAGGAAATCCCATTGACAGAGGAGCCTGGAGGGCTACAGTCTATGGGGTCGCAAAGAGTAGGACACGACTGAGCAACCCAGCAGGCATGCATGAACCGCCTCCAGGCCCTCACAATTCTATTTATTCCTGCATCAAGTCTGACTAAGTGGGCTCCAGATTTGGACCACGTAAATAAACTTGAGAGGGTGCAAATAGTACCACTGAACTCATCAGTGAGAGCAACTTTTTGAAGGGACAAAATGTCCCTAGAGCCAAGAACTATCAAAATTCAAAGATACAAGTAATTTAAAATTCACTTTCAATTCACAATGAGAACTTTTGAGTCATTCAAAAAGAAGAGAGAGGGGCAGGGCCAGAATAATTAATTACAAAAAATAAAATAAAATAATAACAATAACAACAAAGACCTGATTGCTTGATGATGAAAAAATCACTTAAAGAACTCAGGCCTCTACGTTTTGGTCCTGAAGATACAATAAGAAGCTGTTTGTTCTGGTAAAAGTCTTATTATTTCCTAATTAAGCAGCCCTTTTAGCTCCATTCAGCAATCACCAGAAGTGTACAGGCAGGATGACATTTAGTAAGAATGAAAACATTCACTGGAGTACACCAGATCTTAAAACACTGGATTACTTCTACTCATTATGTACATATATCCATACAGCTCACCTTGTTTCAGAAATGAAGACGGAAATCACGTGATTATATCTCTTATGGCTCATTTGTAACATAGGTTGTTCTGTTCACAGCTAACAAATGTTATATATAATAAAGGTTCTTGTGTTTCAGCTTATATTAAGTATTAAATACATGATAAAGATACTAGGATGATAGATTCAAGAGAATACTGTAAAAATAGTGTTTTTATTTCAGAAGACTCTGGATACAATGGTGAAAATGTTGATGTGCCTACGGCCAAGCAAATCGAGATACAGACCAAAATCTGAGGATAATAAAAACATGTATCATTTTCTTTCTTAAAGGTTTTCTACCCACAGAATCATAATAAAATAAGGTAGAAGGAATATTCTTAATAATCATGAACATACAATAAAACTCGAATAAAACAACAAATGCTATAAAACAGAATCCATAGTGTGGTTAAAATTCAGAGAATACACTTGATGCCTGAGGTGCACAGTGGATAATTCCTAATTCCTAATCCTTTTGTTTCCTGATATACACGCATGGATATTGGTCTGTACAAATAAAGCGGCAAGGCAATGACACCCCACTCCAGTACTCTTGCCTGGAAAATCCCATGGACGGAGGAGCCTGGTGGGCTGCAATCCATGGGGTTGCTAAGAATCGGACACGACTGAGCAACTTCACTTTTACTTTTCACTTTCATGCACTGGAGAAGGAAATGGCAACCCACTCCAGTGTTCTTGCCTGGAGAATCCCAGGGATGGGGGAGCCTGGTGGCTGCCGTCTATGGTATCGCACAGAGTCGGACACAACTGAAGCGACTTAGCAGCAGCAGCAGCAGCAGGGATATTTGCAAGCTGCCAGTACTTTGGATTTAAATGACCTTTGATATACAACAAACATACCTATACCTAAGACTAAAATGGACTTTGGAAACTACCTTTAACCAAAGGTAAAACCTTAAGTTTCTTTATTTCTAGGATGATAAAGGGAGGCCCAAGCTAAGAGGTGGCACAGTAGTAAAGAATTCGCCTGCCAATGCAGGAGATGCAGGTGCAATCCCTGGATTGGGAAGCTCCTTGGAGAAGGAAATGGCAACCCACTCCAGTATTCTTGCCTGGAGAATGCCATGGACAGAGAAGCCTGGTGGGCTATCGCCCCTGGAGTCGCAAAAGAGTCAGACACGAGTGAGCACACATACACACAGACTAACATAAACCTAATAGAAGCAGCTAAGCCGACAGGCCTCACTCCATGGGGGAAGAACAGAGTGAGGTGGCACCGGCCCTGTAGAAAAGAAACAGACACGCGAGGCACACATCCAAAGCCAGACCCGTGATTCCCAAGACTGCTTCTGAGAGGGCTGCAGTTACTACCACAGTTAGAACAATATTTTCAAAGGATCTTTTTCTTTCTTTCAAGTATTCTTCCCAAATAATATCTAGTTTTTAACTTAAGAAATGTAATTGTAAACCCCAGCATTACCAGCAGCTACCTAAGTTCTGGTGGGTACTAAGTGGTGAGCAGCCCAGCATTAATGCCTCCCCTCAGTGGTGTTTGCTGTGGGCATTATGACCGGCACTTCACATCATTTTACAATCACTACACTTTGGGGATGATTCCTAAATCAACAGTTCTAAACTTAAGAACACTCTTGGCCCTGGGGTGTCCCTGCTTTCTGCCAATGGCGGGGACCAGGTTTCCACTGGCTATGAGTCTCTACTCTGGCCACATCTAGACTTCCTGAACCAATCATAAATAAACATCTGAAGTCAAAACAACCTACAAATAGAAATACAGTATTTTAAAACAGACATAAAATATAACTCAAAAAACATGAAAACTTATAGATTACCCATGCTGACATTTACTAGCATTTATAGAGATTTCTCACTGCAGGCAATAGGTGGGCTTTTGTGAAAATCACAAATGTCAATATAACGAAATATAATAAAAAGTCCAGAAAATGGGATTTTCTAAGGATCCCTTCAGCCCCATTCCTTCTATTTCCCTCTAATCTTTCTTTTCTTAAACCTACCTATTTCTATTCTTGGCATCACTACTTTCTGTCACTCAAACTTAAAACTTCAAAGGTAACTCTAGACTCAAGCTTCCCTGGTGGCTCAGTGGTAAAGCATCTGTCTGCAATGCAGGAGATGCAAGAGACGTGGGTTGGATCCCTGGGTCAGAAAGATCCCCCAGAGGAGGAAACGGCAACCCATTCCAGTATTGCCTGGGAAATCCCATAGACAGGATAGCCTGGCAGGCTAGAGTCCACAGGGTCACAAAAGAGTTGGACATGACTTAGCAACTAAACAATAACTCTAGATTCAAGAGAGCCACCCCTCGCCAGTCTTCCACTCTCCCTGACAGGTGTCTTCAGTTCACCTGCTCTTTCAAAGCCCGCCTCAAGCCTGGTCTACTAACAAGCCTCTGCAGGTCTGTACTCAGCCAACAGGAGCAGCTTCCTGGGAACCAGGTTGCACTCGGGGGACGCATGCCAAGAGCTCAGTTAGGTTCTATGGCTCACCGCCTTCCTGCCTGCAAACTGGGGATAATGAGAGAATTTACCTCAAAATCTTCCATGAGGTTTAAATAGATATAATCCAGTGCAAAGCACCATGCCTGGCACACAAAAACCCTCAATGTACATTTGCTACTTTTATCACAATTCAGAAGCCACTCTTCAGTTTCAAACCTTTAGTGGCTGCTGACTGCCTATAGGATAAAACAATTTTCTAGCAGGCATCCTACCTATTGTAGCATAAAGAGTACTGATCTCAGGTCAGGCTAAAAGTGAACACAAATCCTAGGTCTCCTTATTAGCTGTGTGATCCTGGAAATCACTCAACTTCTTTGAGCCTCACCTGGCACCCAGTTGGGGAGTTAAATAGCTATACTGGATTGAACAGCATCTCCTTCACATCCACCTGGAACTGGAACTGTGACCTTATTTGGAAACAGAGTCTTTGCCCACATAATTAGTTTGGGTGAGGTTATACTGGATTGGGCTTCCCAGGTAGCTCAATGGTAAAGAACCCGCCTGCCAATGCAAGAGACACAGGTTTGGTCAAAGATCCCTGGGGGAAGAAATGGCAACCCACTCCAGTAAGCTTGCCTGGGAAATCCCATGGATAGAGGAGTTTGGCGGGCTACAGTCCATGGGGTTGCAAAGAGTCAGACATGACTGAGTGACCGAGCATGCAAGCACAAGGACATACTGGAAGAATGGGCCCTAAATCCAATGTGGTAGTATCCTTAAAAGAAGAGGAGATGAGCACACAGGGAGACTGCCAGGTAAAGACGGAGGCAGAGACTGGAGCCATGGGTCCACATGCCAGGAACCGCAAGGAATGCCGGCAACCACCAGAAGCTGGAAGGGTCCTCCCCTCCAGCCTTTGGAGGGGAGTGGCGCTGCCCACGTCTTCATGTCAGACTTCTAGACTCCGGAACTGGGAGAGAATAAACTTATACTTTTCTTAAGCCACCCAGTTTGTGGTTAATTTGTTACAGCAGTCCTGGCAAACTAATTCAACAGCTAATCATTAATGCTTAGAGACATATTTGCCATAGAAAATGGTTATTCCAGGTGTCACACAAAGAAACTGAGGCTGAGCGAAGCTGCTGGTGGGAACTCAGCCCCATATGGTTGAGATCCAGGCTCACGACCACTCTGCTGTCACACCCACCCCTGAAGAGAATTAGATGCAATGGATGTGACTGCCCGGAATACTGCTGCTCACACAGTAAGTACTCAAAAAAGGTAGCAACAGCCACACAGACATCAACTCTCTAACCTGCCTGACCTCCAAGTGGAGGGTCAGCAAACATTTTCTTTAAGGGTCAGACAGTAAATATTTGATGCTTTGCAAGTTGAGGCAAAATTGAGGCCTAAAAAAATATAGATATGTATATACATACATATATATATATAAAACACCCTTAAGCTCAAGTGCTATAAATGAACAGGCACCTGGGTGGGTTTGACTTGTTGGCTGCAGACCCCACTGCATCATCTAGCATCTTTGCTGGCAGCTCCACAGGCTCAGTGTGCAGCGCATTTTATTCTCCCTGCCCCTTCCCCCACTCCTGTTGGCCAACACCTCCTTCTGTCTCCTCTTCCCCACCCCAAAAACATTTTCTGTTTAGTGTTTCACCATGTCTTGCCTGAATTATTGCAGGAACTTCCCATCTTGCCCCACCCCAAGCCACCCTTCACACCTGTCACCAGGACTGCAGAACCGAGCACATCAATACCCCTGTTAATCTTCCATGAGGCTCCCTCCATCACCTCCAGCATCAAAATCACAAGGACCTTTCTTAAGAACACCAGTGTCTAGGCTACATGTTCCCGTCTTTCAGATTCAGTGCATCCGGAAGGGGCCCTATGTCCAGCTGCAACCATGCCAAGGCTGATGTGGGGGAGGAAGCCGGGTTTAGTCCCTGATTTTTGTACTTATGGTTCCCTCTGCCCAGAATGCCCTTCCCTGCGCTGCCCACCAGGCAAACTCCCAACTGCTTTTCAAAACTGTTCTTCGACTGAGACGGGGAGGAGCCACCCTTGAACTCTGCATAAGTAACCACATCTCTTCTTACTTCACACCACGGCATGTGCTAGCATGCCTGTATGGCTCACACTGCATAGTGACAGCTAACTCACCTGTCAGCCTCCCTCAGTGACCTAAGCTCTGGGCATGGAGCGTATTAGCTCTTATATGCTTATCAAACCTATCCTAAAGCATTCCCAGGATTAACCATGCACTGTCCATCAATGTTCCTCCAAAAGGCAAAATACAACTATCTTTCAAAGGGAAAACCAATGGTACCACTCAAACCTCTAACACAACCCTGGCCTCTCACACACTATTATTACACAGGCACTAAGTTACATCCACCTCTGATTTCAGTTTTCTGTACACACACTCTCCCTCCCTCATGGAACTGCATTTCCCCTGAGGGCAGCACCTCCTGGTCAACACCCACACCCGGTGCTTTGTGTATCCAAGTCACTCAACACCCTGAACACACATGCTCCAATTCACATGTTTTGAATTAAGCAAAAGGGACCCCAGGGAAAGAGTAGTATCATGAAAGCTTATCAAAGAGGAGAGAAACATACGATACACGAGTTGAAACACCAAGAATCAATATAAAGTTTAATCATGAGGTACATAATTTTTCTAGCGCATAAAATGAAGCATTTTCAAACTTCCTCTCCTCCTCCCAACTCCAGTGAATTTTGGAAAGTCATTTTGTAGATACTTAAGTCTAAGACTTAAACTGCTCACATGTTCGTGACTTCACCCATAAAACACATCCAGATCCTATCTTTATTTCCTGTACGCTTTTAAATCCTGTTATCCATCATCATATAAATAGAAAAACAAAAACATTCTGTAATTCACAGAAGAAATCTATTTCAAAATTAACTAAGAAGTACTTTGGAGTGCCTACTTCATTAATTCAACAAGCATTCATCAAGTACTTACTATGCATGTATGAAATAGTGGAATTTTATACTTGAGGAACATAAAAACACGATCCCTGCACACTAACCAAGCAACATACAGTCTCTGGCACACCAGTCAGCATTCTATCAGCAAAGACAACTTAGAAAAGGGCTGGGATACTCCAAGGACAGGAACTTGACCTGGGGCTTGACTGTGAATGCGCTGGGTGGAAGGGATGTGGAACAGAATGCAGGAGGCTGTCCACCCTCAAGGATTACACTCAAGTCCTAAGAGCCCATCCGCACCCCTGTGTCACTCACAGCCTTCCTCATCTCACTTGATGGAAACTCCACTCTTAGCACTGGTGAAGCCCAAACCAGACTCACTCTGAGGTCTCCTCTTCCTCTCAGGTGCCACATCCGTTCCTTTAGGAAAACCTGCTGATCCCATCTTTAAAATCAGTCTAGAGTGAAACCTCACTGTCTCATCATCTCTCAGCCACATTATCAGATTTACTGGCCCCTAGCTCTTACCTTTGGAGAAGGCAATGGCACCCCACTCCAGTACTCTTGCCTGGAAGATCCCATGGACGGAGGAGCCTGGTAGGCTGTAGTCCATGAGGTCGCTAAGAGTCGGACATGACTGAGTGACTTCCCTTTCACTTTTCACTTTCACACATTGGAGAAGGAAATGGCAAACCCACTCCAGTGTTCTTGCCTGGAGAATCCCGGGGACGGGGGAGCCTGGTGGGCTGCCGTCTATGGGGTTGCAGAGTCGGACACGACTGAAGCGACTTGGCAGCAGCAGCAGCAGCTCTTACCTTGGACCTCCCCACCCTGCCTCATCCCTGCCCATTCTCTTCTCAGCACAGCAACTGGAGTAAGTCTATTAAAAGGTCTACTGGTATATCACTCCTTCCTTCAAAACCTGTAATGGCTCCCGACAAACTAGGGCTTTCACTCCAAATCCTGACAATGACCTATGAAGCCCTGTAAGTCGAAGCTTCTGGGACCTCACCTCCTACTCAGACTCTCTTAGCACCCATCACCTGGTCTCCCTGCCGTTCCTCGGCAGGCCCAGCACACACCCACACTAGCACCTTTACTCTAGCTGTATCTCTTGCCTGAAAAACTCTCCCCCCATACCTGTTTGGTTAACGCCCTCACCTCCTTAAATCTCATCTTCTCAATGAGGCCTCGGTGATCGTGCTTTTAAATACGTGCCTCATTCTGCTTCCTGCCTCCGCAAGCCCACCTGTTCTGTTCCACTTTTATTTTCCCCCAACATATACCATGAGGCAGGTGACTATCACTGCGCTCCAGACTCAAGCTCCGGGGTCACCTGATCAGGTCAACCAGCACCGCCCTGTGCCCCTCCAGCTGCAAAGACCAACTGGCCCAGCCTTACCTGGGCCAGGCCACCGCGGTGGGCAGGGAGAGGGTCTTCTGCGCCCAGAGCGCCTGTGGCTTGGTGGTCTGGCCTACTTCTGTGCCACCCTTAGGAGTGTTCATTCCCCCTCGGCCCCAAGGTCCCCCGGTGACCTGCTCTGGAGGTGGGGACAGGCCCAGACTGTGGCATTGAGGCAGGTGGTGGGCACACCTGGGTCCCGCTTGCCAGATTCTTTCTGACCGAGGTGTTTTTCCCACTGCACTCTGGAGGTGGGGACCGGCCTGGGTCGTGAGGGGTGACCCAGAGAGGCTGGTGTGGGTTTAGGTGCGGTTCCCCGAGAGTCCCTTGGACAGCAAGGAGATCAAACCAGTGAATCCTAAAAGAAATCAACCGTGAATATTCACTGGAAGGACTGATGCTGAAGCTGAAGCTCTAGTACTTTGGCCACCTGATGCGAAGAGCCCTCACTGGAAAAGACCTTGATGCTGAGAAAGATTGAAGGCAGGAGGAAAAGGGGATGACAGAAGACGAGATGGCTGGATGGCATCACTGACTCGATAGACATGAGTCTGAGCAAGCTTTTGGGTGATGGTGAAGGAGAGAGAAGCCTGGCATGCTGCAGTCCATGGGGTCGCAAAGAGTCGGACACGACTGAGTGACTGAACTGAACACATACCAAACTTGGACACACATTACTCAGTGTGTGTTTTTCTTTGTGTCTCCACCCTGCTAGAATGCAAACTCTACAAGGGTGGTGATCTTTGCTTTGACTTCTGGTACAACCCTAGCATCTTTACTAGTGTCTGATGTATGATGGGCACTTAAAAACTTGTTGAATAAAATCAGGTTTAGCTTTCAGAGATCTCATGAATAAACTGAATGATGTTAAGCTCCCCTCCCCAACCAGTGTCCCCCTACCTGCTAAATAACAAATAAAACTTCTTTATCAGAAGAAAAAAGTCGCATCACAGTGAGAGATACAGAGTTCCAAGGAAAGGGAGAAGAAATGAAATGTGGACTAAAATTCGTTTAACCGTGAAGTTTAACCGAGCTACAAATCAAGATCAACAATACAAGACTGGCTCTACGTCTGAAGAGGAGACAGTATTTAGAACTCAAGGGGACTACAGCTTGCAGGAGGGAAAACAGCCGATCACACCTTCTCTCTTCGGTGGCCCTATTAATTACACCCTCATCTGGGTCAGAGGGAAGCTGCTCCAGCCACCCAGCACGCCTTGGCGTCGGAACACCTGGGAGCTCTCATCACAGGCAGGAGGCCAGGGAGTCATCACTTTCACATTTGCAACACCTGGCAGGGGAAGCCCTGGATGTGTGTTTGCTGATCTGAACTAAATGTGCGTGACTTTTCTTTCATGCCAACCGATAAAGGATTTTCATGCCCCTAGATTACAGAGTCACATAAACAAATAGAATGCTCTTGAAACTAAGCCTGAAACAAGGTCAAAATGTTCACTATATACTTTGGAATATTTTCTTTTCTTTTTTTTTTTTTGGAATATTTTATTTTCAATGCAGGAATGATGCTATTAAAAGGGTTAACCAACAAAACGATATCTAGGAAACCATGAACCTCATAGTTTCAGGTGATAGAACTGAAGCTCAGAAACGCCAGCACTTGTGCAAGGACACAGTAATTTGGAGGAAGAGAGAGGCTGACAAGAGACAATTTACATAAACCCTTAATGTGAACAACAGCAAACTGGGGACTCCAATTACGCCAAGGATTATTCCTCTGTCACCATTTTCCCTGCTGTGCAAAACAACAGCTGCATTAAAATACAGCACGCAACTATTGCACCCGTGACTCGATGGGGTTTTATACTTTGTCTGCAATTCTGGTGGTAAAAGGCCGCCTGAAGGGATGATAAGATCTCTGGAATTGTCTTTTAAGAGAGAGTATCTCCCATCTTAAAAGTACCTTTATACTTTGCAAAATCAATTGCTTAGTGAGCAACTACTAAGAACCGTAACATTTGGTCCTCATGATGACCTTACGAGGAAGTGTTCCCTCTGTCAGGGAGAAAATGGGGCTCAAAGAGGTTAAAACAGCGGCCCAAGGATCCCCTCACATCTGGTCACCCAGATGTCGGGCTGGCCCATGGTGACCGGACTCTGCTGTGGGGCTCTAGAGCCGACTCAGCCCCTCATCAGACCCAGACCAACCCCATCTGCTCTGTGTAGCCCCGGGGACTCTCAGCACCCTGGCACACAGCTTCTCTGCCACCAGTCAAAAGACTCCGTGATGGGACTTCCTCTGCACCTCCACTGCAACAACAAAAACCTCCATGAGGATCAGAGTCCTGTCCATCCCTTTTGCAGACACAAATCGAGTCTGTGCTCTGTAAACATTGGATGAAGAACAGTTCAGGTCTTCTGGGCACAGTCTCTCTAAACAGAGCTAAGCATTAGTGTGCTATTTGTATGTGTGAGTGTGATCATCATAAATAGATAGCAAATTAAATCTAATTTGATATGAAACTTTAGTTTTAAAAAACACTTCAAGAGACACCAGGGTATTTAGCCTGAAAAGAAGGAATCTGTTTAAGAAAAGTGTCATGTTGGTAAGGGTTGTTTGGGTTCCACATGGTCTTTGAAAATTCAAAAATGACCAGATAGGAGCCTGTGCATATGACACTTCAAGAGGACAGACAGTCCAGCTGAGCCCAGGATTCCTCAGAAGACCGTGAGTGGAAGTTCGGGACCCTGCCACCTCTGGGCTCTACAGCGACTGGCCTAACAGACCAGACTTCCTGATACGATTCTGTAGAGGGCTTCAGGGCTCAAAAAAGAAGTCAGAGAAACCAATGACAAGGTGATGTGAGCAGTGTCCCCACCTAGACTGTGACCATGACATTTGGTGGCCAGTCACACTGATGCTTTAACCAAGGGATTCAGTCATCTGTATAACAAAAACCCCAAAGGCAACCTTGTCTCCACTAAGAAAATACAGATTGGGCCAAATCGTAAGGCTGGAACTGAAGTCTCCTTAAAAAATAGCTGGGAGTGGATGGGGGAAGAGAAATGGTACAGTTAAAGATGAGACTAAAGCAAAAAAGGTGAATGACCTCAGTTGCTAGCCCAGAGGTTTCAAAGTAAGGATGAGCTTGTAAACAGCCCGCTTAATAGACCTCTTCTCTGTACTTCTGGCACCACCTTCTCAGGGCTATGTTTAGACACAGGAGAATGGGGAGCAGAGAGCGAAGGGCTCGCAGTGGCCCAGTCTCACCTCGAGTGCCCTGCCGGGACTCTGGCTATCTTTAATTAATGTCTGAGGGACAGAAGACCAACCCTCCCTGTGCTGACAGGAAGCACAATGGTGAAATTCTACCCACAAGACTGACAGGCTCACTACTGGTGTACCATTCCTGAGGTCCTGGGGTTGTTTTTTGTTGAAAAGAAAGCTCCGTCTGGACCATTTACAGATGGCAGTGAAGCAGACCCTGCGTGTTTAATTTACGAGCACAGAAAACAGGACTGCCTGTTTATTTGTCTGGTTCTGCATCCCCACTTCACATACTCAGACTATACTTTACCAACCAATCACTTTTACATGATTTTATACCTTTTCTCTGGAATACAGTTTCCCTTTAAGTCACTGCCTCTGGCTATCTAGTCCAGATTCATAAACAAAGATGAAACCAACATTTCTCATCATCTAACATTCCAGTTTTTCCCTTTCACAGAATTCCCCAAGAGGTAAGCCCAAAGCTTTTAAACCACCATCCCTCGCTGCCTTCCAGATTAAGCTTCATTAAATACCAGAGATTAATCGTATCTTTGGAAACAGAATTGAATATGCTAAGAAACTGATAGTGAAATATATTCTACACACCACACCAAACTCACTAACACTGGCATTATAAAAGCATATAGCACGCAGGGACGATTAAGAGGAAGGGGATAAGAGGCTGCCATTTCAAGAAAAGAAAATCAAGAGCACAGGGTTACAAAGCTCACTGAAAGACCTGTGTAGGCTGGTTATCAGCAATCAATGAACTGTCCATGAACAAAGAATTTAAGGGGCTCCTGTGACAACAAAGCAAAATATGAATAAAATTCAAACAGGTTCTGAATTCCATCTACTCTACCTCAGACTACAGAAAACTGCCTTCTTCCTACACTGAACTCCATGAACCAAAATAGGTCTGTTTATCTAAGACTTCATCAGTAGATTTTTTTAAAAAAAATCAGAATTCTAACATTCCCTCTTCACTGAAGGAAACACAAGGCTCTCTTCATTTTTGCAGAAAGCACTTATACTAAAACCATTATTACGCGTAAGTGGTTTCAGTACTAAGCATGGTCAGTAAACCCCAGTCGACCACACTGCAGGGTATTTACGTTTTCCACCCTCTTTCTGGAGATGGTTCCTTATGAGCCTCAAATGTCCATCTAGAACCCAGGTGGGTTCTCTGAACGGGCCATGAAGGCAGGCGGCAAAGCCGGTGGACTTCCTCCCGCTGGACAAGTATTCAATGGTTGGGTACCCAGGATGTTCTGTAGAGAAAGATCTAGCAGGACCTGTTTCCCCGCCTACTTTTTATCCCTTAAGTCCATATAGAGAGGGGATGCCAGGTGATAATAAAGAGAAAAGAAAACTATCTGGAAGTATGTGAAAAGACCATCGATTTGCGAGAAACCCATGACAGGATGGACAGTTAATCTCTGGCCAACAGTCCAGCTCAACACGGTCCAATGGGAACCTAGAGCAAGGAAGGAAACAGGCCTCATATCTGTTGTCCAGTATGGTAGCCACTGGCTATAAAGCACTTGAAGTATAGCTAGTATGAATAAGGAACCGAATTTTTAAAATTTTTATTGAACTGTAACTAACTTAAAGAGTTATGTGTGGCTTACAGACTCAGCATGGAAGAACTCAGGTCCAAAACTCTGGGAAAGCTGGCTGACGGCAGTAGTCTCCTGGATAAGAAAGAGGCTCCAGAGGAGTCTAATGGTCCCATCCTCTCCCCCAAGAATTAAGGGAGAAAAAGAACTAATTAACGCCCCTTCTTAACTGCTTTAGTAATCAAAAAGTACTTTCTAATCTTTTTCTGACTCAACTGAATGTGGGTCTCTTAATATATGATTGTGTGCGTGCTAAGTCGCTTCAGTTGTGTCCAACTCTGTGCAATCCTATGGACTGTAGCCTGTCAGGCTCCTCTGTCCATGGGATTCTCCAGACAAGAACACTGGAGTGGGTTGCCAAGCTTTTCTCCAGGGTAATATATGATTAGAACATGTAAAATGTAAAAGGGATAAAACCAGTTTTCTCTTACTGAAAACAACAAAGACCTAATATAAACTTTGGGCCAAATACTTACAACAAAAGATCGCACAAACTGCTTAAAGATTTTCACTTTTTTTTGTTTTGACTCTTCTCTCAAAAGTCACAGTAAGGCCTACAATATGATTATGTTTTGAGATCCTGAAGGAAAAAACAACCTGAAAACAAAATTCCCAAGTGCTCAGATGAAGATTCATTCCAACAGCAACTGTGTAGCAGGGGCGGGAGGGGGATGTTTCTTCTGCTCTATACCATCATGTGAACATCCAGAACATGTTCAAAAAGCTTCAGCCGGGCTTAAAGCTCATCTGTATTCTTAAAATGGCCAAACTAGCATCCTTGATAAATGCTGGCTGTAAACAAATGCTTTTAGCTGTATGCATTGCACACTACAGCTCTAAATGGCAGTACATTCTAAAGACATGTTATCCAGGGACACAGGCTCACTGTACATCACACACCAAGGCTACAGCAGAGACAAACCATGTTGAATATCAACAGATGTTCTTTCTGAAGTTCCTGAAGATTATGTTTAGGGCCCTTGAATTGTTTAAACAACATAAAAATGGTACTGGTTTTAATGAAGGAAGTTTCTCAGATCCCAATAGGAGATGATTTTAGTTCTAGTGTTAAATTAACAGACTACATATAAACTCAAAATAGACTTTATGGCAAACATCAAGTATTTTCTACTCACTTCGACAGCAGAGCCACTCAACAAGGCTGAGTGTGTGGTCTGAAGACAGGAAAGTCACTGAATGAACTGATGCTGCCCTGTAGTAGCCAGCCACCTGTGTGTGACTGCAGGAGTCTGCACCTGGCTGCACCCTTTCAACTGTTTACCAACAATCTGCATAAACTCACAGAAACATGTAAAAAGGCACCCAGCACTGGATCCAGAATGATGTAACACAGTGGAATTTAAATGTTAGATCCTGCATTAAAGGCTCAAAGAGTCAGTTGCACCAGCACCGACTAAAATATCAAGAATTCATAGCAATTTATGCAAAAAAGGGGGGGTCACAGGGAACAAAGATGCAGGTTCAATGCAGGTCAATAGTGATACGGCTGCCCAAACAGCTAATTTAACCTTATACTGCACTTACAAGATGTAAATTGTCAAAAAAGTTACTGTTCTCCACTGAAACTAGTATTGCAGATGTTTGGGGCAGTGCATTTTAGCAGGGACTATACCAGCATCAGCATGTTTGCAGGACCCCGCTCTGGGGAGTTAGAAGCCTGTCACCTATTCGGAAGAGGCAGGAGTGCAGCAGAGAGGAAGGAAGCTGCTGTCCCAAAGGGTCTGATGGGCTGACATGACGAGGAAGAAACTTACTGTGTGTGTTTCCAGGCAACAGAAAGAGAATCAAGAGAGACAAACTTTAGTTTAATACCAGGAAGAACAGGTTAAAGATCTGGGCTGTTTGTAAATGGGTTGTCCCACCTGAAAGGGCAGCCAGCGACTCATTACCCAAGGCCAGGAGGTTTCCACCCCCTCAGGAAGGTGGTTAGTGACGTCCTCTTCCCCTCCCCCACACTGAACCGAAAACCTCTCAGCAAGGCTGCCTCCCCGCTCCAACCCCTCTCCAGGCAGGCTATCAGAATGCAAGCCAGCGAGTAACGTTAAGGCAGGAATTACTGCTCTAATTCTGCCCTAACTTATTTTCTAAGAAAACAATCTGCAAACTTCAGTCTTTAGGGACACTAACGACGACTAAATACAACAAGCTCCGACAGCTGGGCAGCTAACTCGCTGAGATACCAGAAACACTGCTCTCAGACACAATACTCAGATCCTCTACATTGTGCATAGATTCCCTACACCATTTTCCTAAATAATACTCTTAATTTCAGTCGGTTAGTAGACACCAAATTGAAAATGACCAAGCTTAAAGAGAGTAATTTTCTTAAAACTTCCTGAAATTTGGCCGAGTCTTTTACCTTATTTTACAAAGGCTGCAAGCAAGAAAACTGTGCAGGAAATTCCTATGCCGCCCCATTTAAGTAGTACTACAGAGAAATGACCCTAATTTCTCTACCAATGCAGGGGCTGAGACGAGCAGAGGGGCAAAAGCAGGACCTACCTTTCTGCAGATATCCACTCTTGCCCCTGATTTCCACACTTCCTGAAACCCACGGCTAAGTGACACTGCCAGTGTTCAAATGGATGCCTAACATGGCTTGGGTCTCCTTCTCATTCTACCCTAGACACAAGATGACCGATCCCAGAAGCTCATTACCCAGCTATTCAAACTCTAAAATGACAGCACTGTTGCCAAAAGTGCTCTCCCAACCTCCTCTGAAGAGTGTACCCGCAGCCTGTCTGGAAATACTTTAAGGAGGAAGCTACCAGCCCACCATTCGCCCTACCCTTGGGGCACCGCCTGGCTGCCCACATCCCTGCCGGGATCCCGACCTGTGGGATATTAATCTGAAACAGACAATGGGACTTCTGTCAAAGTGACCCTCTCAGCCCAAACAACACATCCCACACCGTATGCTCTTAAGGCCAGGCTTTACCTTTCTGGACGTGGATGATGTCAGGGAAGTTGGCCAGGTGGCCCTGATACAACGCCAACAGGTCCATTACCGGGTCCAGGTCTTGCCTGGGCTGCTCGGCGAAGAGCTCGCCGATGGCGTCGTAGGCATCTCCGGTGAAGGCGATGGCCTGGTTCAGGCCGGCCGAGAAGGCCTGCTGGTCCAGCTCAAAGGCCTGGCTGAGGCCGCGGAAGGACTGCCCCACCCTCTGGTACTCCTTCTTGAAGCCGGTCACCTGCTTGCGCGCGAACTCGTTGGCTGTGTGGTTGAGCTGCAGCGCGCTGTCGTCCATCTTCTTGGTGAAGCTCTTGAAGCCTTCGATCTTGCTCTCCACCTCCTGCAGGTCGAGGGCGGCGGCGGGGGGCGTGCTCAGGGTCAGGAAGAAGTTGGCGCCCACCATCTCATCCTTCTCGGCCTTCCTCTTGCCCTGCTTCCAGGCCTTCTCGTCGGTGCTGCTGGGGCAGGTCAGGAAGTGCTGGAAGACGTCGCACTGTGCCAGCACCGGGTGGCTGGCCATGTGGTTCATCCACCAGATGAGGCCCTTTCTGCGCTTGGAAATGAAGTCCTCCTCGAAGCGGCCGGTGGCCTGCTTCTCGGGCAGGTGGGGCACCGAGATGACGGGGAACTTCTCGGCCAGGCGCGCGTACAGCCAGTCGAAGTGCTTGTAGCGCCGGTGCACCGGTACCTGCGTGTGCGTGGGCACCAGCTTGTACGAGATGTAGCTCTTCATGCCCTTGAACTTGGTCTGCTTGGTGGGGTCGTCGATGGTGCACTGGAAGGGATAGGGGTTCTCCTGCCACTCGGGGCCATAGGGGCCCAGCACCACGCACAGCTTGTCCCCATCCTTCACGAAGCCCGACGCCTCACCCAGCACGAAGGCCTCCCCGCCCGACTTGACGAAGGTGGAGAAGCGGTTGAGGTTACGGCTCACGGTGGCCGAGCTCTTGGCCCCCGACGGGTGGTGCTGCGGGGGCGCAGAGCCGCCGCGGGAGCCCAGCGACAAGTCGGAGCGCGTGGACAGGCGGTAGCGGCCAGCAGCGCCGACACCCCCAGACGACGAGCCGTCGAGGTCTGGGTAAGCGCCGCTCCCCAGTGCGCCCGGCTCGTCAGCCACGGTGGAGCTGTCGTCCCACTCATCGTCCCAGTCATCGTCGCTACCCTGGCTGGCCTGGTAGCCGCCGCCGCCGCCGCCGCCGTAGAGCTGCTGCGGCGACGGCTGCAGGGCGCTCCCGCCGTACGAGAAGCCCGCGCCCGGCGGCTGGAAGGTGCTCGCCGGCGGCGCCTGTTGCGGTTGCAGCAGCGGCTGGAAGGCGTCGGGTGGCGGCTTGAAGGAGGTGGGCGGCGCGGCAGGCAGGGGCTCGAAGCCGCCGGGTGGCACGTTGGCGTAGCGGGCCGGGGCGCCCGGGCCGCCGTCCCCCGCCGGGCTGGGCTCGGGGGCGCGGATCACCTGCACGTAAGAGGCCGGGAAGAGGCCGCGGTCTCCGCGGCTGTTGATCCCCTCGAGCCAGCCCTCGATGTCCTGTTCGCTGCACAGGCTCAGCACCTCGTGCTCCCGCAGCGAGATCTCGCCCGGGTTCTCCGACCTGAAGTCGTAGAGCGCCCGGGCGCGCAGCGCCATGGTCCCGGCACCCCGGCGGGCTGCCCCCTGACCCCCGGCGCCCTGAGCCTGGCGCCCGCCCGAGGGGCCCGCGGTGGTGCCCGCGCCCTGGCGCGCGGAAAGGAGCCCCGAAGGCAGTACACGCTCCTGAGCCCCCACCCGCTGGTCGCGCCCTCCGCGCCGTTCCGCTAGCAGCGCAGACTGCCGCGCTGGGCCGCCGCCGCCGGTCGGGGGCGGGGCCCGGGGCCTCCCACGTCCCCAGCTGCGCTAATCCACGGCCGAGAGCCGCGCTCCAGGCGAGAGCAAGCGATGGCCGAGCCGCCGCGCACGACCCCAAGTTCGACTCCGTGGCCGCCACTGCCCCCTTGTGGCCAGTGCCGTTCAGTGAGGCGCAGGGGTGAGAGCTTGAGGGTGAAGGTTTCTATTCAGAAGTGAACTGAGATTTTTCTTTTTTTAGGCTTTTAAGTTGAAAAAAAAAGTATCCTAGAAAGTAAGTTAATATTTTCATTGCTGATTAACGTTCCCACTCTGAGTGCTCAGTGAATACTCGTACAATGACATAAACCCACGCGTCTGTTGAAGGGTTTTCAGTGAAGGTTAGCTATATGCCGGGAGGGGCGCTGTAAACTGACTGAGAAGCTCCCTAACATCTACCCACTGTAGGTTTTTGGTCAAAAAAGAGAGGAGCGTGACAAGAGCAAAGTAAGGAAGGCGCTGCATTTCACCAATTAAGAGGCTAAGGGTGGTGTGGCGGAGGGAGGCATTGGAGAGTTTACACTAAAATAAATGTGCTGAGAAAGCTCGCATTTTGCCTGTGTCCCTTCCATACGCTTCCGCCCCAGGCTACTGGGGTCGATCTGTCTTCTGATAATCCCTGCCTGTATGACCTTGAGCAAGTCACTTTTTGCACTCCGGGATTTGTGGGGATTTGATAATCGTGGAATCCCTATTTACAGAGGAGGAAAATGAAACAGAGAGCTAGCATTATAGGTGGGAAACACAGTTTAAGTGTTTGCTGCCGCTGTTGCTGCTGCCGTTATTTTGAAAAGCAAAAACCTTGTCCTTCATAAGAAAGAAAGATAAGAAAGAAGAAAGTGAAGTCACTCAGTTCTGTCCGACTCTTTGTGACCCCATGGACTGTAGCCCACCAGCCTCCTCTGTCCATGGGATTCTCCAGGCAAGAATACTGGAGTGGGTTGCCATTTCCTTCTCCATTATAAAGAGAATAGGGGTCCTAAAATTACAGTCTCCGGATATGTGCTGGAGGAAGGGTACCAGTGTTCAGACCCCTGCTCCTAGTCTGGACTCAGTGACCACCCCTCTCCATTCATTTGTCTCACTATGTTTATATTATTTTTGAGATAAGTAGATAAAATCACTTCCTGAAGTTTAAATCAATGCCAATCTCCTAGAGTTGCCTTATTTCACATCTTCTTTTCTTTCAGAGTATAATTTGCCTAAAGCTTTTTCTTCTCAGAATCTCCTCTTATTAAGTCTAGCCTAATTATTCCTTTGAAGACACCTCTAATTGGGTGTTAGCATTCATATGTCATTAATTTCATCCTGTCTTCTGACCCTTTTCAAGCAAATCTGGGAAACAAGCCAGAAGAGTATACAATCATTATAAGAGCTGTGGAATTCTAAGCTTCCTGCACAAAACCACCAACCCAGTATACCAGAGTTACTCCCACAGTATTTATCCCTAATACAAACCCTTAATTCAGTTCAGTAAGCAACTTCTGAATTACACCACTTGTAGCTGAAAATTCTGGGTTAGGACAGTTCTCACAGCAAGTAACAGAGGTCACTGAATTTTGATGTCAGCAATCGATGTGGTCAGATTCATGACATCAACATCTATGAAACATCAAGATTACAATTTATTTTACTTATTAGCTCCTGAGAAGCTAATCAGAAATATTTAAGATAAATCTATACTATTTCACCTTTACTATTCATCTGGTAGTTAACCTTAAAGAGTTATTTAAGTAGCATGAAACTTGTGATGCTTTGGGATTTCAAATAGGGAGGGAGACTGAAAATCTGTTTCAGCTGTGAATGTTGCTGAAATTTGAGGGGATTTATAGATAGGTTGGACTTCTCTGTAGAGTCATGGCTGGGGAACTGCTGGATTCCAGAGGTTGTTTGCAGAACCAGTGCAGGAGAAAATGTTTAGCGGTCATGAACGACAGGGACGTGGTTCCTAGCCCCATGGCACCCTAATAGCAGGAAAGACCCCACCCCTTAAAGGCCGTGGATAGCTAGAAAATATACTCAAGTATTAAATCTTATAAATGTTCACTCAAGGAAGTAGATATAGTAGTACATTGTAAAGAGATTTCTCTAGAAAATGAAGCATATTACTTCAATTTACAGAACTTCAATTAACTCAATTTACAGAATCATCATTATAGCTATCAACTATTTCCATCTCATGCTTTTCTATTTTCCATCTCAAGTCACTAGGGAATACTAAATGGCTCCAAACAACGACATTTCCACACTTCTTTCCTTGGCCTCAGAGGCCTTAGGTGGCTGGGCTCTTGCCCCTCTTTCTATCCCTCTCTTCTACTGGAGAGAAACCGCAGTGGTTTCTCTGCTATTTCTGGAACAAGACAAGCATGCCTTGCTTTTTTTTTTTTTTTCCAGTAGACTTTGGTTTTTTAGAGCAGTAGTAGGTTCATAGCAAAACTGAGCAGAAAGTAAAGAGATATTTCCGTATACAGCCTGCCACTCTACTACCACCCCCATACACAGCCTCCCCATGGACACATCCATCACCCAAAGTCCAGAGCTTCTGTTAGGATTCACTCAGTGTTGTACATTCTGTGGGTTTGGACAAATGTATAATGACATGTATTCACCAGTACATTATCATATAGAATACTTTCACTGCCCCCAGACTCCTCTGTGTTCTGCCTGCTAATCCCTTCCCTCCTCCCTCCCTCCTCAGTTCAGTTCAGTTCAGTTCAGTCGCTCAGGCTCAGTCGTGTCCGACTCTTTGCGACCCCATGAATCGCAGCACGCCAGGCCTCCCTGTCCATCACCAACTCCCGGAGTTCACTCAAACTCACGTCCATCGAGTCGATGATGCCATTCAGCCATCTCATCTTCGGTCGTCCCCTTCTCCTCCTGCCCTTAATCCCTCCCAGCATCAGAGTCTTTTCCAATGAGTCAACTCTTCACATGAGGTTATTGAAGTCAGTGAAGTTGCTCAGTCGTGTCTGACTCTTTGCAATCCCATGGACTATAGCCTACCAGGCTCCTCCACCCATGGAATTTTCCAGGCAAGAGTACTGGAGTGGGTTGCCATTTCCTTCTCCAGCATGAGGTTATTAGAAGGGCCAAAATCCAGAACACTGATAACACCAAATGATAGTGAGGGTTTGCAGTAAACAGGGACTCTCATTCTTTGCTGGTGGGAATGCAAACTGGTACAGTCATTGCAGAAGACCATTGGCATTTTCTTACAAAATTAAACATACTTCAGTAATCACATTACTTGATATTCACCTAAAGGAATTGCTAACTTACAGCCACACAGAAACCTGCACAGAGATATTTACAGCAGCTTTATTCATAATTGGCAAAACTGGAAGCAACCAAGATGTCCTTCAGTAGGTAAATGGATAAACCGTGGCATACCCCGGCAATGAAATACTATTCAGTTCTAAAAAGAAATGAGCTACCAAGCTATGAAAAGACACGGAGGAATCTTAAATGCACATTACTGAATGAAAGAAGCCAATCTGAAAAGGCTCTATAGTATGTTTCCCACTGTATGAGACACTGAAACAGGCAAAACTTTGGAGTAGAAAAGGTATCAGTGTTTACCAAGGATTAGGAGGGAGGGACAGTGGAAACAGTGTCAGACTTTATTTTTTGGGGCTCCAAAATCACTGCAGATGGTGATTGCAGCCATGAAATTAAAAGACGCTTACTCCTTGGAAGGAAAGTTATGACCAACCTAGATAGCATATTCAAAAGCAGAGACATTACTTTGCCAACAAAGGTCCGTCTAGTCAAGGCTATGGTTTTTCCAGTAGTCATGTATGGATGTGAGAGTTGGACTATGAAGAAAGCTGAGCGCCGAAGAACTGATGCTTTTGAACTGTGGTGTTGAAGAAGACTCTTGAGAGTCCCTTGGACTGCAAGGAGATCCAACCAGTCCATTCTAACGATCAGTCCTGGGTGTTCTTTGGAAGGACTGATGCTGAAACTGAAACTCCAGTACTCCATTACTCCAGTGTGGGCAAAGAGTCAGACACGACTGAGCAACTGAACTGAACTGAACTGAAGAAGCTTGTAGTGGTATGCCATTGTTGTCTTAATTTGCATTTCCCTGATAACATATGAAGTGGAGCATCTTTGCATGTGCTTATTTGCCATCTGTATATCTTCTTCAGTGAGGTGTCTATTAAGGTCTTTGGCCCATTTTTAAATTGGGTTACTTTCTTATTTTTTATTTTGAAGAATCTTTTGAATATTTTAGAGAACAGTCCTTTATCAACTGTGTCTTTTGCAAATATTTCTCCCAATCTGTGGCCTGTCTTCTCATTTTCTTGATGTAATCTTTCACAGAGCAGAAGTTTTTAATGTTAATGAAGTCCAACTTATCGATTATTTTTTTTCATGGATAGCACCTTTGAAGTTATATCTGAAAAGTCATTGTCATACCCAAGGTCACCTAGGTTTTCTCCTATGTTATTTTCTAGGATTTTTATCATTTTGCATTTTGTACATTTAGGTCTCTGATCCATTTGAGTTAATTTTTGTGAAGGGTATAGGATTTGTGTCTAGATTCGGTTTTTTTTACATATGGCTGTCCAGTTGTTCCAGCACTATTTATTGAAAAACCTATCTTTGCTCTTTTGTCCAAGGTCAGTTGACTCTATTTATGAGTCTGTTACTGGGCTCTCTGTTTCACTGATTTGTCTGTTCTTTCACCAGTACTACACTGTACTGATTACTGCAGCTTTAGAGGAAGGTTTGAAGTTGAGTGGTTTCAGCAGTCTTAACTTTTGTTCTTCTCCTTCAACTTTATGTCGGCTATACTAGGTTTTTTACCTCTCTGTATGAACTTGAGAATCAGTTAGTGGATATCTACAAAATAACTTGCTGGGATTTTGATTGGAATTGTGTTGGATCTATAGGTCAAGTTGGGAAGAACTGACATCTTGGCAATATGCAGTATTCCTATTCAGGAACATGGACCATCTCTCCATTTGTGTAATTGTTCTTATCTCTCCATTTGTGTAACTGTTCTTCCATTTCTTTCCCCAGTTTTTGTAGTTTCTTCATGTACATCTTGTGTGTGTTTTGTTAGATGTATGCCTAAGTAGTTCATTTTGAGGGGGTACTAGTATAAGTGGTATTGTGCTTTTAATTTTAGCTCCACTTGTTCATTGCTGGTGTGTATAGGAAAACAGTTGGCTTTTGTATATTATCCTTGCATCCTGCAACCTTGCTATAATGTATAATGGATTTTATGGGGGGAGGTGGAATTTGTTGTTGATTCTACTGGATTTTTCTGCATAAATAATCATATCCTCTGCAAACAGTTTTATTTCCTCCTTCCCAAACTGTATAACTTTTCCTATTCTTCACTGCCTTAACTAGGACTTCCAGTATGATGTTGAAAAGCAGTCATGAGAAGAGGAAGGATGGGGACAAGTCATGTATGGTGCTGGGCCCCTGTGGCCCCAAGTGGCAGGAAGAACCCCTACCCCTTCCAGGGCATCATCAACAGCCCCAGCTAGCAGACCAAGTTCAAGGGCATGAAGAGCTGCATCTCCTACAAGGGTACCCATGCACCCTTTCTTCAGTCATGTGCAATCTACTGTAAGTCCATCAGAGGCGGTCTTCATTTCTTTACAGTGTTTTTGAGCTCTAGCATTTCTTTTAGTTCCTCGAATTTCCATTTCTCTGCTTGCACTGCCCATCAGCACTTGTGTACTGTCTCCTTTATTCATCAGAGCCCTTAGCGTTTTAATCATAGTTGTTTTAATTTCCCAATCTGATCATTCCAGCATCCTGGCCATATACGAATCTGGTTCTAATGCTTGATCTTTCTCTATTCCAACTATATTTTTGCCTTTTAGTATGCCTTGTAAAATTTTCTTGCTAGCCAGGCATGAGGTATTGGCCTTTAGTGCTACATGGTAAGATGTAGGGGGCTAGGAAACATTTTAGTCTATGATTAGGTCTCAAGCTTTTGGCGAGCTTATGTCTCTGGATTTTGAACTTCACATGTGCTTCTCTTAAGTAAGGCTAGATGGCTAGAGGACGCTGGACTTGGGCACTTCCCTGCCCCCAGATCAGCTGGGCTCCATTAAAGCCCAAGCAGCTTAGGCTCTGGTGAAAGTTTCTCCTGGGGGAAGTCCTTGTTAAGAAGAACAGAATGCTCTGGAATATTTCAAAATGGTTCCTTTTTCCTTGCCAGAATATTTCTGATACTCACTGTGAGCACGTGGTAGAGATCCAAGAGGTGAAACTCACAGATGTGTGGGACCCCCTGACAACTGGGTCTCCCTGGAGTTTGTGACTCTCAGAGTTGTCCACACTAAGCCTCCAGCAATTCCTGAATTACAGTTCAGGTTTTCCTATCCAGCCTTGGTTCCTGCAGAGGTTTCTACTCTAGGAAGTTGTGATTCTCTATATCCTCCCATGGGTCTCTCCAATTTGGAGAGTTTGCCCTGTGACCCCACTTTTCTTATAGGTCTAAGAAGAGTGGTTGATTTCCCACTTTGCTCAGCTTTACTCTCTCTGCTGTCTTCTCTGTCTGGATTCCTCTTCCCCCAGAGGTCCACCATACTGCACTTTCATTTCATTCCAAATCAACATGGATTTTCCTTCGCTCCTTTCTTCTCCTGCCTTGGAGAACCTGGAAATAAGATGGAGGGAGCTCAGGCCCCTGAGTCACCAACTGCAATTGGATTTTGGGAGAGAAAAAAACCTTTGTTGGGTAAGCTAGTGAGATTGCATGGGTTTGTTTATTGAGGCAGCTGTCTTCAGTTACTCTGACAAATACCACCTCCCCTTTCCCCATCTCCTTCTTTCATCCTGTGCTACTTTTCATCATAGCACTTACTACCCAATATAAACACATTAATATAGTCACGGCAGCGAGTTTGTTTGGAGGTACTAAGAATACAGCAATGAACACAACAGACATGGTAGGAAACCCACAAATATTTGTTCAGTGTACAAATGAGGGGATGTCCACTTGTTATCTCCCTGGAGGTCAGCTCTTCTCAGTAGCTCTTCCTGTGTCTGGCTCTATTTGCCTGTGCCTCTCAACTGCCGGCAGAAATTAAATGTTTCTAAGGACAGCTAAATATATTTATGGGCTTCCTCAGTGGCTCAGTGGTAAAGAATCTGCCTGCAATGCAGAAGATACACGTTTGATCCCTGGGTTAGGAAGATCCCCTGGAGGTGGGCATGGAATGCACTCCAGTGTTCTTGCTGGGAAAATCCCATGGACAAAGGAGTCTGGTGGGCTTCGATCCATAAGATCACAAAGATTCAAGGACAGCTGAAGCAACTGAACACACACACTCACACACATATATATGTGCATGTGCTAAGTTGCTCCAGTCGTGTCTGACTCTTTGCAACGCTATGGACTGTAGCTCACCAGGCTCCTTTGTCCATGGAATTTTCCAGGCAAGAATACTGGAGTGGGTTGCTTGACCTCTTCCAGGAATTCTTCCCAACCCAGGGATGGAACCAGCGCCTCTTAGTTCTCCTGCATTGGCAGGCAGGTTCTTTACCACTAACACCACCTGGGGAACCCATATATGTATATGTTTATGGTGGCTCAGATGGTAAAAGAAAATCTGCTTGCAATATGGGAGACCCAGGTTTGATTCCTGGGTCAGGAAGATTCCCTGGAGAAGGAACTGGCAACCCACTACAGTATTCTTGCCTGGAGAATCCCATGGACAGAGAGCCTGGCAGACGATGGGGTCGCAAAGAGTCGGACACTACTGAGCAACTAGATCATGTGATATGATATATAGATATATATATATCTAATTTTTATTTATTTGGCTGCAGGACTTGGTTGTGGCACACGGGATCATCCCTTCCTTGCAGCATGTGGGATCTTTAGCTGCGGCATGCAAACCCTTAGTTGCAGCATGTGGGATCTGGTTCCCTAACCAGGGATCAAACCCAAGCCCCCTGAGGTGGGAGTGTGGAGTTTTAACTACTGAACCCTGAGGGAAGTCCCAAATTACACTTCTTTAAAGCAACATCATTAAAGCTAACTCAACCACCTAAAACACCACTCCACGTTTTCTGAGATTGCTGAAAATTTCACAGCTGGCTAATCTATGTTTGTATTCAGTTATTTGTATAATATTATATAAAACACTGCATTTACAATTTACTTAGAAGCTTTTCATTTACTGTATCAAGCATTACACAAATACATACATAGGATTTTACAAGCGCTCACATCCTTTAAAATCTTATTTGCTGATGTATTTTCACAGAAGCTCTTCCATGACAGAGCAGATGTAATCTCCACTGTCACAGACTGCATGGAGGGCTCTCTGCTGAGGTCATGAAGCTGGGTTAGCTGCCGTGAGAACTTCCATTGTCGTAGGTCTGCCCCCTGCTGGCTCCTCAAAACTGCTACTGCTAAAGAGTACTGACCACTTGCTGGATGTTTTGTAAATGATTTAACAGGAGGCCTGGATTCAAGGACAGCTCTGTGTCTGAAAGGAAGGCTAATTATTATGTCTCTGTGACTACTTGATTTTACCAGGAGAATAAGTTCCATGAAGGCAGGGATTTTTTGTCTGCTTTGTTCACTGCTGTATGCCCAGCATATTAAATCAAATAAATATTTGTCACATGAATGAATGAATGAACAAATCTTTCCGATCAATTGTTTCTTAGTGTGAAAAAATGAGAATAAAAATAATTCATAGGTTTGCAATAGGATTTAATGAAGTACTTAGTTCATATGGTTTTTTTAATAATGTTCAAAGCGTAAAAGTAATTTTAATATAATTTAAAACATAGTCCAATTCTTTATTAAAATCAGTTTCCCAAATTGCACAATTCATTCCTGAGGTGAGCAGAGAGCTCAGTGACTTAGATACACTTTCGTATTTGGATTCTATGAGATTTGCTTTTTCTGCAGTGTTATTGAATATAACACAAGGACCTAAAATACTATTGAACAAATCCCTCATTTTTCAGTACTGGCCTTCTTTCATATATGGCTCATTCCTACTCCAAAATCAAATCAAGAACCTGATTCAATATTCAATTCAACGACACCTTTTATAAATTTTCCATTTTCTTCAAACATGTGTTTCCTAAGTTAACTCAGCTATCGACTGATGAGGGTGTTCTTATAGATAGATTTCCCCATTTGCTTTTTTACTTTTCCCTTTTGAATGTGGCCTCTGTCTCACTTTCAATATATACAAAAATTGATAGTGTTTCATTTTGGTTTTGGCCATGTGGCATGCAGAATCTTAATTCCCTGACCAGGGATCAAACCCATGCCTTCTGCAGTGGAAGAACAGCATTCTAACCACTGGACCACCAGGGAATTCTCCACAATCTGATGATTTAAAAGTCAACATTCTTCAATGTTTTGTACTAGAGATTACAATTTGTCAAGCTAAAGCCTGAATCTGGCCTAATGTTTAGTTTGACCAGCTTTCCTGGTAGCTCAGCTGGTAAAGAAACCACCTGCAATGCAGGAGACCCTGGTTCAATCCCACTCCAGTATTCTTGGGCTTCCTTGGTGGCTCAGCTGGTAAAGAATCTGCCTGCAATGCAAGAGACCTGGGTTCAATCCCTGGGTTGGGAAGATCCCCTGAAGAAGGGATTGGCTACCTACTCCAGAATTCTGGCCTGGAGAATTCCATGGACTGTATAGTCTGTGGGGTCGCAAAGAGTCGGACAGGACTGAGCGACTTTTACATTCTTTAGTTTGCTGCTGCTGCTAAGTCACTTCAGTCGTGTCCGACTCTGTGCGACCCCATAGACGGCAGCCCACCAGGCTCCCCCGTCCCTGGGATTCTCCAGGCAAGAACACTGGAGTGGGTTGCCATTTCCTTCTCTAATGCATGAAAGTGAAAAGTGAAAGTGAAGTCGCTCAGTCATGTCCGACTCTTAGTGACCCCATGGACTGCAGCCTACCAGGCTTCTCCGTCCATGGGATTTTCCAGGCAAGAGTACTGGAGTGGGTTTCCATTGCCTTCCCTATTTTTAGTTTGACCAGCATTTAAAATGTAGGAGATTTCTCGTTCAGAAATATATTTATTTCTGATTTCTTTTGGAAAAAAAAAAAAAGAGAGAGAGAGAGATCAGAAGATCTGGCTACCCTGGACTAGCACTTCTTCAAAGTAACTGTTTTTTAGATAGGAACATTCTTGCCAGTCCTTGTTACTCATTACTGGAGACCACCTTCCATCTCAGCTCCTACAGACATGGAAGCGTGTGTCCCTCACACATCCTTCAGGGCAGAAGCAATCACCCCAGTGGCATCACCATGGATAATTCACATCTGTCTCTGCCATAGACTTCTTCCAAGCCCCTTACTCATTTTTAACTGCAGAATTCCTGTCAGTTTGTCCTTCTTTCTTTGCTTCCTTCCATCAAGCAAGTAGGGAGTAGGATATAAAGAAGATACCTGCTTCTTCCTTTAGGGAGTTGGTGGATGCACTTGTCGTGGAAGTCATTTGCTATGAACTATGACTGGGGCATATGCAGGAAATTACAGCATTTAGCAGATCATGGACAGAGGTGGGATGATACTTAGGGACGTCTTTCTAAAGCAAATAGTGCTCGGTTTGATCAAAATGGGATAGGAGGAGGGTAGAGAATGGCTTTTATTCCAAGAAGATTGACAGAAGTCAGAAACCTAAGGACCTGATCCGCCTCCTTCATTTGTTGTACCTACACACATCTGCTATGTGTGGGCCACTCACTGTGCTAGCGGTGACCAAGACTGACATGGTCCTGTGAAACTTAGAATTGTGAGGAGCCTGGGCAGCCAAGTAGATGGAGGAGTCATCTGCTGAGATGAGACATACGTGGGAGCAGGTTTGGCTTGGGAAGATGAGAATGCAGTTTTGGACATTGAGTTTGAGGTGCCTGCAGGACACCCAGGTGGAAATGTTCAGTAGGCAGCTGCACAAAAAGGTCTGGAATCCAGAGAGAGATGAAGGATGCAGACATGGAATTGGAAGTCACCAGTTTAGGTGGTAATTGAGAAGCTGTAAAATGGGAAATTGCCATAGTAAGAGAGCATAGACAAGAGATAGCAACCATAGCCTATTCCAGATAGGAATGCCTCCTTCAGACGCATCTTTTTGTCTGCACGCTTGAGAAAGAGGGTTTGGATAGGTAAGAAGAAATGCAAGAGAGTGATGTCTTCGAAAATGAAAGAAAAAAATTCACAGAAGAAAAATTCACATCAGCAAATGAAAATGAAGAACATCCCTTAACATTTAGCCAGAGGAGTCATTCAATGGGGTCCAAGTGTCCAAACCTGCCCACCCTGGGTTTTCCTCCTCTAGTGATAGTGTCAGAGTACAGAAGTGCTCCCGAAGTGCAAACTTCACTTACGCTTAATTCCTCCCTCCCTCACCTATGTCCCGAGGTTAACCCTTCTCCTGCATCCAGTCTACCATTACTTGAGTTTAGGCTCATTTCTCACTATAATGGACTGTAAGTGCGCTGGTATTATTTGCTTTCCACTTCAGCCATACTAGCTCTCCCATTGTTTCCTCAATAGGCTCTGTGCCTATCTAGACTTGGGACTTTTACACAGGCTCTTTCCTCTACCTGGAGTAGTAATCTGCTTAGCACAACTGTTGGTCATACTTTGAAATCCTGTTAACTTTCTCCCAAGAACCATCTCTTGGCAACCCTGGCAGAATAATTTACTCCTTCCCTCGTGTTCTCACAGCATTCTCTTTATACCTGTTTTATGGCAACTATCCCATTCTGTTGGAGAAGGAAATGGCAACCCACTCCAGTGTTACAGATTCATCACCAGGCTGCCCCCTTACATGGATTTCAGAGTGAAAATTCCAGGAGTTTGAGGTGATGGTTCTTACAGACTAGGTTATTCTTGGTTCACACCTATATTCTCTGTAGCTATCCTAATGGCAGGAGACACTGAAATATTTCATGTTGGAAGTCAACAAATATGTAGTAGCTATAGGAAAGCAAAAAACAAAGGAGAAAAGGAAAGATATACCCCTTTGAATGCAGTGTTCCAAAGAATAGCAAGGAGAGATAAGAAAGCCTACCTCAATGATCACTGCAAAGAAATAGAGGAAAATGATAGAATGGGAAAGACTAGAGATCTCTTCAAGAAAAATTAGAGATACCAAGGGAATATTTCATGCAAAGATGGGCTCAATAAAGGACAGAAATTGTATGGACCTAACAGAAGCAGAAGATATTAAGATGAGGTGGCAAGAATACACAGAACTATACAAAAAAGATCTTCACAACCCAGATAATCACGATGATATGATCACTCACCTACAGCCAGCCATACTGGAATGTGAAGTCAAGTGGGCCTTAGGAAGCATCACTATGAACAAAGCTAGTGGAGGTGATGCAATTCCAGTTGAGCTATTTCAAATTCTAAAAGATGATGCTGTGAAAGTGCTGCACTCAGTTCAGTTCAGTTCAGTTGCTCAGTCGTGTCTAACTCTTTGCGACCCCATGAATCACAGCACGCCAGGCCTCCCTGTCCATCACCAACTCCCGGAGTTCACTCAGACTTATGTCCATCAAGCCAGTGATGCCATCCAGCCATCTCATCCTCTGTCATCCCCTTCTCCTCCTGCCCCAAATCCCTCCCAGCATCAGAGTCTTTTTCAATGAGTCAACTCTTCACATGAGGTGGCCAAAGTACTGGAGTTTCAGCTTCAGGATCATTCCCTCCAAAGAAAACCCGAGACTGATCTCCTTCAGAATGGACTGGTTGGATCTCCTTACAGTCCAAGGGACTCTCAAGAGTCTTCTCCACTACCACAGTTCAAAAGCACCAATTCTTCGGCCCTCAGCTTTCTTCACAGTCCAACTCTCACATCCATACATGACCACAGGAAAAACCATAGCCTTGACTAGACGGACCTCAGTCGGCAAAGTAATGTCTCTGCTTTTGAATATGCTATCTAAGTTGGTCATAACTTTTCTTCTAAGGAGTAATAGTCTTTTAATTTCATGGCTGCAGTCACCATCTGCAGTGATTTTGGAGCCCCCCAAAATAAAGTCTGACACCGTTTCCCCATCTATTTCCCATGAAGTGATGGGGCCAGATGCCTTGATCTTCGTTTTCTGAATGTTGAGCTTTAAGCCAACTTTTTCACTCTCCTCTTTCACTTTCATCAAGAGTCTTTTTAGTTCCTCTTCACTTTCTGCACTCAATATGCCAGCAAATTTGGAAAACTTACCAGTGACCACAGGACTGGAAAATGTCAGTTTTCATTCCAATCCCTAAGAAAGGCAATGCCAAAGAATGATCAAACTACCGCACAATTGCACTCATCTCACATGCTAGTAAAGTAATGCTCAAAATTCTCCAAGCCAGGCTTTAATAATACGTGAACCATAAACTTCCAGATGTTCAAGCTGGATTTAGAAAAGACAGAGGAACTAGAAATGAAATTTCCAGCATCCACTGGATCCTCAATAAAGTAAGAGAGTTCCAGAAAAACATCTATTTCTGCTTTATTGATTATGCCAAAGCGTTTGACTATGTGGATTGCAATAAACTGGAAAATTCTTCAAGAGATGGGAATACCAGACCACCTGACCTGCCTCTTGAGAAATCTGTATGCAGGTCAGGAAGCAACAGTTAGAACTGGGCACAGAACAACAGAGTGGATCTAAATCAGGAAAGGAATATGTCAAGGCTGTATATTGTTACCCTGCTTATTTAACTTACATGCAGAGTATATCATGAGAAATGCTGGGCTGGAAGAAGCACAAGCTGGAATCAAGATTGCTGGGATAAATATCAGTAACCTCAGATATGCAGATGACACCACCCTTATGGCAGAAAGAAAAGAAGAACTAAAGAGCCTCTTGATGAAAGTAAAGGAGGAGAGTGAAAAAGCTGGCTTAAAACTGAATAGTCAAAAAACTAAGTTCATGGCATCTGGTCCCATCACTTTATGGCAAAAAGATGGGGAAACAATGGAAACAGTGACAGATTTTATTGGGGGAGGGGCTCCAAAATCACAGCAGATGGTGATTGCAGTCCTGAAATTAAAAGATGCTTACTCCTTGGAAGGAAGGTTATGAGCAACCTAGACAGCATATTAAAAAGCAGAGACATTACTTTGCCAACAAAGGTCCGTCTAGTCATGGCTATGGTTTTTCCAGTAGTTGTGTATGGATATGAGAGTTGGACTATAAAGAAAGCTGAACAGTGAAGAATTGATGTTTTTAAACTGTGGTATTGGAGAAGACTCTTGAGGGTCTCTTGGACTGCAAGGAGATCCAACCAGTCCATCCTAATAGAAATCAGTCCTGAATATTCATTGGAAGGACTGATGTTGAAGCTGAAACTCTAAGACTTTGGCCACCTGATGCGAAAAGCTGACTCATTTGAAAAGACCCTGATGCTGGGAAAGATTAAAGGCAGGAGGAGAAGGGGATGATAGAAGATGAGATGGTTGGATGACATCACTGACTCAAAGGACATGTGATTGAGTAAACTCCGGGAGTTAGTGATGGATAGGGAAGCCTGGTGTGCTGCAGTCCATGGGTTTGCAGAGTCAGACATGACTGAGTGACTCTACAACAAACAGAAAATATATAGTTCTGAAGTGAAAGCTATGGTTTTCCAGTAGTCCTGTATGGATGTGTCAGTTGGACCATAAAGAAGGCTGAGTGCTGAAGAACTGATGCTTTCAAACTGTGGTGCTGGAGAAGACTCTTGAGAGTCTCTTGGACTGCAAGGATATCCAACCAGTCAATCAATCCTAAAGGAAATCCATCCTGAATATTCATTGTAAGGACTGATGCTGAAGCTGAAGCTCCAAAACTTTAGCCATCTGATGGGAAGAGCCAACTCACTGGAAAAGACCCTGATGCTGGGAAAGATTGAGGGTGAGAGGAGAAGGGGCAACAGAGGATGAGATAGTTTGATGGCATCACTGACTCAATGGACATGAGTTTGAGCAAACTCTGGGAGATAGTGAAGGGCAGGGAAGCCTGGTGTGCTGCAGTCCATGGGGTCACAAAGAGTCGGACATGACTTAGTGACTGAACAACAACATAGGAAATATAAACGTAATACCAAGAGACCATTAGCCAACTTAGGTAGGAGAATCAAAGGAGATGTTTGGGATAAATATGGTGAGTTTCAGTTCCTGAATAGAAGTAGTAAGAGTTTTCCATTTTCATCCTTTAGTCAGGAATGGAGAAGGCAATGGCAACCCACTCCAGTACTCTTGCCTGGAAAATCCCATGGATGGAGGAGCCTGGAAGGCTGCAGTGCATGGGGTCTCAAAGAGTCGGACACGACTGAGCGACTTCACTTTCACTTTTCGCTTTCATGCATTGGAAAAGGAAATGGCAACCCACTCCAGTGTTCTTGCCTGGAGAATCCCAGGGACAGTGTACCCTGGTAGGCTGCCATCTATGGGGTTTCACAGAGTTGGACACAACTGAAGTGACATAGCAGCAGCAGCAGCTCAGGAAAGAAAGAAGTCATCCTGTAGAGAAAAGCCCTTGCATGCCTCAGACCATGGTGGCTCTCCCTAGAGCAGCCGTGTCCATCTCTCTTGCCAGTTAATTCTGACTGTCTGATTATCTCATTGTCATTTCAGAACTGCATTCATTCACCTTTGCCTGGATGTCAGAAATTGGAGGAAAATCTAAGATTCAGAGAAATAAACCAATAAGCAAACCTAAAAGGATACACAGCCAAACAAAACCTAAGTGAAAATTTATTCAGGATCAGTTTTCACAATATCTTAACTCCTCTAAGATGCCTATCAAAACACACTAACAAATGTCTCTAAGATGAGGAAATAAGTTGGAAGGGAAGTGAATATGTTTGAAATAGAACATTTATCTTCCTGAGAACTTAAACAACACAGCAGTCTAGGAGGGTGTTCCCATTTTTTTATAATACAAGGGTAAAACTATGTGCTAATCCAGGAATCTGACTTACCTGAGGTGGGTACAGAGCAGACCTATTGTTTAAATGTGAAACATAGATGCTGAAGTATGAGAGAGAAATAACATTTTAGGTGAGAAATCATCAGTTTAAATACCAACATGAGACAGAGAAATAGCGTAAATGGAACTGGTGGAGGCTGGGGTGGTGAGTGCTAGAAATTGGGGGCCTATGGTGAAATGAGGGGAGCTCACTTCTTCTAATGGAGAAGGCGATGGCACCCCACTCCAATGTACTTGCCTGGAAAATCCCATGGACGGAGGAGCCTGGTAGGCTGCAGTCCATGGGGTCGCAAAGAGTCAGACACGACTGAGCGACTTCCCCTTCACTTTTCACTTTCATGCATTGGAGAAGGAAATGGCAACCCACTCCAGTGTTCTTGCCTGGAGAATCCCAGGGATGGGGGAGCCTGGTGGGCTGCCGTCTATGGGGTCGCAGAGTTGGACATGACTGAAGCGACTTAGCAGCAGCAGCAGCAGCAGTAGCACTTCTTCTAAAAAGGACGCTGACACTCAGCACTGCCTCTTGGAAACCTGTCTGCTGTAATACAGGCCTCGTATTGCCAGAAACTGTGGTTTGGATGTAAAATGTCCCTATTTTGAAGACATGTGAATCTAGTAACATGTTTCTAAGGGCAACATTTGCTCTATTAGCTTCCAGTTTGCAGCCACGTGTTTTGAAGTCCAAGTTACTTCTTACCTGCCTAAATCCTGGCTGGAGAAAGAATGTCTGTGCCCTGTTGAAAAGTAGCTGTGTAGCATGAACTATACTTCTCCTAAAACATATATGTATGTATTTTATATGTACAGGTGTGTGTGTGTGTGCACGCGCGTGCGCATGTGTGTGGACAGTTGACTCAAAAAGCATGGATTTGAACTGCAAGGGTCCATTTATATATATGAATTTTTTCTCCCCCGAATATAGTATCTATATTTTCATTTTATAGACCCTTATTTTTTAAGTTTTTTATTGAAGTTGATTTACAATGTTGTGTTTCTGATGTACAGCAAGGTAACTCAGTTATATATATATTTTTTTTTTTCATATTCTTTTACATTATGGTTTATTACAGGACACTGAATATGGTTCCTGGAATCAAGATTTATGGGAGAAATGTCAATAACCTCAAATATGCAGATGATACCACCCTTATGACAGAAAGCTAAGAGGAACTGAAGAGCCTCTTGATGAAAGTGAAAGAACTGGCTTAAAACTCAACATTCAGAAAACTAAGATTATGGCATTCAATCCCATCACTTCATACCAAATAGATGGGGAAACAATGACAGACTTTATTTTCTTGGGCTCCAAAATACCTGCAGATGGTGACTGCACCCATGAAATTAAAAGACACTTGCTCCTTGAAAGAAAAGCTATGACAAACTTAGATAGCATATTAAAAAGCAGAGACATCACTTTGCCAACAAAGATCCATCTAGTCAAAGCTATGGTTTTTCCAGAGGTCATGTATGAATATGAGAGTTGGACCATAAAGAAAGCTAGCTGAGCACTGAAGAATTGATGCTTTTGAACTGTGGTGTTGAAGAAGACTCTTGAGAGTCCTTTGGACTTCAAGGAGATCAAACCAGTCAATTCTAAAGGAAATCAGTCTTGAATATCCCTTGGGAAGACTGACGCTGAAACTCCAATACTTTGGCCACCTCATGCGAAGAACTGACTCATTGAAAAAGACCCTGATGGTGGAAAAGATTGAAGGCAGGAGAAGAAGGGGATGACAGAGGATGAGATGGTTGGATGGCATCACTGACTCAATGGACATGAGTTTGAGCAAGCTTCGGGAGTTGGTGATGGACAGAGAAGCCTGGCATGCTGCAGTCCATGGGGTCGCAAAGAGTCAGACACAACTGAGTGACTGAACTGAACTTAACTGTGCTATATAGTAGGAACTTGTTGTTTATCTATTTTATATATAGCAGATGACTTAATCGCAAATTCCTAATCTCCCCTTCCACCACCCCCTTTGGTAACCATAAATTTGGTGTGTTTTTTGGCCATTTTCAGTTCGTCAGTTCAGTTGCTCAGTCGTGTCTGACTCTTTGTGACCCCATGAATTGCAGCACGCCAGGCCTCCCTGTCCATCACCAACTCCTGGAGTTCACTCAAACTCATGTTCATCAAGTCAGTGATGCCATCAAGTCATCTCATCCTCTGTCGTCCCCTTTTCCTCCTGCCCCCAATCCCTCCCAGCATCAGGGTCTTTTCCAATGAGTCAACTCTTTGCATGAGGTGGCCAAAGTACTGGAGTTTCAGCTTTACCATCATTCCTTCCAGTGAACACCCAGGACTGATCTCCTTCAGAACGGACTGGTTGGATCTCCTTGCAGTCCAAGGGACTCTCAAGAGTCTTCTCCAACACCACAGTTCAAAAGCAGCAATTCTTCAGCACTCAGCTTTCTTCACAGTCCAACTCTCTCATCCATACATGACCACTGGAAAAACCATAGCCTTGACTAGACAGCCCTTTGCCGGCAAAGTAATGTCTATCTTTAAATGTGGGGGAAAGTTTGTTTTCAATTAGTGGTCACCGTATCTGGAATCAGCAGATCTAGGATTTGAGTCCTGATTCTATCTAAACTGTTACAACTTTAGATGAGCCATTTACCAATTCCTTTGTTTTTCAAACAGAGATAGCAGTACTTGGGTTTTGAGTGCGTGGGGTTTCAGTACCCCTCACCTGCATGTTATTCAAGGGTTAACTGTGTGTGTATATATGTGTGTATATTATGTAGATATATGTCAATATGTATGTATAAAATGCCAAGTGCTGATTTTATTTAAAGTACCATGTTAATTACATTGCAAACATCATTGCAATATGCATCTAAAAGTGTTACTTTGAGGACGGTTATTCCCAAATTATAAGGAAGAAAATTGAGACTCAGAGAACATATGACTTTCCTCAGTCAAAAAGTTGTTAAGTGGAGGCATGGGATTGAATCCAGACATGTTGGACACCAAGCCTCTGCTCCTGGCCACTGCGCTGGACTTCTTCTCATGTGAAGGAGACATAAAGGAGCAGAGATACTGCTTGAGGTTTTGTTTTTTGTTTTTGTTTTGAGTCTTTTGAATAAGCTCATCTAATTCAAAACTCAACAATATAAAGTGTGCAGCAGGAAGTCTTGCCCCTGTACTGTCCTGTCTCCTTCCAGCCCTCTCCACTATCCCTGTTCAAAAGCAAAAACTTTTACTTAATTGATTAATATGGCTGCATTGGGTCCCAGTTGCAGCATGCTGGATCTTCCTTGCATCATGTGAGATCCTTTGTCGTGGCACACAAACTCTCTCTAGTTGTGGCACGTCGGCTCCAGAGGACATGGGCTCAGTAGTTGTGGCCCGAGGGCTTAGTTGCTATGCAGTATGTGTGATCCTATTTCCCTGACTGGGAATCGAACTCCTGTCCCCTGCGTTGCAAGGCAGATTCTTAACCACTGGACCACCAGGGAAGTCCCCCAAAGCAAGAACTTTTATACTTTCTTATTATCATTCAACAGAGAAGGCAATGGCACTCCACTCCAGTACTCTTGCATGGAAAATCTCATGGACGGAGCAGCCTGGTAGGCTGCAGTCCATGGGGTCACTAAGAGTCAGACACGACTGAACAACTTCCCTTTTACTTTCCACTTTCCTGCATTGGAGAAGGAAATGGCAACCCCCTCCAATGTTCTTGCCTGGAGAATCCCAGGGATGGGGGAACCTGGTGGGCTGCCGTCTATGGGGTCGCACAGAGTCGGACATGACTGAAGTGACTTAGCAGTAGCTTAGCATTATCATTCAAGAGTTTCCTTCAGTTCAGTTCAGTTGCTCAGTCATGTCCAGCTATTTGCGACCCCATGGACTGCAGCACGCCAGGCTTCCCTGTTCATCACCAACTCCCAGAGTTTACTTAGACTCATGTCCACTGAGTCAGTGATGCCATCCAACCATCTCATCCTCTGTCGTCCCCTTCTCCTCTTGCCTTCAATCTTTCCCAGCATCAGGGTCTTTTCCAACGAGTCAGTTCTTCCCATCCAGGTGGCCAAAGTATAGGAGTTTTAGCTTTAGCATTAGTCCTTCTGATGAATATTCAAGACTGATTTCCTTTAGAATTGACTGGGTTGATCTCCTTGCAGTCCAAGGGACTCTCAAGAGTCTTCTCCAACACCACAGTTCAAAAGCATCAATTCTTCAGTGCTCAGCTTTCTTTATAGTCCAACGCTCACACCCATACATGACCTCTGGAAAAACCATAGCTTTGACTAGATGGATCTTTGTTGGCAAAGTAATGTCTCTGCTTTTGAATATGCTATCTAGGTTTGTCATAGCTTTTCTTCCAAGGAGCAAGTGTCTTATAGTTTCATGGCTGCAGTCACCATCTGCAGTGATTTTGGATCCCCCAAAATAAAGGCTCTCACTGTTTCCATTGTTTCCACATCTCTTTGGCATGAAGTTATGGGATCAGATGATGCCATAATCTTAGTTTTCTGAATGTTGAATTTTAGCCAGTTTTTTCACTCTCCTCTTTTACTTTCATCAAGATACTCTTTAGTTCTTCTTCACTTTCTGCCATAAGGGTGGTGTCATCTGCATATCTGAGGCTATTGATATTTCTCCTGGCAATCTTGATTCCAGCTTGTGCTTCATCAAGCCTGGCATTCTGCATATAAGTTAAATAAGCAGGGTGACAATATATAGCTCTGACGTACTCCTCTCCCGATTTAGAACCAGTCTCTTGTTCCAGACTGTGAGTGGATCTGTCCAGTTCTAACTGTCGCTTCTTGACCTGCATACACAGTTTCCTTGCACAAATATATTTATCCCTCCTCCTTTACAGAGGTGGCATATTATATGCATTGTAAAGCAACTTTTTTAAGCAACATATCTTAGAAATATTTCCGTGTCCGGATATAGGAAATGCCCTTGTCCTTCTACTGCACAATCACATCACACTATGTGGATGTACCATAATACACTGAAACATTCCCTCTCCCATTGATGGATGTTTCTGGGTATTATTTTGATCAAGCTACCTTACTGAATTCTCTTACTGCTTCTAGTAATTTTTCTATTGATTGTTTTGAGTTTTCCTGGGTTATAATATCCGTTCCAGCTTTATACTCCTAATTTCCTTTCGATGTAATTGGCTATTAGAAGACCTGAGTTTTTAAAGGAATGGGGCTTAGATAGAGAGGATTGTCATTCCAGGTAGGAAGAACGTCAAAGACTCAGTGATTTAAAACACCATGCTGGGAGCTAAGAAATACAAGAAGTAAGTAACAATAATACAATGTAAGGTACAGAAGGACTTAAGGAAAAAGCATGCTGTAAGGGGATTTGACTGGACAAGGATGCGAGGCATTTGAAATGAGCGAAACGAAAAGACCAGGCAGTAAGTAGTAAGATGGTTCTATTGAAGGATAGTGAACCTGAGGTCAGAAGCTCCTGCGGGAACTGTTGAATGATTCCAGGTGAAACATGATCAAGATGAGCAGTGTCAGTGAGAAGAGAGAGTAGAGGATGAAAAGAACAGCACTACTTAAAAGGTAAAGCTTGCCAGCCTGAGGCAGAGGCAGGGAAGTTAAGAATCCGGACAGATAGATGGGGTCCCTCAGTGAGATAAAGAATGCAGTGGAACTCGTTTTGGGAGGAGAAGTTACTTTCAAAATGAACATCTTGAAGTGTACTTCACTAAACAAAGGAAAGGTATTATGTTACCCCAACTTTGAATTGCCTGACAGCCATGTTGGTGTCCTGTTTGGCAAATGGTAGAGCTTGGACCTAAACCCAGCTTTCTTAATGCCAAGATCAGCAAACATGCCACTGTGCACACTGCTTTCAAAATCAGCAGAGCATGCAAAGAACATGATTGAAAACATGCACAGCGTTGAAATGAGGCAGCAAACTTCAGGAGAGAACAGTGAAGGAGGCCGTGCTAACTGGACGGATGGGATCCCACAAGTAGCAGAACCCTAACAATTGGGGCTTTCACCACCAAGTTTAGAGACTGCAAATGGAAAGTAAGAATTTTTTAAGGTTATGCACATTTTAAGTTATACCCCTATAGCACCTCTGTCTGAAAACAAATTTACCATGAAACCTGAAAGGCCCTTGGGCATTTTTGCTGACATGTGGATGAAGCAGGGCCTCGATTTTCCCAGTTCATTTCTCAGCGTTGTTTGCTAAGGGCAACCTTGAGGAATGAGATCAAGTGTCCCCCTGGGGCAAAGGGGAAGCTGTTCACTGCTGGTTCTTAAACAGCAGGTTTCCCAAGTTCAAGGTTATCTTCTGTTGCACCCCTCACTGCCCGTGCAGATGGCCATCCCAGGCCCCTCTGTTACCCTCAAGGGACTTGCCAGAGGCAAGAAGACTCCATGCCAATGTGGTAGTGGCCGTGCTATGCCATGGGTAGTAAAGTCCCATCTCCGTGAAACCCAAGTCAATGTCTGTCACTAGCGTGCATGAAATACTTAGGCTAATTTGTTATCTTAAAAATAGGATAAAATCAAATCCCAGATCATGACCATCTCCCCTCTGCCAATTATTTTATATTGATGTATAGTTGATTTACAATGTTACATTGGTTTCAGGTGTACAGCAAAGTGATTCAGTTATATATATACATATATTGATTCTTTTTTCCGATTCTTTTCCCATATAGGTTATTATGGAATACTGAGTAGAGTTCCCTGTACTATACAGTTGGTCTTTGTTCATCTGCTTTAGATATGGTAGTGTGTATGTATGTGCCAATCCCCAACTCCCCCACCTTCTCCCTTTGGTAATCACAAGTTTGTTTTCTATGTCTGTTAATCTGTTTTGTAAATAAGTTCATTTGTATGATTTTTTAGAATCCACATATAAGTGATATCGTATGGTGTTTGTCTTTCTTTTTCTCACTTACTTCATTTAGTATGATAATGTCTAGGTCCATCCATATTGCTACAAATGGCATTTTTCCTTTTTACAGCTGAGTAATATTCCATTGTGTGTGTGTGTGTATAAGCTATTACTTTTATAGCTGAGTAATATTCCATTGTGTATGTATATATGGATGTGTGTGTATATATGGATGTGTGTGTGTGTGTGTGTGTATATACACCCCATATTTTCTTTACCCAAATTAGCTTTTTAAAGCTAACTTACTCACTTAAAAACAGGATAAAATCAAATCCCAGACCCTGACCATCCCTGCCCCTTCCAATTTTGAGTCACGGCACATAGTCTGCCCTCCTCAGCTCCTGGGAGCCCCCTTCACAGCCAAGAGAAGGTCTGGTGGGAAAAGCAAGGTCAGGGAGCCCACTGACCTGGGCCCTTTTGTGCTTGAGCGAGGACCACCTAACCTCCTCTCCCCACCTCATTGTCTTTTCATGATGTGGGAGACGTCACAGCCCACGGCGCCCTCACGACTCATGTTGACTCTCTGAATCAGAGAGTGAGTTTAGATTGTTCAGGGTATTTCTAAAAGTTCAGCATTGAATTTACACTCAACCATTTCTATAGTTCTCTGTCTAGTCTACTGATTGTGACCCCACCCTGACCTCTCCCCACGTCACCTGCCTCAGTCCACAGCCCAGAATCAACAATCAACAAGAGTTGATAGGAAAGAGAAAGCAGAGGTCTGAGAGGAAATGCAGAACCAACTCATGATAAATGTACAGCAATCCATTCACTGCTTTCTCATTATTTCTAATAGCACTTCTTCCATGGCAAGTAATCCTTTGCTATGGCCTATGACCCCAAAGACCTCTCCCATAACCACAAGAGGAAGAGTAAATCAGAAATAAGCCAGCTTATACCAGGCAAGGTTTATCATTACCTGGTGGTTCAGAAAAACCTCAGGCCTTGAACTTGAAGTAAGCTGATCCCAGATTGCCAGCGTTTCCCAGAAATAAACCAAAGTCTTTTTTTGAGGATAATTACACAAGTTAGACTTTAAAATATTTCCATAAATTATTTTTTAAAGTACAACTCCACCTCTCAATGAGTGCCAGAAACATGAGGAGACAAGACCCTAAATAAGAAATAACAGACACAACAGACAGCTCCACAGGGAATCCAGCTATTAGAATCGTCAGACACAGACTGTACAGCAGTGTTTTCAGCTTGGCTGATGTAATCTCAGGGCAGCGTAGACTTTCTCATAGAACCACTCACTTGTCCTCTCCTCTCCAGCCCTTCCCATCTTCTTCTAAGAGCTCCCTCCCTCATCTTATCTTTTCCAGAATCTTCCCTCTTTTCCCAGAGACATCTTCTCTTGTTTTTCAATGTTCTCAGATTTTCTCAAAGTGGTTAAACATGCAGACTCTGGAAACAGCCTGCCTAAAATTCAGTCCTGGCTCCACAGTTTACCCAGGGTAAGTTACTTAACCTTTAAGCCTTGTTTTCCCCATCTTTAATCTACCTCATAAGTTTGTTATTGGGGTTAAATTAATTGATACAGGCAGTGTAAATAAAAGGACATAGAGTTAGACAGTGCTCAATAACTCTTAGCTATTAAAAAAAAACTCCAAATAGAACTTCTCTGGCAGTCCAATGATTAAGACTCTACACTTCCACTGCGTAGAGCACAGGTTCTATCCTTGTTTGGGAAGTTGGAGGTGTGGCCAAAAAAAAAAAAAAAACGAAACAAAAAACCTCCAAATCACTAAGCTTTGTTGTTGTTCATTTGCTAAGTCATGTCCACCTCTTTGTGACCCCATGGCTGGCAACACGCTAGGCTTCCCCGTCCTTCACTACCTCCTGGAATTTGCTTAAATTCCTGTCCATTGAGTTGAAGATACTCTCCAACCATCTCACAGGGTTATATAGTCAGGCACACAGCCAACTGCCTCCCTCTGCCTGGACCTTCTGTTCTGGATTTCATTTCCCCTTGGGCTTCGGCTCCCATGACCACCAGCCCCAGGAATCCACTGCCCTCTAAAGCTGTGGCACAAGCTTGAACAAAACTCCACCCACCCCACCCATCTCCTCAACACCACCGTCACATGTAGGGGTTTCAAATGTCTTTTCTTAATTTATCAAAACACAGAAAGAAAACCAAAGAGGAAGTATGGGATACATAGAAACCTTCTGGCTTACACGGTAGAGGTCTCTATTCCTATCACAACTCAGCTCCAGCACGCCCAGCTTTGCCCCACTCTGCTCCCCACCGCAGTATGTTTCTCACAGCTTCTAACGGGGGAGGGAGGTGCTCCTGGGACGCTCTTCCTGACCCTTCACTCTCGACCTCTCAGCTGGCCTCCCTCCATCTGGGAGAAACCACATGCCCACCCGAGAGGCACCAATAGGCACCTTGATTCTTCTGGAATTGAGGCTGAAGAATGAGTCTAATTATTTCTCATAGAAATGACGTCACCCTCAGATGAGCCTCGGCTCTTGGTAAGGAAGAGACCATCCCCACGATGGGCCAGATGTTACATGAGCACAGGTCAGGACTGGGATGTGTTTGCCCTCAGGTGCCCCCTCCCCCTGGCCAGTCCCCGGCTTTGTTCTGTGTCCTGGTGCCTGACCCCTCCTGGATCAGTTTCCCAGGCTCCCCGTCAGTGAATGTCCCACTGGACTCGGTCATGGGAGGTGCTAGAGGGAGACTGGAGTGGGAGGAATTGAAACGCTAGAGGCTCCTCCCGCCCCCATTCTGGGGATGCTGTGGCAGCAGTTGCATCTCTTCTTTATCAAACTTTCCCACAGGCCCACCTCTTCCAGTGTCTGCAGGTCAAACTGGTCTCTGATGTCCAGTAAAGCAGCCTCTTCTCTTTGACCCTCCAAATCACAGACTTGGCAAAGAAGTGGCTTCCTGCTGTTGCTAATTTCTAAGCTGTCCCACTGTCCTCTATTTGGCTTTTCAACTTTTTCTATCACCTACATAAGTTACATGCGTTAAAGCCCCCAATTTCAAGTGGTCATGATGGTTTCTGCTTTTCTGGTGGGGTCTGGACTGATACGAAGATCTTGATAACATAATCATGGCATTTATATAGGAAGAATTAAACATATATGATACCACGAGTTGGGCATTCTGTTAAATCCTTTTATCTTAAAAGATCTTTGAAAAAATCTGCTACCCTTTCCTGATTTCTTGTTATTGCCAAACTTCTCTAAAGTGCCTGTTCACCACCACTGCCAGCAGCATCAGAGCCAGTTTAAAACCCAGGTGGCTCAATGGTAAAGAATTCACCTTCAGTCTGCCAAGCAGGAGATGCAGGTTCAATCCCTAGGTCAGGAAGATCCCCTGGAGAAGGAAATGGCAACCCACTCCAGTATACTTGCCTTGGAAATCCCATGGACAGAGGAGCCTGGCGGGCTGTAGTCTGAAGGTCACAAAGAATGGGACATGACTTAGCAACTAAACAGCAGCAAGAGCAGTGCCCCAGGAGAATGGTGAACAGTATGGAGCATCACACAAACCAGGAAACCTGTCTGTTTCTTTACCTGATGCACTAATGATGTAAGGGAAGAAGCCAAGCTTCATCTCCTCTCTTTTATGATTTTCAACTCATTATTCAATTTCCTGGCTTTGTACCTGTCCTCATCTTCTGCCACTACTTTAAAGGAGCTGACCAGGAAAGTCTTACAGGTCAATTAACACCCACAGCCCTGGGTTGCCCATGTTCCCTCTTCTACTGGTATTTCTCTTCTGCCTCCTTTACAATCTATTTTTCAGGGAGCTTCACGTGTCATGGTTTCAGTTCTTAAATATATCAACATATTAAATCTCACACTTGTACTTCCAGCCTTGCTTGCCTTCTAGGCAGATGCTTGGAAGGCAAGGCTGAATGAGGACACGTTTCACAAGCCCTACCCATCGGTGGCCCAGCTGATGCACAGAGGATCAGGATCTAGTTTTGTTCTGTCAGGGCTTCCCTCATAGCTCAGTTGGTAAAGAATCTGCCTGCAATGCAGGAGACCCTTGTTTGATTCCTGGGTCAGGAAGATCCGCTGGAGAACCGATAGGCTACCCACTCCAGTATTCTTGGGCTTCCCTGGTGGCTCACCTGGTAAAGAACCCATCTGAAATATGGGAGACCTGGGTTTGATCTTTGGGTTGGGAAGGTCCCCTGGAGAAGGGAAGGGCTACCCACTCCAGTATTCTGGCCTGGAGAATTCCATGGACTGTATAGTCCATGGGGTCACAAAGAGTCGGACACGACTGAGTGACTTTCACTCTCACTTCAGTTTTGTTCTGTCATACCTACATAAATGTATAATGTCCATTCTGTCAAACTGAAACACTTGAAGCCACCTTTGGAGCTAATAGGATGAGCAATATAGAATCGTTCTTGAGCAGGAACATCATGAGATTAATCTCCCTCTTTCTTTTTATCTCTGAATCTTAACTTTGGTACCTGGCTTTTCAACCCTTCCATTGACCTTCCATTGACCTCCTGTACAATGTCACGAACCTTTGTCCATAGTTCTTCAGGCACTCTGTCTATCAGATCTAGTCCCTTAAATCTCTTTCTCACTTCTACTGTATAATCATAAGGGGTTTGATTTAGGTAATACTTGAAAGGTCTAGTGGTTTCCCTACTTTCTTCAATTTAAGTCTGAATTTGGCAATAAGGAGACCATGATCTGAGCCGCAGTTAGCTCCCGGACTTGTTTTTGCTGACTCTGTAGAGCTTCTCCATCTTTGGCTGCAAAGAATATTATCAATCTGATTTCGGTGTTGACCATCTGGTGATGTCCATGTATAGAGTCTTCTTTTGTGTTGTTGGAAGAGGGTCTTTGCTATGACCAGTGCATTCTCTTGGCAAAACCCTATTAGCCTTTGCCTTGTTTCATTCTGTACTCCAAGGCCAAATTTGCCTATTACTCTGGGTATTTCTTGGCTGCCTACTTTTGCATTCCAGTCCCCTATAATGAAAAGGACATCTTTTGGGGGTGTTAGTTTTAGAAGGTCTTGAAGGTCTTCATAGAACCATTCAACTTCAGCTTCTTCAGCATTACTGGTTGGGGTACAGACTTGAATTACTGTGATATTGAATGGTTTGCCTTGGAAACGAACAGAGATCATTCTGTCACTTTTGAGATTGCATCCAACTACTTCATTTTGGACTCTTTTGTTGACTATGATGGTTACTCCATTTTTTCTCAGGGATTCTTACCCACAGTAGTAGATATAATGGACATCTGATTTAAATTCACCCATTCCAGTCCATTTTAGTTTGCTGATTCCTAAAATGTCAATGTTCACTCTTGCCATCTCCTGTATGACCACTTCCAATTTGCCTTGATTCATGGACCTAACATTCCAGGTTCCTATGCAATATTCCTCTTTACAGCATCAGACTTTATTTCTATCACCAGTCACATCCACAACTGGTGGTGTTTTTGCTTTGGCTTCATCTCTTCATTCTTTATGCAGTTATTTCTCCACTGATCTCCAGTAGCATATTGGGCACCTACCAACCTGGGGAGTTCATCTTTCAGTGTCCTATCTTTTTGCCATTTCATACTGTTCATGGAGTTCTCAAGGCAAGAATACTGAAGTGGTTTGCCATTCCCTTCTCCAGTGGACCATGTTTTCTCAGAACTCTCCACCATGACCCATCCGTCTTGGGTGGCCCTACACAGCATGGCTCATAGTTTCATTGAGTTAGACAAGGCTGTGGTCTTGTGCAAGACAGAGTGGTTAATTTTCTGTGATTGTGGTTTTCAGTCTGTCTGCCCTCTGATGGAGACGGATAAGAGACCATCCCCAAGAAAAAGAAATGTAAAAAGGCAAAATGGTTGACTGAGGAGGTCTTACAAATAGCTGTGAAAAGAAGAGACATTAAAGGCAAAGGAGAAAAGGAAAGATATACCCATTTGAATGCAGTGTTCCACAGAATAGCAAGGAGAGATAAGAAAGCCTTCCTCAGTGATCAGTGCAAAGAAATAGAGGAAAACAATAGAATGGGAAAGACTAGAGATCTCTTCAAGAAAATTAGAGATACCAAGGGAATATTTCATGCAAAGATGGGCTCAATAGAGGACACAAATGGTATGGACCTAACAGAAGCAGAAGATATTAAGAAAAGGTAGCAAGAATACACAGAAGAACTGTACAAAAAAGATCATCACAACCCAGATAATCATGATGGTATGATTACTCACCTAGAGTCAGACATCCTGGAATGTGAAGTCAAGTGGACCTTAGGAAGCATCACTACGAACAAAGCAAGTGGAGCTGATGGAATTCCAATTGAGCTATTTCAAATTCTAAAAAATTATGCTGTGAAAGTGCTGCACTCAATATGCCAGCAAATTTGGAAAACTCAGCAGTGGCCACAGCCCTGGAAAAGGTCAGTTTTCATTCCAATCCCAAAGAAAGGCAATGCCAAAGAATGCTCAAACTACTGCACAATTGCACTCATCTCACATGCTAGTAAAGTAATGCTCAAAATACTCCAAGCCAGGCTTCAGCAATACGTGAACCGTGAACTCCCTGATGTTCAAGCTGGTTTTAGAAAAGGCAGAGGAACCAGAGATCCAATTGCCAACATCCACTGGATCATGGAAAAAGCAAGAGAGTTCCAGAAAAACATCTATTTCTGCTTTATTGACTATGCCAAAGCCTTTGACTGTGTGGATCACCACAAACTGTGGAAAACTCTTCAAGAGATGGGAATATCAGAGCGCCTGACCTGCCTCTTGAGAAACCTGTGTGCAGGTCAGGAAGCAACAGTTAAAACTGGAAATGGAACAACAGACTGGTTCCAAATAGGAAAAGGAGTACGTCAAGGCTGTATATTGTCACCCTGCTTATTTAACTTATATGCAGAGTACATCATGAGAAATGCTGGGCTGGAGGAAGCACAAGCTGGAATCAAGATGGTCGGGAGAAATATCAATAACCTCAGATACGCAGATGACACCACCCTTATGGCAGAAAGTAAAGAAGAACTAAAGAGCCTCTTGATAAAAGTGAAAGAGGAGAGTGAAAAAGTTGGCTTAAAATTCAACATTTGGAATAGCATTAAAACATGTATATTACCATATGTGAAACAGATAGCCAGCCCAGGTTCAATGCATGAGACAGGGTGCTCAGGGCTGGTGCCCTGGGATGACCCTGAGGGATGGGATGGGGAGGGAGGTGGGTGGGGGGTTCAGGAAGGGGAACACATGTACACCCATGGCTGATTCATGTCAAAGTATGACAAAAACCACTACAATATTTTAAAGTAATTAGCCTCCAATTAAAATAAATAAATTTTTAAAAAACCTCAACATTCAGAAAACTAAGATTATGGCATCTGTTCCCATCACTTCATGGCAAATAGATGGGGAAACAGTGACAGACTTTATTTTGGGGGGCTCCAAAATCACTGCAGATGGTCACTCCAGCCATGAAATTAAAAGATACTTGCTCCTTGAAAGAAAAGTTATGACCAACCTAGATAGCATATTAAAAAGCAGAGACATTTTTTGCCAACAAAGGTCCGTCTAGTCAAAGCAATGGTTTTTCTAGTAGTCGTGTATAGATGTGAGAGTTGGACTATAAAGAAAGCTGAGCGCTGAAGAACTGATGCTTTTGAACCATGGTGTTAGAGAAGACTCTTGAAAGTCCCTTTGACAGCAAGGAAATCCAACCAGGCTATCCTAAAGGAAATCAGTCCTGAATATTCATTGGAAGGACTGATGCTGAAGCTGAAACTCCTATACTTTGGCCACCTAATGAGAAGAAATGACTCATTTGAAAAGACCCTGATGCTGGGGAAGATTGAAGGCAGGCGGAGAAGGGGGCAACAGAGGATGAGATGGTTGGATGGCATCATCGACTCAATGGACATGCGTTTGAGTAAACTCGGGGTTGGTGATGGACACAGAGGCCTGGCGTGCTGAAGTCCATGGGGTTGCAGAGTCGTGACTGAACTGAACTGATTGACCAGCCCCACCTACTTGTTGACCAGCCCCAGCCTCCTGTTGCAGCCTCTGAAGTCTAAACCTTCACCCTGATCAGGCCGGTTCTTTACTGATCACCTTCATAAGGAAGGCTCAGCCCAACCCCCCCTCTTGGACTGAGAAATCACAAAGCAGAGAGATGTGAGAGAATGGTGTCTAGGGTCAGACTGCATGGGTTCAAGCCCTTGTTCTATTTCTTACTGATGCTGAACAAATTACTACACTTCCCTGGTGGTTCAGATGGTAAAGCATCTGCCTGAAATGTGGGAGACCTAGGTTCGATACCTGGGTTAGGAAGATCCCCTGGAGAAGGAAATGGCAACCCACTCCAGTACTCTTGCCTGGAAAAGTCCATGGACGGAGGATCCTAGTAGGCTACGGTCAATGGGGTCACAAAGAGTCGGACACGACTGAGTAACTTCACTAAATGTGTTTGGAAGAGGATTCACTGTGGTTAGTCAAGCTTCCAGATGAGGACTGAGCCCTGGTTGATACTTTGATGGCACCTTACAGAGGATCCAGCTGAGCCATCCTGATTTCTGACCCACTGTGAGGTAGTAAACATGTGTTGTTTTAAAGCCACTAGTTTGCAGTAATGTCTTGTGCAGCAAGACATTATATATGCTTAGATACCCTCAGCCACAAAATGGGGAAAACATAATATCTGGATCTCCGGGTTGCTGTATGGAGTGAGTGATTGGTATGTATAAAGTCCTTAGAACTTTCCTGGCACTCGGGTGACATGTGATTGGAAAATCTGGCATTGAGGAACTACATCGCCCGTTTCTCTGCCCTAGCTTGGCTGTAGCACCATGTAGTCATCAAACAGGAAATGACTTTCTAATTTTAACCACTATTTTATATTTTATTCCAATGGCACAGAAGTGCAAATTGCTGTAAGCTTTAGGAAAAATTTGCTCTGCTAGCAGAAGGACTCCTCCTACCCAAATTCTATCCCATTCTTTAAGAGCCAACATAAGTCCCATTTCCATGAAACTCTTTTCTGTTCCTTCAGACTATACCAGACTCTCATTTCTGGACAGGTTTGTATGTCCATACCATACAGGTTAGCAATGAATTGTTTTTATGGGTCAGCATGTTCTGTTGGAGTCTCCAAGGGGGTCACCTTAATAAATAGGTCTCCAGAACTTCCCTGGTGGTCCAGCGGTTAAAAGTCACCTGCCAGTGCAAGGGACATGGGTTCAACCCCTAGTCTGGGAAGATTCCACATGCTGTGTAGCATGTGGAATGCTAAGCCCATGCTCCACAACTACTGAAGCCTGAGTGCCCTAGGGCAGTGCTCTGCAACAGGAGAAGCCCTCACAATAAAAAGCCCAGGCAACTAGAGAGCAGCCCACTTGCAGCAAAGTCCCAGTTCAGCCACAAATAAATAAGTAAATAAATATTTTTAAAAACTAGCTCTCCAGCTCTCAGACCAAATTCCAAACAAATGGAGAGCTATACCAAATGGTTGGCTGGCAGAATCCGGTCAACACCTGTACTGTTGACCAAGCTAAATTGGAGGATGTGCTATAGAGTGAGTGAGAGTCCAGTGACTCTCTAACGTACCTGCCTTAGAAAAATGGGTCTCTTGCTCATGGGGTTGCCCCCAAGGTTACCCCACTCCAGCTGAGTCACTCCACTTCTCGTGGAGAGAAGAGCATGAGTGGCCCTGGATATGTTTCAGGAAAAGCCCTCCCCCCGCCCTTGCCAACCAAGAAGCGGGGAAAGGCCCGCCCCTCTAGCACGGCCTTCCCATGTAAACCATAAACTCTTCAAGGGCCAGGCCTGGATCTTACTTCTGATACATTTTCTGTAATATTGAGAAGGATGGGGTACTTAAGAACTGGGCAATAAGAAAAATTCCAGGATCTAATTTCTTTCCGCGTATGAGCTTAATCAATCCTTGCCACAGTGCTATGAAGCAGCTAGTATTAACACCCCTGTTTTCCTCAGTGAGAAAGCTGAGGCGTAGAGCTGAAGCCCCGCTGACTCAGTGTGTATGCGCACAGGTGCTCAATCCTGTCCAACTCTTTGGGCTGGAGCCCGCCAAGCTCCTCTGTCCCTGTGATTTTCCAGGCAAGAATACTGGGGTGGGTGGCCGTTTCCTCTGCCAGGGGATCTCCCCAACCCAGGGATTGAACCTGCATCTCCTGTGTCTCCTGCAGTGAATGCAGATTCTTTACCGCCCGAGCCATTAGGGAAGCCCTGTCTGGCTTCAGAGTTCATGCCTTTAACCATTTGTTGACACCGCCCTGATTGAATTGCAAAGGCACTAGTGGTGTAGATGTGCAGACTGTGGGAATTCAGGAGCTAGCTGGGAACAACTTCACTAGTGTCCAGCTAAGGGAAGTTCTGTAATGCCTAGCGCTGAGAGCGAACTCTAAGAATTGGAGAGGATTCTACAGCACACGTCTTTTTCTCTAAACTGTCAGAGACTACCAGAAATCCTGTGAAATGTTCAGTTCTGTACTACTATGTGAACTTGGAAAGAAGTCTGTTCACTCATCCTGCTGAACAGCTGAAATCATTTCTTTATGTAATACTAGTCAGGAATGCAAAAGTGTATTAAAGTGGTCACATATGACTGAAAAAGAGGATAGTTTCTGACTCTGTTTTGTTGCTCAGATGATTAAACTGCCTTTTGTTTTATAATAGATAAGGTTATCCTTTATTCCATTGTTTTATAGGATGGCGTGATAGTTAAAATCCTGTCCAAATATCGATTATATTTGACCCCATAGTTTTGCATTCTTTGTGTTTCTGTATTTTCCGTCTGAATCCAAGTGAGAAATAGATGTCCTTCAGGCGTTTGGCCTGTTTACCACTAGAGGGCACTATCTAGTCTTTTATCTCTGAAAAAACAAGCCCTAATTAAGTGTTCTGCTTTATTTCCGACATGTGTCTCAAACGTGGAAGGAGGCCAAAAAAAGCTATTTAACAATCTGTCTCAGATTTATTATCGGAAAGTCATTTAAGGAGGATGGTGCAGCACTGAAGTTCTCAGTGCTTTAGATATATTAGCTCTGAATCCCACAACCCTCCTTTTTATGGATGAGGAAATAGAAGCTCAGGAAAGTCATGTAACTTCCCCAAGGACACACAAGTACAGAACAACGATTCAATTTAGGCTCTGAACCTAAATCAGGATTGAATAAAAAGAGAAAATTTCCATGATGCCACCGACTGATTTCCTGAACTGAGAAGAGGCCCAGGAAGTTTCATCCCCCACTGCAATGCACTTTGATAATGAGAAGTTATACGGACTTGAAGATAAATGACAGCAGCAACTCTAAATGTATTTATAGCTAACAGAGTCTGACAAAACAGCCATCTGGATGTACTAGACCCTTTGTTTTCAATTCCACAAAATCGAATTTGTCACCACCCTACTTGCTTGAATGTAATTAATAGGACCATTTAAGGGGACAGATGAAACAAAGCAGTTTCTTTCCTAAAGGAACCATGTTTTTGCCTTAGACCTGACCTTCTGCTAACCTTCATCAACTGCTCTTTCTTGAGTGATCAAGTGTAAATGTCTAGGAAAAGGGCCGTTTTTAGTGGTGATATCTGTGGGCTTTGCTAGTACAATTTCTGTTATGAAGTGGTGCTATAATGACTGTCCATTTTTCCGCAAACACGGCTACATTTGGCAGTGATGTGGATTAAATCTATCTCACACTGAATAAGGACTCCATGGAAACTGATTGAGGTATGCACTTTATAATCCCTCATTTCCAGTACTGGCCTGAACCTAAACCTCCTCACTAAGATCATAATGAGCTTAGAATCATTATAATGCCCTTGCATTTCCTGGCCTAGGTGCTGTTAATAAGGTGCTTATATTATTTTCTATGAGGAGATGGAAAATAAATTTTCAGCCCTGACAGAAACAATTATATATAGAAAAAGGTATCCAGAGTTATCCTGTATGAAACCCATCCTACCTGGAGATAAAACCACTTAAACCTTGATCTTCAAGGAAAGGAATAAAGAATACACACTGTCAGTGGCAGTTGTTATAAAAACAGGACCAAGAATTAGTGTTTTTGTTCTGTAACCTTAGGCTACCAACCCATTTCATATTAAATCTGTGAATGTAGTGTCATAGCACTAAAAAAAATCCAAAGAAAGAAAAGTACAAGGAAACTTTCAGTTCAGTCGCTCAGTCATGTCCGACTCTTGGCGACCCCATGAATCGCAGCACGCCAGGCCTCCCTGTCCATCACCAGTTCCCGGAGTTCACTCAGACTCACAGCCATCGAGTCAGTGATGCCATCCAGCCATCTCATCCTTTGTCGTCCCCTTCTCCTCCTGCCCCCAATCCCTCCCAGCATCAGAGTCTTTTCCAATGAGTCAACTCTTCGCATGAAGTGGCCAAAGTACTGGAGTTTCCGCTTTAGCATCATTCCTTCCAAAGATTCCACACATATTGCAAACACTCATTTTAGTTGAGTTAGACATCAGGCACTTTCAGTCTAGAAATGTCTTTGGCTGGGATCAGGTTTTTAATTCCCTCTTCTCTGAAATCTTGGAGCCATTGGTGTTCCCCAAATAAGCTTGTTGACGTAGATTTGGTTTTTTAATTGCTACATTATTCTAATGATAAATAAGCTAGTTAATTCCACTAACCAAAAACCTCTGAAAGAGCAATAGCACCTAAAGATATTATTGAAATAGAGTTCATGTACAATATTGTTAGCTTCAGGTGTACTTTATAGTGATTTGACATTTGTATATATTACAAAATGTTTGCCATAATGTCTGATAAACATCTTTCCCCATACAGAGTTATTACTATATTATTAACCATATTTCTTATGCTGTATATTATATTCTTGTGGCTTATTTATTTTATAACTGGAGATTTGTCCCTGTTAATGCCCTTCACTCTGGCAATCTAAAAACCAAAACAAAATGAGACTCATAGATACAGTGTCTAAGGACTTTAAGTAGGAGCACAGCCTGCTGTACCATTGTTCTGTCATTATGTCAGTGCAAGAACTAGGCCCAAGTGTGTGTGTGAGGCAGACTCAATTACGGTCTGTTTTGATCACTGGCATTCCGAGGCCTCAGGCCCCTCTCCTGGGCCTGAGATGCATTCTTTCTTATTCAAGGCAGCAAAAGTGTGTTTGAGAGAAGCACGTTCCAAATCATAGGGATCAGGTGACTCAAAATTTTCTTTCTGAGGAAATTAGAATACAAACTAGCTCAGCAACTCCTGGGGAATTCTGCATCACTTTTAAAGCTTTAAGTTCAATTATCATAAGTGGAATGAGTTCGATATAAATAAAGAAATGTGATTTTAATTGCATCTTTTGTTTTGAAATGATTGCAGATTTACATGCAGTTGTAAAAAAGTAGTTCTCCTGTACCCTTTTCCTGTTTACCTGCAGCGGTCTTGCTGGACTTGGACAATCTTGACTCACAGTCAAGAAATAGAGCTGAAAATAATTTGCTAGGAAAGTAATACCCTAGGAATGATACCTCCTTATGGAGGATCTGTCAGTGTATCAAGGATACTATGGGAGAAGAGAGTGGTAATTTCTCTTAGATATCATCCTTAAAACTCCAAAGCACTTGAGCATTTGCAATCATTTTAAATCACTTGGGAGAGGGAGATGATCTTGAGTGAGCCAAATTCTCATCTGCTCAACACCTTTATTTCTGCCCTTGCACAGCCACCCTCCACCCCCTCCCGCCCTGCCTTGTGCCCAGGGTGGGGGCAGCCAGCAGGGAGCGGACTTGGCTGAGCTGCACCAATGGGCTCCTTGGACCATCTGGCTCCCAGGTAGGTTTAGTGAAAACCCAGAGGGCAGGAGGACAGTAAAGCCAGTGTGTGTCCCCTTGGCCCTGTCTAGCATCCTCGGCTCGCTATCTCCCTCTCGGGACCACAGCTCCCGACGGACAGCTTTCTCCATAGAGCTCCCCTCTCCAAGTGTGGCACGTCCTCCCTGCTCTCCCTGCTGCGGGTCTGGTGGTGGCCCCCCCGACCCCATCCCAGGCCACAGCACTTCATGAAGTATTTTCTGTCTCATCCCTGGAGTCTGCCGTCTGTCCTTTTCCCCTAGACTCCAACTGTTAAGTTCAGCAACCACCACATTCTTCCTCTGTCTCTCCTCCTCCTTGCTTCGTAGACACTGGTCTCCTGGGTTTTTCTACTCAGAGATTTGATGTAGAGGAAGTCGAGAACGAAACCCCAGGAAATCCCAGCATTTGAAAGAACAGTGGCAACAAAGAGAATAGGATGCATGGCAGACTCCCAGACTCTCATTCTGATTCCTAGCTTGCAACACCTTTTTTGTGTTCCAGAAGCTTCTTTCTGGAGGCCCATAGACACTCCAAACTGAACAGTTTATGGTGAATGCTGTGATGAGCAGCCCAGAACCCTCCAAAGGTCTTAAATCACCCAACTGGTGAGAATACTGTTGGAAAACCACCTTCAGCTGTCTGACCTCTTTAGGTAAGAAAACAGCTTTGTCCAAAGAGATCCTGCTTTAAGGAGCTGTCTGTATCCCATTACTAGTCAGCAAGTCAGGCCTGGCCTCCTCAGCCCAACTCAGGGCAACTCTTATTCGTTATCTATGGCCACATAAGTTCAAAACTGGCAACTTAAGACAACATTTATTATCTCACATTCCTGGAGGTCAGGAATACAGGAGTGCCGTATGTTCTGTCTCAGAATTTCCCAAGAGGTCATTCAACTTGCCTGTGGGGCTGAGGTCACCTGAAGGGCCCACTTCTCTGTTGGCAGGCTTCAGTTTCTCCCTACCTGGCTCCTCCACAGAGTTGCTCATGGCGTGGCAGTAACTGCTGTCAAAATTCCATTTTCCATGGAATTAATGACTTCAGCCCAATGCTCTAACTTTCTAGTCCCCTCAGTTACTTCCAGCTGTTACAACGACTTCTCTCCCCAAGATTAAGTGATTTTTATTTCAAAGCTCTAGTTTCACATCGAATCACTGTCTCTCTTCTCTCCCACCTCCTCTCCTGCGGCAGATAGGGCCGTGGCTGTGGTCTGGTCCACACACACCTGCCCATGTTTTTCCATCAGATGAAAAGTGAAAGTCACTCAGTCGTGTCCAACTCTTTGCAACCCCATGGACTATACAGTCCATGGAATTCTCCAGGCCAGAATACTGGAGTGGATAGTCTTTCCCTTCTCCAGAGGATCTTCCCAACCCAGGTCTCCCACATTACAGGTGGATTCTTTACCAGCTGAGCTACAAGGGAAGCCCAAGAATACTGGAGTGGGTAGCCTATCCCTTCTCCAGAAGATCTTCCCAACCCAGAAATCAAACTGGGGTCTCCTGCATTGCAGGTGGATTCTGCAATGAATCCATCAGATGCTCACTGGTAAAAGTCAGGGAACAGGATTGAAGAAGGGAGAGTGCCTTGAATTGTCCTTGTAGTTAGTGTGGGCAGATGAAGGCTGACAAAGTTGCCTGACAAAGGATTTGCTGGTAAGCAGCAACTAACCCCTTTCTAGCTGTTAGGCGTGCCTCCTGAGGGAGCTTCATCCTTTACTTCAGGCCCAGCCCCTGAGCTGGCAGCCACATATCCCATCCCTCCTCGCCCAGCGCTGTGGCTTTCCCAGGTAAGACAAACACTCCAGACGCTCACCACAGCCAACTCCTGTGTCTTCATCTTCCACACCTCTCGGACTTTGAAGGGGGACAGTCTCGACCCCGCTTCACCCAGCAGTCTCCCACCATAGCATCTCTTCCCAATGTACTTTTCCTTGATCCTGGTAGCACAGGGGCTGGACAGAGAGCCTGTAACTGTCCAGACAGGGGCCAGCAACAGCAGAGACTCACACCTGTGAGCAGTCCTCTTGTCAGCTCCCTCGCTCAGCTTTGAGGATAAGAAGCAGCCCGGACCCACCCTGACCTTGTTCTGGGGGATAAGCACTTCTGCATGAGTGGTGTATTTCTACAAAAGGCAACAGCCTTCTCCCATTCAACCTCATCTTATATTAGAGTGTGAGGTGTTGGTGCTGGTTCTACTTCCTGGTTCCTAGCAAGCCCTGTTAAGGAGGGGATGGCCTCAACAGTTGTGATTTTAGGCATTTAGAATGTGGGGTATTTAGCTCACTTGATTCTCAGCTGTGAGCTTTAGGACAGCCTTAGTCACCAGTACTTAGCTGCTGTCACTCATGTTTAAAGTTAACCATCTTTCTCCCAATCACACTCTGATCTCTATTACCTATTTTGGTAAAAGTTATCACTATCCTTCCTGTAGGGTGATCACTGCCCTAGGATGAAGAAGCATCCATACTGAAATCAAGATACTCCTAGGAAATTGGAAAGGTCAGTCACCCTACCTCTCATTTCAATGACTCCAAGTGGAAGCTGTGAGTAGTTCAATTCCTCCCTGTCTTCATGACCTCTCCACTGTTACTTAGTGATCTTGTTCCTCTACCTTTAAAAGCCTGTGTATCTGTGCCCTCTTTCCATTCTGCAACCGTCTTGTGCTACTGATTCTCAACTTCATTTCTCACCAGAATTACCTGGCGCAGTTTAAAACTACTAATATCTGGATTTCATCTCCAGAGATTCTGATTCAGATGATCTGGGGTGGATCCTGGACAGTTACCAGGTGATTCTTGTGTGCCTTCTCTCACCTGAATGACTGTTAATCTGAGTGATCGTCCCAGCTCCAGGTTCCCCCCTCTAATCCATCCTTCACACTGCAGCCAGAGTTTTCTTTCTTTCTAAAACACAAAGCTGACCATGTCACAGCCCTGCTTAAGGCTCCCCTCTGGGTCCCCATTGCTTTCAGGATAAAGCCTTAACTCTTCAGCATGACAGAAGGGGAGCAGAGCATGGGAGACACAGCTGGAGTGGGAGTCAGGGGCTGGATCATTCAGGGCCTGGACCCTTAGGCTGTACTCCTTGAGTAGAGATCAGTGATGAATAAATCAATCCCAGTCACAGACCTTCTCCTCCAGAGCTAATAGGCTCAACCAGTACAGTGACTACAGTCACTGTCCCCCAGTCCAGGCAGAATGAACCATGCCCTTCCTTGTGCCATCCTCATAACCGGAATATGCTTTGAGCCTAGCACCTGTCACCTTTATTATTCATATGCATGTAACTTTCCAAAAACCATAGCATCAGTGCCTTGAGGTCAAGAATTATACCATTTTCATTGTTTTATCTTCAACACCAAGCAGAGTGCTCAATCCATACTAAATGCTCAGTAAGCAGTTTGCTGAATGAAGGCAAGATACAATGGTTGAGTCTTTCCCCAGAAGTATTTAGAGCTGTGGATTTCACTCCCTTCATCTGTTAAGAATCTCACAGTTCTGTGCCTTGCACTAGAATGGATTAATTATGGAAGAACAAGCTATGTATTCAGAATTATCTAATTTGTCATACATGTTGTATGCACCGAGTAGAGGGAATCCTCTCTCACAGGGGAAGCATAGGGGTGACAGATCTTCCTATGTCTCCTAAAAGTAAAACAAACCCTGGGGCATCAGTTAGCACTGCAGTAGAGATGAGCCATTGGGGAAGGCAATGGCACCCCACTCCAGTGCTCTTGCCTGGAGAATCCCAGGGATGGGGGAGCCTGGTGGGCTGCAGTCCAAGGGGTCGCTAGGAGTCGGACACGACTGAGCGACTTCACTTTGACTTTTCACTTTCATGCATTGGAGAAGGAAATGGCACCCTACTCCAGTGCTCTTGCCTGGAGAATCCTGTGGACAGAGGAGCCTGGTGGGCTGCAGTCCAAGGGGTCGCTAGGAGTCAGACACGACTGAGCGACTTCACTTTGACTTTTCACTTTCATGCATTGGAGAAGGAAATGGCACCCCACTCCAGTACTCTTGCCTGGAGAATCCCAGGGACGGGGGAGCCTGGTGGGCTGCTGTCTATGGGCACAGAGTCGGACACGACTGAAGCAACTTAGCAGCAGCAGCAGCAGCAGCAGCAGCAGCAGCAGCAGCAGCAGATGTGAGCCATAGCATGGCCTTTGACTAAGGATATTGGCACATTCAAAGGCAGTCTGAAGATAAAAAGAGGAATGGTCCTCTTAATGGTAGAATTATGGGTGGTGAAGCTTGTTTTTGGTCAGGAGTTATGACCCCTAACTTCTCTAATTAGCTCTGAGCAAGAGCACTAGAGAAAGCCACAGAAGGATGTCTGCTGAGCCCCTAAGAGAGCTCTCAATCAGCTCCCCAGTGGGAATTCCTTGATTCTGCAACTCATACTGTGAGACTCAGCCTCCACAATGCTTCCCAGGAGCAGGAAGAGCCATGTTGCTGCCTTGTCGATGTGTCCTCCTAATTTGTCAGTTATTCTGGAATAGACTGCGTCACAAATTTTCACTCATCTCAAGCATCTAAGTGCCAAAGCTATCCTATTTTCTCCAGGGGCAGGCTGCACATGAGCTTCACAACCTCTGGCTCTAAAGACCAACTCAGTCTCACACTGATCTTCAGTCTCTTTTACTCACATATGTGGTTTCTCTGGTCCTTCAAATCATCTGACCTGCTAATTAAAATTGCTTCTGACCCCTATTTGTTTTATTTGTATTTGCATTCTCTTCCAACAATCACTAATTTTAAAATACAGTGAGCCAGCAGGGTACTACCAAAAACAGTTACTTTTCCCTCCATCCCTGTCAATGTATTATTTCCCCAGGTTACTGGTTAAGTACAGTGATCAGCCATCCTGGTTGGCCTGGGACCTAAGGATTTTAGTACAGGGCAAGCTGGGGGACGGTTGGTCATCTTACATCAGGTGGCTGGCTGGTAACATCAGAGGAATAATACAGGCACTAGAGACTCTAGGTCAGAAGGCATGAGGGTGTAAATGCTAGAGAGAAAATGAAAGAGTAGACGGAGTGCAAGTACATATATTTCTACTTGTACTATCAAGTAGAAAGAAGGCAGAGGGACTGAAAGCATTTGTAGAAGAAAAAAATCAAGAATAATCAAAATATTAATAGAAGACAGAATTCTGGGAAAATGAAACCTTCCAGGGGTAGAGAACTTTACCTGGGAACCTCTGCAGAAAGAATAAAAAGGTAAATAGAAGGGCAAGCACTATGTATGCCATGTTGAATAGGAAGGGAATGAAGAAAAAGACTTGTGAAAGCATACTTTCTACATGTGGTTATTTCTTTCTTTTTTTTTTTTTCAAAATGTTCCTTCTGAAAAGAATAGTACAGTCTTTCCCAGCATAATATATAAAACTTAGCATTGTATAATGTTTGAAGAAAACAAGAACAAGAATGACATGAAAATGAAATGTTAGCTGCTCAGTTGTGTCCAACTCTTTGTGATCCCATGGACTGTAGCCCACCAGGCTCCTCTGTCCGTGGGATTCTCCAGGCAAGAATACTGGAGTGGGTTGCCATTTACTTCTCCAGGGGATCTTTCCAACCCAGGGATCAAACCCAGGTCTCCCGAGTTGCAGGCAGATTCTTTATCAACTAAGCCACCAGGGAAGCCCTGGGAACAGGAATAAATCAGTTTAAAAATAATGGCTTGTATGAAGGTAATTTTCTCTTATCCCTCAAAGACAGGGAGGTTATCATCCGCTGGAAAATTACTAGGTCAGCCTATATTTAGTCTAACTTCTTGGGGTAGCAATCATTTTGTTAACTTGACAGACATTAATGAAGTGTCTAAATGAAGTGTTGAGTTCCATTTAAAATTCTGTACAGTCGTTCTTTTCCAGGGTTTGTTTTGTGTTTTGTGTTGGCTCAATCACTGTGGGATGCTTAGCATCCTCGGTTCCAGGGCGTTAAGTGTCTGGAGGCCCCCAGGCATAGTAACAATCCCTGGCTGAGAACCATTTTCAAACTTGTCCCATCATAAATATTTCAGGGGACCAATCAATTACAGACTCAAGGGCTCTCCACCTCACATCTGAATCAGTATCTCTATTGGAGGAACCCAGAAATCTGGATATTCAATAGGAGTCCCTCCCAGGTGACTCTTAAAACCAGACAAACTTAGAAAACATTGACTCTGTATCCCTTTCCCCTGATATGCCAATGTGATCCCAAGTGCTTTTGGTCAGTTAGAAGTTGGCTGCAGTCTGATGTCACCTGACAAGTTCTTGCCTAGTCTCCACAATACCAGCAATTAAGGACAAAAGAGAAGCTTATGTCACTAAATTGGATTGACAGGTAGGAGAGAATTGACAAAGAAGTAGGCTCAGCAGGTTGTCTTAAATAGAAATGTTTTGGATGGGAATATTGTCTCCAAATGCTTGATGTCCCCGCAATGAATGACATTTTATTCATTGTACTAAAAAGGTTATTCTACAAGTCTTATCATAACAAAGCTTCTTACCTTGCCACAAGTGCACTTTTGAAAAAATATGTACTTACATACTACTTCACAGAGCAATGTGAAGGTTTTTTTTAAGACTTGGCTTCAGTAAGCAAAAAAAAAAAAAAAAAATGCAGAACTTTAGAAATAACCAAGTAGACCTTTAAAAAGAACAGTAATTATGATCCACTAATGAAGCCTTTTTTTTGGGTTATATTGTTCAGTCTCTAAGTCGTGTCTGACTCTTTGCAACCCATGGATTGCAGCACACCAGGTTTCCCTGTCCTTCACTGTCTCCCAGAGTTTGCTCAAACTCCTGTCCATTGAGTTGGTCATGCCATCCAACCATCTCCTCATCTGTAGCCTGCTTCTCCTCCTGCCCTCAATCTTTCCCAGAATCAGGGTCTTTTCCAGTGAGTCAGCTCTTCACATCAGGTGGCCAAAGTATGGGAGCTTCAGCTTCAGCGTCAGTCCTTCCAGTGAACATTCAGGGTTGATTTCTTTGGTTGTTGTTCAGTTGCCAAATCATGTCCCATTGTTCATGACCCCATGGACTATAGCATGCCAGACTTCCCTGTCCCTCACCATCTCCCAGAGTCTGCCCAGGTTCATGTCCATTGAATTGGTGATGCCATCCAACCATCTCATCCTCTGTTGCTCTCTTCTTCTGACTTTAGTCTTTCCCAGCATCAGGGTCTTTTCCAATGAATAGGCTCTTTGCATCAGGTGGCCAAAGTATTGGAGCTTCACCTTCAGCATCAGTCCTTCCAGTGAATATTCACGGTTGATTTCATTTAGGATTGACTGGTTTAAGCTCCTTGTAGTCCAAGGGACTCTCAAGAGTCTTCTTTTGTTAAATGTTTTAGCCTTTTTATAAAGCATAAAGTGAGATGTGTCTAATTAACTTATATAACATGCCCATGAGAAAATTCTCAAAGATATTTGTAATACATAAAATAATGGCTATCATTTGTGGATACTAGGCATTGTATAAGTACTTGACCTTCTATAGGGTGACCAACCATACTAGTCTGCCTGGAAAGTCTCAGCTTTAGCACTGAAAGTCTTACCAAGAAACCACTAAGGTCTGGGTGGACCGTGCTTATTTGTTACCCTACATCTTCATCTGATTTAATCTTCAAAACAACCACATGTTATTGGTACTATAATTATCCCCATTTTACAGGTGAGGAAACTGAAGCATAGAGGGGTTAAGCAAACTGACCAAAATGACTGGTCTAGAAAGTTGCAGAGTTGGTACTCAAACCCCTATCTGTTTCCATTTGTTTGCTTCCAAAGTCTACTTTCCTAGCTATTTTTTGCCAAGAAGTTACAGTCCTTACAGGTTTCATTATTTCTTCCTTGTCCCAGGAATAAAGTTTATCTATAGACTTAGCATCAAAGGAGCCTATTTAAAATTTCCTAGCAAATTAAAAAACAAAAACAGTTCCATGAGAAATTGTATCCCATTCAATAGCAACAGAAAATTAAAGCCACACTGAGTTCTCCAAGCCTTTATATGTTGCTTAGAGAATTAGAGAATACTGGGCTTGGGGATATGAGACAAGAGCACAGGGAAATCTCACCCTTGTGAAAAGTAGTGTTTGGGGAGAATGGTATGTGCCTGGCAGCTTCTCTGAAGACTGTGGCCACCCCAGGGTAGCATTTCAAAGAGGATGAGATGGTGGTTGCCCTATCCAGTCACATCCACAAGGGGAATTGAAGAAGGGGATATGTTTTCTAGCCTGCCATTCAACCAAGATGGCTTATTTGATTTCCCCCACTAATAAACCCTGAGCTTAAATGAAGTTCTGGGCTGCATCTCCAGTTTAAATTGGAAAATAGTTTTCAAATTCACTGAAAACTAGACTTTTAAAAAGTTGTGCTTCTTGCATCCTATAGATCACATCCTCCTGAGATTGCTGGTTCTGAAAATTCTGATTTCTTCAGAATACCTCAACAGAATAAAGATGGGACATATTCATTGAATTAATAAAACAGTCTTGCGTGTATTGAATCACTCTTGTGACCCGAGAATAAATCCATCTTGATTGTGGTATATAATCCTTTTTATGTATTGTTGGATTTGATTTGCTAATATTTTGTTGAGGATGTTTATATCTATATGCATGAAAGATATTGGCCTGTAATTTTCTTTTTTTGGTAGTGTATTTGGTTTGAGTATCAGAGTAATGGCCTTGTAAAGTGAATTTGGAAGTATTCCTTCCTATACAATTTTTTTGAATAGTGTGAGAAGGAAGGTGTAAGTTCTTCTTTATGTATTTGGTAGAATTGCCCTGTGAAGCTGTCTGTTCCTAAACTTTTGTTTCCTGGGATATTGTCTTATTACATATTTGATTTAGCTTCTAATGATCAATCTGTTCAAATTGTCTGTTTCTTCTTGACTCCTTCTTGATAGGCCATGTGTTTCTTCTAGGTTGTTCATTTTATTGGCAAATAGTTGTTCCTAGTAATCTCTTACGATCCTTTGTATTCCTGTGGTGTTGGTTCTAGATTCTTCTTTTTCATTTCTGATTTTACTGATTTCGACTTTCTTTTTTTCTTGATGAATCCTATTAGTGGTTTATCAATTTTATTTTTTCAAAAAACTATCTCTTGGTTTCATTAATATTTTTGTTTTTTTATCTCTGTTTTATTTATTTCCTCCCTTAATTATTTTTTTTTTCCTTTCTGCTGGCTTTTGGCTTTATTCTTCTTTTTCTAATTCTTTTAGGTGGTAGATTAGGTTGTTTTGAAATTTTTCTTTCCTTTTTTTTTTTTTGAATAAGGCCTGTATCACTGTGAACTTTCCTTTTAGAACCACTTATGCTGTCTATGGGGTCGCACAGAGTCGGACAGGACTGAAGTGAATTAGCATAGCATAGCATGCCGCATCCCACAGACTTTTGGAAGTTGTGTTTTCATTGTTGTTTGTCTCAAGGCATTTTCTGATTTCCTCTTTGACCCATTGATTTTTTAGTAGCATGTTGTTTAGTCTCCTTGTGATCATTTGCAAGTCTGATCATTGCAAGTTTTTCCATTTATCTTTCTGTGGTTGATTTCTAGTTTCATATCGCTGTGATCCAAAAATTACTGTGGTCTTAAATTTGTTGAGGCTTGTTTGGTGTACCAGTATGTGGTTAATCCTAGAAAATATTCCATACATACTTTAAAAGACTGGGTATTCTTTTATGTTTTTTGGATGTAGTCTCGTATAGATATCAATTCAGTCCAACTATTCTATTGTGTCATTTAGGATCTCTGTTGCCTTACTGATTTTATGTCTGAAAAAGCTGTCCATTGTCAGAGAAGTATTAAAGTCTCCTACTATAATTGTATTCCTGTCAATTTTCCCATTTATTGTCTGTATTTGTTTTGCTCCTATGTTGGGTGCATGTATATTAATGAGTATAATATCCTCTTCTTGTATTGATCACTTTATATTATATAATGCCTTCTTTATCTTTTGTTATAGCCTTCCTTTTAAAGTCTATTTTGTCTGATATGAGTATTGCTATTCCTGTTTTCTTGTTGTTTATGTTTCCATGAAATATCTTTTTTCACTCCCTCACTTTTGTCTGTGTGTGTCTTTCACCCCGAAGTGAGTCTCCTATAGATAGCAGATTGGGGTATCTTGTTTTTTAATCCAGTCAGTCATCCTAAGTCTATTGATCAGAATATTTAGTTTATTGACATTTAAACTAATTATTGATAAGTATATACTTATTACCATTTTATTTCTTGTAATTCTTCTTTGTTTCCTTCATTGTGGTTTAACGGTTTTCTTTGGTAGTATGCTTGAGTTCCTTTCTTTTTTGTTTTTATGTATCTATTGTAGATTTCTGATTTGTGGTTACCATGAAGTTCATATATATTGATCCATTCAAATGGATTATCATGTAAGTTCAGACACATTCTAAAGGATCTACGTTCTTTACTCCCCTCCCCTACATCTTGTGTTTGGAGTGTTACATTTTACATCTTCATGCTTATCATCCTTTTACTCGATTATAGTTACTGTTGTTGTTTAGTCACTAAGTCATGTTCAATTTGTTTGTGACCGCATGGACTATAGCCCACCAAGTGCCCCTGTTCATGGGATTTCCCAGGCAAGAATACTGGAGTGGGTTGCCATTTCCTCCTCCAGAGGATCATCCTGACCCAGGATCAGACCCGGGTCTCCTGCCCTGGCCGGCAGATTCTTTACCACTGAACCACCAGGGAAGCCCTTATTGTGGTTACGGTTGCTTTTATAATTTTTTGTCTTTTAATATACATATGGACTTAAGTAATCTTCAGTCCTTACCTTATATTTGCCTGTATTTGGGGGATTTTCCCTTCCCTAATAGATTCTTACTTCAGCATTTCTTTTAAGATAGGTTTAGTATTGCTGAATTCTTTTAGTTTTTGCTTGTCTGAGAAATTTTTTATCTCTCCTATTCTAAATGATAATTGTGCTGGGTAGAGTATCCTAAGTTGCAAGTTTTTGCCTTTCAGGACTTTGAATATATCATGCTACTCCATTCTGGCCTGCAAAGTTTCTGCAGAGAAATCAACTGGTAGCCTTATGGGGATTCCCTTGTACATGACTCTTCACTTTTTTACTGCTGCCTTTAGAATCTTCTCTTTAATTTAAGCCATTTAAATTATGATATGTAGTGGTGTGGGGTCATTTGGGTTCATCCCGTCTGGGACTCTGTGCTTCCTGTACCTGGTGTCTGTTTCCTTCTTTAGATTTGGGAAGTTTTTAGTCATAATTTATTCAAATACATTTTCAATCCCCTTCTCTCTCTTTTCTCCTATGGAACCCCTATAATGTGAATGTTGGCACATTTTATATCATCCTATAGCCCTCTTACGTTGCTTTCTTTTCATTTGTCTCTCTGTTTGCCATTCTGATTGGGTGATTTTCATTATTGTATCTTCCAGACCACTTATGCATTCTTCTGTGTAGTTTAGCATGCTATACATTGCTTTTAGAGTGTTTTTTTATCTCAGAAATTGAATTATCTGTTTTTGATTGGGTCTTCTATATAGTTTCTAGTTCCTTATTAAAATGATCTGGGCTTACAAAACGGAGAAGGCTATGGCATCCCACTCCAGTAATCTTGCCTGGAAAATCCCATGGACAGAGGAGTCTGGTAGGCTGCAGTCCATGGGGTCGCTAGGAGTCGGACACGACTGAGCGACTTCACTTTCACTTTTCACTTTCATGAATTGGAGAAGGAACTGGCAACCCACTCCAGTGTTCTTGCCTGGAGAATCCCAGGGATGGGGGAGCCTGGTGGGCTGCTGTCTATGGGGTCACACAGAGTCGGACACGACTGAAGCGACTTAGCAGCAGCAGCAGCAGCAGGGCTTACAAAAATTCTCTTTCTTAATTCATAAGTATTTTATTAACAACTTTTAAAATTCATTGTCTGGTAGACTGATTATCTTTCTTTCATTTATTTTTTCAGGGGCTTTTATCTTGCTCTTTCAGTTGAGAATATTTCCTCTACCTTTTCATTTTCTTAACTTTCTCTGTCTCTATAAATATAGGTGAAACAGTCACCTATTGTGGTGTTTTTATGTGGGAGCATTTCTATGTAGACTGCATGTGTCCAGTGTCTTTGGTGCAAGAAATTTTATGTGAATGCCAGCCACATCCTTCCTCAGGTGTGCTGGTCACTATCACCTTGATAGGGGGTATGGCTTGTGTTGAAGGAGCTAAAACCTGCACAAAGTGTGAGATAGGATTTCCTCTCTGTTTAGTGGCTTCACCATCTTATCAGAAGCGGGGTCTGCTCCCAAGTTGCCAGAGTGGTAGCCTTGAAGATTGAGCAGGTTTTGTTCCTGTTAAGTGTGTTTTTCCTTCTCCCCACACTGGGGCCTTGCCTTTACCCCAGTGTTGAAGCATGTGGGGCTTGTGTGCTTACAGAGGTCCAGTGTGCTTTCTGTGTATGTGTGTGCACCTCCACTCACACACAGCCCAAAGTCACGTCTTCTCCCTTGTTGTGGTTGTCCCAGACCTAGTACAAGGTTGTGGCAGGAAGTGAGCAGGGCCTGAGTGTTTGCTCTACCACGACTGGAGACTGCGGCTTTGCAGTTGCAGGAACTGAAGCAGCTGTGCCATTGACAGAAGGCTGGGCGACTTCCGTGGTGCTGTTTGAGTGAGTGGCAAATGGCTGCCACGGCCCCACCTGAATCACCTCCCAGGTCACCTCTGCATCTCTAGATTCAGTCTTTTCTCAGGACCCGGCTGTCCTACATCCATCGTAAAGCTACGGCATGGAACGGGCAGGACTGGAGCATTTATTAGCTGGAACTGGGGATGGCCGTATGTGTTGGAGGGAATCTTTCTTGCAGCCTTGGCTGTTTTCTTCCAGCTTTCTGCCAGTTTCCGGCTAGTTTTCTGTGAGAACTGTTCCACATACAGATATATTTTTGATATGTTTATGGTAGGAGGTGAGCTCCATGTCTACTTACTCCGCCATCTTGACCCCTCTCCACTTTCAGCATTTTGAAACTTAAACTTTGATTCTTCTCTGCATACAATAAGTTTTGGCATATCCATATTATGAAGTACAATACTTCCATTAAAATCACATCCTAAACAAAAACTTTTTGACATAGAGATATCCCCACCAAAAAGAGGTGAAAATTTTATATACCTTTTCTTAAATTTATTTTTTAATTGGAGGAAGATTGCTTTATAATGTTGTGTTGGTCTCTGCAGCGCAACAGTGAGAATCAGCCGTAATTATACATATCCGCTCCCTTCTAAGCCTCTCTCCCCTCCCCCCCATGTATTCTTTTTGTAACTTGCTTTTCTCCTTAAATTTAGTGAGTATTTTTCCACTTCAGTCAATATTTTTCTGGAAAATGATTTTTATTAGCAGGATAGTATTTTATAACTTGAATAGACTTTAGTTTGCTTAACAAATTTCTTACATTTTCAACATTTCAGATTACAGAATGCCTCACAAATTTTGTATAATTTTATTGTAACAGAGTAAATTCTTTAATTCTTGCTCTTCTACTTCTCAAATTATATGAAGAGCCTTAACATACTCTCTGGCAGAAAGATTGTTCTAATTTATGCTACAAATCAGCAACAAAGAGGTATTGTTTACCATACTAAGCAACACTGAATATCATCATAATTTTTAGCCTTATTGACTAGACAAAAACCCCCCAAAATGCAAATATTTCTTCAGTTCAGTTCAGTCCAATCACTCAGTCATGTCTAACTCTTTGCAACTCCATGGACTGCAGCACGCCAGGCTTCCCTGTCCATCACCAACTCCCAGAGCCTACTCAAACTCATATCCATCGCGTTGGTGATGCCATCTAACCATCTCATCCTCTGTCGTCCCCTTCTCCTCCTGCCTTCAATCTTTCCCAGCATCAGGGTCTTTTCCAAAGAGTTGGTTCTTCGCATCAGGTGGCCAAAGTATTGGAGTTTCAGCTTCAGCTTCAGCTTCAGTCCTTCCAATGAATATTCAGGACTGATTTCCTTTAAGAGGGACTGGTTGGATCTCCTTGCAATTTCCTCTTATGTTTCCCTATTTGTTGTTGTCTTTTTGTCCCTCGGGCACAAGAGGCCTTTCTTGTGCCAGAGGAAGAATATATAGGTGAATATGCCATTCAGAGTTACGAAGGGACACAAAAAGCATACTTAGCTTGGATTTTTAAAAAATATACAATAAAATGATTATTTACAGAGATGTGGGCAGGGCTGAGGGACCAACAAAATGTTGAGGCACTGTGATACTGGGATTTCTAGTAAGAAACATATATTCCATCTTGGGCTCCATTTCTGTCACAGAGCTTCTAAAATCCTTGGAGTTTCCTAAGTGGAGAGAGAGACAAAAGACATTTTTTGGTTATGTTAAAAGTTACCTTTGGAAAGTCTCTAGGTAATCTAAGGATGGGGGTTGGTTGCCAGAAGAGCCAATCATGTGGTTAGAGGTTTAGAAAACTTTCAGTCCTCATCCTTGGGAGAGAAAAGGAACTAGAAACTGAATTCAGTTACCTATGGCCAAGGATTTGATCAATCGTGCCTGTGTAATGAAACCTCCATAAAACTCAAAAGGAGGTGGTTCATAGTGTTTCCATGTTGGTGGACAATTCAAGGAGACAGGCCCCCAGAGAAAGTGTGAAAACTCCTCCCCGTTTCCCCTTATCTTGTCCTATGCGTCTCTTCCATCTGCCTCTTCCTGAGTTTATACTATATATTATAATAAACTAGTGATCTACTAAGTATTAATAAAATGTTTCTCTGAGTTCTCTGAGCCAGTCTAGCAAACTAGTCCAATACAAGAAAGGGGCTATTAAAACTGCCAGTCTATATAGCTGGTTATTAGAAACACAGGTAATAAGCTGGGCTTGCAACTGATGTCTGAAGTTGGGGTTAGAGGAGCAATCTTGTCAGACTGAACCCTTAACTTGTGGGATCTAAGGGTAGATAGTGTCAGAATTGAGATGAATTTTAGGATATCCAGCTGGTATAACAGAATTGCTTGGTGATATGGGGAAAACTCCCACACATCAGAATTGATGCACACTTATAGGCACCCAGAGACCAGTAACAATGGGAAGTCATGACCCCCTTGATCCTAAAGAAACAAGGGAAAGGAAACAGAACTATCAATGTGAGCTGGAGCCAGAGGAGAAAAGGCAGTCTCATCAGAGCTGCTTTCAGAGGGAGGCAATCCCAGTCACAACCTGGAATCAAAACAGCAAGAGGCAGGGAATAAAATACTTCAATCTGCCTGTCTTTCCGCAGGCTGCTGTCTGTTGGTGCCTTCAGCTGGGTAAATTCAACTTGAAATCAGAGAGCAGTGCCCTGAGGCCACAGAACAGGGCAGAGAAAGACAAGAAAACAATAGAATAACCAACGCAGTGGATACTTATGGCATTTTTTTGTTTTTTTTCTATTTAGTACTTCTATTTTATTTTTACATTCAGTACTTCTAAAATGCATTTGTAATTTTTCTTTTGATTGTACGGTATCATAGGTATAAGCTTTTTATTTAATTTTTCTAGATACCTATATAGTTATCTTAGGTACATATGCTGTGTCATATTCCTATTCATTTTATCAACTGCCATTATCAACCTAAATTTTTACAGTGGGGTTCTTCTCAGTGTTTCCTACTCTGTTCCACTGATTCATTTATTTTTGTGCAGTAACACAGTATTTTAGTTATTGTGGCATGACAGTATGGTTTATCACTAGGTAGAGTAGCTCCCAAGTGTTCTTAAGTTCTGATGAAAATTATTAGGAAAAAGTAGCTGTGAAAACTGGGGGGAAATGTCAAATACAAAAACCTTAATTACTCAGCTATGTTTTGAAATGGATACTGCTATGTGATATGTGCAAGTTTTCATTCTCTCCTGTGGAATCTCGATATATATTACTAGATAATAGAAGGAAGTTTTTCTGTTTCATTATATTCATTATTTTGGCATATTTTTTAGATTCCACATACACATGATAATATACAGTATTTTTCCTTCTCTTACTTATTTCACTAAGTACAATATTCACCATGTCCACCCATGCTGCATATTGCAAAATTTCATTTTTTTTTTAATGGCTGATTGGTATTTCACTGTGTATATATACCGCATCTTCTTATCCTCTCATTTGTTGATTGACCCTTAAGTTACTTCCATATCTTTGCTGTTGTAAATAATGCTGCTATGAACATTAGGGTGCAGGCATCTTTTCAAATTAGTGTTTTGTTTTGGTCAAATATATACCCAGAAGTGGAACTGCTGTATCATATGGTAATTCTATTTTTAGTTTTCCTGAGGAACATCTGTTTTTCTACAATAGCTACACCAATTGACATTCCCACCAACAGTGGACACATCCTCGCCAACATCTGTTATTTGTGGTCTTTTTGATGAGAAAGTCTCTGACAAGTGTGAGGTGACATCTCATTGTTTTGATTTGCATTTTCATGATCTTAGCAGTGTTAATTATGTTTTCATGTGCCTGTTGGTCATCTGTATGTCTTCTTTGGAAAAATATCTATTCAGGTCTTCTGCCCATTTTTAATTGGGTTGTTTGGTTGTTGTTTTTTTTTTTTATGTTGAGTTGCATGAGCTGTTTACACATTTTGAATATTAACCCCTTAATACTTGTACCATTTGCAGATATTTTCTCCCATTCAATAGACTATCTATTCATTTTGTTGATGATTTCCTTTGCTATGCAAAAGCTTTTACATTTAATTAGGTCCCATTCATTTATTTTTGCTTTTGTTTCCTTTGCCTTAGGAGATTATTCATATATATTCTCAAATAGAAAATATACACATATTATTTTCAAGTATACATAGTGCATTTAAGAAAAATTACTACATACCACGTCATAAAGTCTCAACAAATTACAAAGAATGGTATTCTAGAAGCCATTTTATATTACCTCAGTATATTTTTTGTATTTGTCCTTGAAGTTAGAAAACACTAATAAACAGGATTTTTAAAATATATACATGCAAATATACATGCTCTTATATAGTAAATAATGCTGAGGAAACATAAAAGAAAATAGTTACTTAGAATCACTTATTTAGTTACTTAACATTCTTCATTTTTCAAATTTAAATACTGTTCTGTTATTTTGTGGAGAACATCTAGCCAACTCAATTGCTAAAACAGAGTTATTTTCAAATTATGTCCAAGCTGTAAATCAGCACATTGAATCAACATTTTAATTCTTGTTTCCAACTAATTATTTGAGAGCCTTTGAAGAGAACAGTGGTTATTATTGAAAAGCCTATTTTTGTTTAGCTTTAGTTTAGTTGCTAAGTCATGTCCAACTCTTTGTGATTCCACGGACTGTAGCCCACCAGGCTCCTCTGCCTATGGGATTTCCCAGGCAAGAAAACTGGAGTGTGTTGCCAGTTCCTTCTCCAGGGGCTCTTCCTGACCCAGGGATCAAACCTGCATCTCTTGCACTGACAGCCGGATTCTTTACCGCTCAGCCACCAGGGAAGCCCATATTTTTGTCAAGCTTGTGTAGATGATTATTAGGTATTTTGGATCTTTTTTACCTGAAGTTGTTGTGTTTTTAAAAAATTCCTCTTCAGATGTGCTAAGACCATTAATAGCAATTTCCAGATAATCACAAGTAGGTGAGAAATAAGCTAAGGGCAGTCAGTGGGATAAAAATCTCCAATGACTTTTGGACTTCCAGGATTGGTCCACCATCTTCAGAAAAAGAAAAATCCTGGAGAAGTTTAAGGGGACTTACACTGCACATTAAAAATTAGATCAAAATATGAGGTGATCCAGTGATTAAGATATTATGCCTCCACTACAGGGGGGATGGGTTCTATCCCTGGTCAGGGAACTAAGATCCTGCGTGCCAAGCAGTATGGTCAAAAATACAAACAAACAAACCCCAAAACAAATATATATATACATATAACAAATATAATATACACATTATATAATGTATATAAATTATAATACATAATTATAACATATATCATACATATGAGATACATGTCTTTTTAATTAAATCAATTTATATATTATATAATTTATGTATTATATATATAAAATATCACCATATATATTATACATATATAATATATATAACATCAGCATATATATTATATATGGTAATGTTATAATAATATATATAATGTACAATAATATAATAACGTATATAAGACATAATAATATTATATATAATATATAATATTATATATAAGGTGATATTAGAGTTTAAATTTGAAGTCAGTGTAGATGCTATAAAACTGTGATTTGCCTGCCACCCTCTTCCTGCAATTCTGGGTCTGAGATTGTTGTCAATACAAACCCTGTGTAACTTCTGGCCTGCCTTCTTTTTTTTGAAGCTTGTCACCTGCCTCCCAAGCCATGCTGCTGCCACCTTTGCCAGAGCCTTTGCTAAACTTCCTTAGGTGGCTGCTGTTCAGGTGGAAGCCCCGAATCTGCACTTTTCTCGCTTCCTGACGGAGCGAGCCCTAACCAGGCTGAGTCATCCTTCTGTCCCCAGAATGGATGAAATGTCACACTGTGTGCATGGGTCTGATTTTCTGAGCAGTCACTAAGGGGCTGGATGATACAACTCAGAGTTCAGGAGAGTCTACTCCCTGTGAGTTGAAACTTGACTGATGAGATATGGGAAATAGTAGGGAACAGGGCAATTTCCCCTCCTTTATTCCCTGTGGAGTGCTCTAATATTCGATTTCCTCCTGAAGGTCTTCTGCATAAGTTCCAGGTGCCTGGCCAACACCCCTGCCCAGAGGCTGCAGTCTCTTTATAGTCATTGTGAAACAGTGGCCAGCACAGCCGCACATCACATCACTTTGTTTCTTGTATTTTCTTGCCTTTTTCTCCCTATTTCCTCACCTTTACCATTCTGGGCTTGCACGTGCCAAATTGTATTGCAACTTGAAGGCACCCAAATAGTGTCTCAGGCTCTGTCTTTTTGTAGAAAAGATTTCCTAAAAGCTATAGCAACAGTTCTCACTTTAGTGGAGAGCTGGCGTTTTCCCCTGGCCCCTAGGAGTCACCCTCCACTTTTTTCCACCTTGCTCTCTGCCCTGGGAGGTTGCTGAACTGTATCTACAGGACACCCACACCCTCTGGCTACCAGATAGGTCCAGCCAATAGGATGCCCCAGTAGGAGACTGAAGGGAGAAAAGTATTTATTTTCCTGGTGCCTATGAGGTCACCTTGGCTGACTGTGTCCCTCAAGATGAAAGTCAGAGCTGGAGTTCTCTATCTGACCTTCTTTTTGATTTCTGAGACCTGCTTCCTCCTCTCACTCCTTTGGACCTAGGGAACCTAACCACACTGCTACCCTCAGGGTAGGGTGCTGCCTTGTGGCTCAAGTCCACCCTGCCCACTCCTCTGTAATTTATCTCTTTATAAATAAATTATTCTAATTTGAATTATTCCAATTTGACAGTGCCATCTGCTTCCTGTTGGGATGAGTAATGAGAAGGAATGGTTAAATGACATTATTGTTTATCTGTGTTGGAATTGTGTGTAACCATTACAAATCACTTAATGTTCTCTAGCAAAAGAAAGTAATGCACTATTTTTTTCTAATCACTTAAGAAGTCAAGCAATCAGGGTTCTGGCAAAAACAAACAAGACCAGTCAGAATCCCATCTCCCGTGTGGATGAAAATAATCAATAAGTAATCTATAACAGGAATAGAAATGATTTAAAAAAAAATAAAAAGAGTTTTATTTGAGCCAAACTGAGGACTATCGCCTGGAAGACAGCCTGTCAGCTCTGAGGAACTGCTGCAGAGACACATGATTGTCACCATAGTTTCATATCTTGTCAGAACCAAGAACATTAAGTAAGCCAGGCATTTACTTCTCTAGTGGCTCAGATGGTCAAGAATCTGCCTGTGATGCAGGAGACTCAGGTTCAGTCCCTGGGTTGGGAAGATCCCCTGGAAAAGAGCATGGCAACCCACTCCAATATTTTTGCCTGGAGAATTCAATGGACAGAGGAGCCTGGCCGGCTACAGGCCATAGGTTTGTGGAGAGACAGACAAAACTGAAGAAACTTAGCATGCACACGTACTTCAAGTTTACAGAAAAACAGGTCAGCATTCACATAGTGAGTCAGTATGGCCTTTGCACCAAGGAAGGGAGTCTTACAATGGAAGGAGGAACAGCATTGGTGTCCCAGGAAGGGAATCATTTGCTCTTTATTTTTAACATAGACATTCTTTACTTCTGGTCAATGTGCCCTTTTCTTCAATAATTAAAGCAGGTGTAAAACAGGCTGTTTTAGATAGCAGTTAAAATTCAAGTCAACTCATATATTAGCCAGAATGACTTCCTCATAGCTCAATATGTGAAATTTTCTTGTATCACCTGAAAGGGTCTTTAATGAAGGAGTCATTTATGGGAGAGCAGGCAGAGTAAAGGGAATCAACAGGGAATTGTGAAGTACCAGGAACAGGAAATAGCAGAAGATATCACCACCCCAAGTGTTGAAGGGGCATAAGGAAGAAACAGCGTTGGAATACTGGTGTCTGATACAATTCCACGTCTCGGAAAAGAAGCTGTCCTTGCAGACCTCCAGTCCCGGGGAATGCAGGTCCTGCCGGAGCCTCATCTGCAGCAGGCTGGCAGTGGAGAATGAAATGCCCTCCTCTTCCACCCCTCCTGCCCGCCAGCTTCCTCTCTCCAATCTCTGCTCTGCAGTCAGTGCCTCCTATTGGCTGAACCTCGTTGGAAACTAACATGACACGGCCCATCAGGGTGGGCCTGCTTGGGCTCAGAGTGGGGCTGAGTAGGGCAGAGGATGGTCTGGGTTGGTGGGAGGTGGGGAGGGCAACAGACAATAACCAATACGATCAGGATATCAAACCCTTTGCAAACATAATCCTAATTTTGAGAAAAGTGATACGTGTATTTATGTTAAAGTAGCTATCTCATGGTAGTAGAGGAATAATAAATGGTTTTTATTTTTTATAGTGCTTGGTATATCTCCCAAATTTTAAAAAAAATGTATTACTTTAAAATTTATCTTAGAAAAAATAAATGCTAATTGAATGATGTGTTTAATTTTAACTTTTAAAGGAAAACATTTTCTATCAGTGGCTCCACACGCTAAGAACTTCACTTTCTGAAATTTCTCAGAAGATCTCACCTAGAGTAAGATCAAGGCCAACGAGAGGATGTTTGTGTTTGTTTCTCAAAGTACTAGCTTGTTTTCACACTATCCTGCCCAATAATAGAAAAGAATAATCTAATATGGGACAAAGGGCATCCCAGTCCTAGTCATATTAGTAGATGTAATCCATTAATTACTATTAACTTTGTTATACAGCAGAGTTGGTCTATGACATTCACTTTGTCAAAGAACAAAATTTGTGATCCTAGAGTTGGATGCACAATCACCAACTTCATATAAACACCTAGCTTCAAAATGCTTTCAATTTAGTTAAACTATAAACCAACATTTCTGTTTTCAAAACGACTTGTATAGCTTCTGATTTATTTTTCTACTGTTTCATACCTCTCGCATCTGCATGTAAACTACAAACAAAGCACCATAGAGGAGCTCGGGTGTTATCAGCAGTCAGCAGCTACGCTGTTGTTTTCCATACCCAGATTCCTCTGCTATTCATAGCATTGTCCTCAGCCTCACATGGGGTCCGGGGTAAAGGCAGCTGCTGCTGCTTCTAAGTCACTTCAGTCATGTCCGACTCTGTGCGACCCCGTAGAAGGCAGCCTATCAGGCTCCCCAGTCCCTGGGATTCTCCAGGCAAGAACACAGGAGTGGGTTGCCATTTCCTTCTCCAATTCATGAAAGTGAAAAGTGAAAGTGAAGTCACTCAGTCGTGTCTGACTCTTAGCCACCCCATGGACTGCAGCCCACCAGGCTCCTCCATCCATGGGATTTTCCAGGCAAGAGTACTGGAGTGGGGTGCCATTGCCTTCTCCAAAGGCAGCTACTTTCCCCCAAAGAAGTACTTCACATGTAGAGAATGAGATAGCAAATCCTTGGAATGTCACAGACCAGCTGTTGAAGGCAATTGTTCCTAACCACCAATGTCTCAGCCGCTCCTTTGGCCCAGAGCAGCAGTTGGGGGAAATAGAAGCAGCCGATGTTCTGTATAAACTCAGACACCCACGTAAGCTGGGCCTCAGAACTTTCATTGCCTGCCAAGCTATTTAAAGCTAAGGATTATGCAGTGAGAACAGATGCAGTGCATTTTGCCATCTTCTGAAATCTAACATTTTAAGTAACATTTAAAGAGCATAGTTTAAATTTTCTTAAATTCAGTCATTGTACTTTTCAAAGTGGTTTCCTAAACTTCATAATAATTTAAGTATGATTTACTGCATCTTAATATTTCATAAATATCCACAGAACATACACTGTGCTTTAAAAAATGCTGCAGCTAAGATTCAGCTTAATATATTTCAGATCCAATTTTCCAGTACTGTTTTAACCTTCGTATTCTATATTTACAAAGCTACGCTATAATAAAATACACTGAAAAGAAAAGCTTATTAAGCGAAGGAGATCACAGCTCTTTTTAGCAATATAAAACACTTTCATAAAATGGATAAGAATTTCTTAAATTGGTGTGGCTCTTTTGCCATCAACTGTTACAAATGCAAGCTTCTCTGGCATTGTTGAAGTAAGGAAGAAATAATTCTGAGTCGCTTCTGCTATCAGACTACAGTCTCCTAAACTGTCAATGTTTCAGGTGTTAAGAATAGCATCAACCTGAGCTGTAGGAACATATTTAACAACTTTCCTTTCTGAATAAAAATAACAAAGACAACCTCAACATACCAGGAATTATGTCTGTGTTTTTAATCTTCATAAAAATCATTTCAAACGTGGGTAATACACACATTCCCGTGATACCATGGGCTAAACTAGAATCTTCCTCTCGACGTATGAACAGACACTAACCCGACACGATGTCACTTGGTCCCAGCCGAATCCTTTACTTCCACCACCAGAATTCCATCGTGACAGAGGGTCGCCGACAAATCTTTGGTTTCAATGCCGTCGGGCAGTTTATACTGTCGGGTGAAGCTTCTGGAGATAAAACCATGCTCATCCATTCTGGTTCCATGTTGAGCTTTTATCAGCAGCCAGCCCTCGAAGGTCTGAATGATGATATCTTCGGGGAGGAATTGGACCACGTCCAGCAGGACCTGGAAGCGGGATTCGCCTCTCTGGGGCGGCATCTCAGCGGCGTCCACTGGAGGAGCCTGGGCCGCCCTGGCCTTCCCCAGGTCCACCGTGGTTGGCCCGGGCAGTGCATATAAAGCGTGATCCAGCCTGCAGTCTTCCAGACCTCGAGCTTCGAACTCCTGCTCGTATCGCACTGGAGTCTCGATGAGGTGCCTCAGGATGATTTTTGCCATAGTGGAGGCAAAGCCGGCATCCAGCAGCGTCCTCCCCGTCCGACGTCCGCGTGGAGCTTCGCCGCTGCCTTCCAGCTAGATTGTCAGAGAAGAGCTGCTCTTCGCTTATAACTCCGCGCAGACGCAACTCTTTAATTAGACCTGAATCACAGTGCCGCACGCTCCCTCTTGTCTTTTCGCTCCTGCTGACAATGAACGGCTATTTATAGGGTGTGTTTCGAAGTTGCTTTTAGCACACAGCCTGCTTGAGCTGCCGAGTCAAGGATTGCCCTTGCATTCTCAGTTATCCTTGGCAAGTGTGTCGGCCTCGCTTACCCAGAGAGAAAAAGCGAGTCGGAAACAATATTTGAGAAATATCTGAGTGCTCTGTCTTTGTGAACTACAGTGAACTGAGGGATCAGAACAACCTAGAGATGAGCACTTATCTTGGATAAACTAAGTCTGCACTAATCCTAGTCTCCAGGCACAAAGTCAGGGGGAGGTGACTTGAGCTTTAAATTGACTAGGAATCAATTACACACACACAGGCACATTCAAATCTCAAACATTCAGCAAGCCCTCAGCCCTCTGTCCTATACATTTACTTTCATTTCATCCTTTAATCTTCTATCCTTAAGTGACATCTGAGCCAGGCCATCTGGGTTTCTTATATTTGACTCATGAAAAATGAGATCAAATGACTGAGCCAGACAATGATGTCCAACCTCAGATGGGGTGGGAAAGGCATAGAACAGAGAATTTTAGTAAGGAAAATACAGCTCCAGGGCAGAGAAAAAGCTTAAAGCTTTTTGACTATTTTTGATACTAAAGCCCAGAAAACTAAGGATTAATCTAGTAGTGGCTCAGCTGTTGAAATGGCAAAAATAAATAACATAACTCTTAACTGTAACCCCTTTAACATTAAATTTAGATTGAGAAAGAATGAGGTAACTCTTTACCCACTGCTATGGCAAGATATCCAAGACATGTTAAGTACAAAAGGAAAGTCCAGGACAGCGTATAATGTGCTGTATTTGTCTTTTATCTTAAGTAGGCATTTGCTTCTGAAATAAAATCTGAAAGTTATGTCATGGGGAACAGAAGTTGCCTCCTGGGATGGTAGCAGAGTGATCGGAAGGCAGGGGCTAGAGGGAGACTTGCCTATCACTATAAACACATTTGTGCTTTTAACTTTTATACTGTGTTTGTAATGAACATACACACAAGAGGGTTTAAAATATAGAAAACTTCCTCTCCATAGAGGTTAGTATTGTCTTGAATAGGTAGACTCCAGAATACCTTTCCTTAAAACACATGTCCATTTTCTTAGAATTAAAAATAAATCTAACTAGTTTTTAGTTTTCATTTTTTATGGTAAAAAATCTGCCTGCAATGCCAGAGACCCAGGTTTGATCCCTGGGTTGGGAGGATCCTCTGGAGAAGGGAATGCCAACTTTTTCCAATATTCTTGCCTGGAGAATCCCATGGACAGAGGAGCCTGTTGGGCTATCGTTCATGGGATCACAAAAAGTCAGACATGACTGAGTGACTAACACTTTCACTTTCACTTAGGAAAGTCTAAAAAATTAAAAACTAAAAAACAAAATTTTAAATTTTTTAAATTTTAAAAATTAAAAATTAGAAAACAGAAGGGAACAATTTCCTTTAGCTCTTTTATAATACCCTAAAACTCTGAGCGGATATTTTGGTATATAGTTTAAAATATGCCTTAATTATGTTGTTCACACACAGCTTTTTTGACTTGCATTTTGCAGGTTGATGACCCTCAATGGAAAAATGTATTCTTTGAAATCTTTAATGTCCTCTGGCTCACAAAATATTGAGAGATGTTTTCATTGATGCTGCTCTGAGTGGTAAGTCAAAAACAGAACTCACTACCAGTGGCAGGAAATATATACGGTACTAAGGATTTGGCTTTAAATTGCTGGAAAGAGTCATAGCAAAATTGAGAAGAAAGTATATAGATTTTCTATATATCCCCTGCCCCCACACATACATAGCATCTCCCATGGTCAGCATCCCCACCAGAGGGTACATTTGTTACAATCAGTGAACCTACATTAACAACATCGTTTACATTAGGTTTCACACATTGTGTTGCACATTCTATGAATTTGCCCAAAGGTATAATCACGTGTATCCACCAAAATAGTATTATACAGAGTTGTTTCACTGCCCTGAAAATCCTTTGGGCTCCATCTACTCCCCTCCCCTCCTCCCAACCTTTGTTCTGAAAAACTGCTGTAAAAAATAAGCCTGTGTATTTGCTGTGCTGGGTCTTCATTGCTGCCCTCCAGCTTTCTCTAGCCTTGAGCGAGGGCTGCTCTTCATGGCAGCGCTCGGGCTTCTCCCAGAGGTGGCTTCTCTTTTGTGGAGCGTGGGCTCTAGAGTGTGGGCTCAGGAGTTGCGGCACATGGGCTCATTGCCCCAAGGCATGTGTAATCTTCCTGGACCGCGATCAAACTCATGTCCCCTGCATTGGCAGGTGGATTCCCAACCACGGGATCACCAGGGAAGGCCAAAAAAAAAAAAAAAAAAAGTCTATTTAAAAAACTAAAACTTCTCTAAAAAAAAAAAATACTAGAAAGATGCTGGTAGGGTGGACAGAGAAAAACATAGCCAATTATGGGTTATTGCCTTTAAGGATCTCTAAAATAAGTGAGGAGGACTAGATATGAGTGTTTCCATGTTGCTTGTATGACTGAGTTGCTGAGGTTTAAAGGGAGTAGTCACATTTCGGGAGCAAACACCCAAGGCTTCTACTTCTGCTGTTTCCCCAAACTGCCCTTTGACCCTAATCCTGCGCCTTCTATCCTCCTCTAGGCTTCTGTTCAACCACTTACCCCTTTCTTGATGTTCTCTAGTCTCTCACTCTCCACAGGCCCCTTTCCATCAGCATAAAGTCAGTTGTACCTCATCTTTTTAAACCAAAACAACACCTACTAGCCCTTATGTCACCCCCTAGCTAATTATTCCCCTCCCAGCACAGCTCCTTGAATTTGCAGCCTGTGTTCAATGATAACTCTTTGTGCTATTGCAAAATAACTCTGCCCTGGATTGATGTCAAAGTCAGCCTTATTGCCAAATCTATACTTTAACCTTATCTTCCTTAACCTCTTGAGCATTTGACATAAGCCTCTCAGCAGGAAAGAATGTGAACTATTTTTGTCCTAGCCCTGTCAAGAGAACAAGTGGAGTTTTCTCTTATCCTATTCCATGCATTCTCAATGGAGGTGATATCACCCTTAAAGGGGCAAAAATTGGTTCTTATGGAGCAAATCAATCAAACAAAAAATCCATGTTATCTAAGATTATGCCAAATCTTAGCTCTAGGGAATGGATTATGGTCTTCCAAAAGGCCAAGGTACATAAACAGTCATAAAGAATATCTGTGGAATTAAAGTTTCATGGGGGAGAGGGGGTAGAAATCAGGTGGAAAATGTCTTAAAGACTCTTGGGGGTGGAAGGCTGGAGCAATAATAAAGAAAAAATTGAGGATGCAGTCCTAGTTGGCTTCATGAATTGCTCATCCAGACCCCAATGGTGTCAGGGGCTCTTTGGGGGGGAATTTCAGTACCAACAAGGCTTAGGGTCTGAGAAGGTTCCCTAGAAAGGGTAATCTCATGGCCTGGACAAAAAGATGATAAAGGGGGATAAATGGAGCTTTGGGAATTCAAGTGTTCCTGGCAACAAAGTGACATGTTCCAGGGCCTGGAGCCAGAAGAAGATTCTGTGTTTGGAGGACAAAAGACACAGCGTGACCACAATGCAGGCCACAGAGTAGGAAGTGGGAGAAATGAGGCCGGAGAGGTGGGGAGCAGGGACCAGATCAGGAGAGATTTGTATGTCATCTTTGTTTTCAAATATCTACCAGTTGCTCTGTGATACAAGAATTCTTGTTTTAGAGTAAACACTAATCTTTCTCTTCATAGTCAAAAGGCCCACTGAGGATTTTTTTTCCAAATTAAGGTTAAGATTCTATTCTGAAATATAGGTGTTAACTTCACAAAGACCCAAATCAGTGCCTTCTTCACTTTTCTGACTATACCCACAATAAGAAACATATCATCACCAGTGAACACACATACACACATGTGTGTGCATGTTCAGTCATGTCCAATTCTTTGTGACCTCATGGGCTGTAGCTCGCCAGGCTCCTCTGTCCATGGGATTCTCCAGGCAAGAACACTTGAATGGGTTGTCATTTCCTCCTCCAGGGGATATCTTCCTGACCCAGGGATCAAACCTACATCTCCTAAAGCTCTGGCATTAGCAGGCAGATTCTTTACCACTGAGCTACCTGGAAAGCCCACATATACCCATACTGGGTACAAAACATTTAGCTTTACTACATGTAATACACTCTGATGGTCTCTGTTTGATTCCATTTAGCTTAACAGTGAGCCTTGCAACTCACTAAATTGATTTTACAGCCAGTTTGGGAAGCACTTAGTTAACTTTTTATATTATTAAGCAAGGTGGTTCATCATCCTTGTAGGGTGAGTTATCCCTCTGTAGGGAGACTACGATGGTCTCCACTTGTTTTTCTTCTGTGGCTGCAGAGAGATGGTGAGTGGGTAAGGAAGCAAGAGATGTAGCAAGACCACATGGCATGGCTTGTGTCGAGTGCTGAAAGGTTAGGAACGATATGGATGGAAGCACAGACTTAGCAGTGAGGGTGTCTTTGATTTAATGAGGGAGAGTCAGAGGCAAAATCGGGCAAAGGTTGAATTGCAGTTGTTTGGGGAGTGCATGTTGCAATTTCAAGGAGTTGGGTTGGGAGGAGATGGAACACATTCACTAGAGGCTGACATAAGGTTTGGAAGGCTTGTTTTGTTTTAATAAGATTTTCTTAAGAAAAGTGACCATTAGTCTGATGGAAAGGAGAGAATTGGTTAGTAAGGGGCCCTGATGGGCCATGGTTGATGGAGTTTGAGACCTGAAGGGCCAATATCCTAAATATTCCTTTTAAACAAAGTGGTTTTCTTATGCCATCCTCAAATCATGAGTAAGGTTTTTGTTCAGTGTTTCAGCCTGGTGTCAAATAGACTTTGAGAGAATTAAGGCAGAGATTGTACCAGGCTTTGGGGAAACAAGTGCAAAGGGCCTCTGCTATCTGAGGAAGCAGTAATGAGACAGAAGCGGATGATATCAGCAGTCTGGAAAGAGATAAAAGTGACAACCGACTTAGAACATAGACACATGCCTGAAGGAACCCTAAAAATACAATTATTACAAATGATAATTTGATTGGACTTTGCTGCAACTTGGAGGCTGGAGTCAGCTCTGGAATGTTGGCCTTAAGGCCATGAAGGAATTTACATTTGAGATAGAAGCCGTTTTAACAGGGTTTGAGAGGATGGACCAGGAGAGAGTCCCTACTGTGTTCACTCTGCCTTCCCTAGTCCCTCCTATTGGGTTTACCAAGGCACCCACTTTGAGGCTTGACCCTGCTTCTGCTCCCAGGCCCATTACAACCAACAGCTCATCAACAGCCTCAGCTTGCTGTTACAGGGACTCACATCAGACCTGACCTTCTCAGAGCCTGTGGCGTAGCCAACAACCAAGAGTCTCCCTGTCCTTCTGAGTCTCCAGCCAGATTCCAAATTAGAGTTGGCATCAACCCCCTATTGGAGTTAGCCCAATTTGTAAAGCTGAATGTTAGCCACGGGTTTCTCCTTTTGAGGCTTTTTTTCCTGCCAGGTTCCACAGGCCCTCTTAAGGCCTGGATGCCGTAAGGCCTGGTAAGGTTCTGAATCTTAGCTGGTGCCTGGGTCCAGGAGACTCAGGTAGAGCCTCCCTGTTCTTTCTGTAGGCATAGATCTAGTTCCTATGTCTTCCGCCTTCTAGCTAGGCTGCTACCAAGCTGTCTGAGTTCTGGCTTAAAACAGCACCTGGGATCCTTGCCAGTCATAGAAGGATGACCTGTAACCATTGCTAGCAGCTATGCCTTTTAACTTAGTGGCGGAGCCTATAGTGCAGCCAGAGAGAGCAGCCAGGTAGCTTCGTGCCTCCCCTGCCTCATCCTCCTTTTACCGACATGGATTTTCTGAGCGCTAGTGGTCCTCTCTCCCAAACCTGGAGCCAAGTCTCTGAACTTGGGCCCATGTCATCTCCAATAGATCCACTACTTCATGGTGGTTAATAAAACAGACTAAGCATGCATTCTTGGGCACATAGCTTCACCTGAGCATGTTTCAATCTCTTCATCTCTAAAATGTGCAAAAGCACAGAATGTACCTCCCAGGGACATTGATAAGATTGAACCTAATTCTGGCCACAAAGCATTTTCACTATAAGGCATTCTGCTAAGTGATCAATAAATGAAGTGTTCCTGGTGATCTCTCTAAATCATAAACAGACTGGACACTTGAAGTTATTTGTTGTCAATCAAAAACTTTAATCCTTTTTCTCAGCTACTCTTTAGAATCCTCATGAAAAAGCATATAAATCTAATTTTCTAGGGCAATACATGTTACTGAAGCCCAGATGGTATTTTAAATGGAATATACTCTAAAATCTTGGACACAGAGGGTGCTTTTGACTGTCACCGAATGGTGTAAGGTTTCTACCTTCAAAATAGGACCAACCAAGCAGCTGTCTTTGGCTCATGTTAACATTCCCATTCGAAGAGGCGGTTTCTAAGATATACTAAGCTCCTTTAGTTGCTGGGCCAAAAAAGCAAGACATGACATATTAGTTTCAGACTGGAAAGAAACAGAGATCCCGGAATTTCTACTGAGCTGTAAAACTAAATCCAGACGTGGTTGTGACGTGAAAGTCTGAAAATGAAGCCAGAAGTGGTTTCATATTTTTGTGAGACAACTGTCCTCTGGTGGCAGAGATTAGAGTTACACTCATAAGAGATATACTGATAACTGAAATTCTGAATGAGCACCTCATTCCTCTTGTCTTTTGACTCTGTGTTCCAAATAAAGGTGCTCATACACTGAGCCCATTTCACTATCCTTCCCAACCCTTGCAGCTTTTAGATCATTTGTATTTGGATGGGAGGTGGGTTAAGGATTGGGAAATTTTTGAAGAATAAATTTTGAAACCTTGCTTTCTGATTGAAAACTATCAAGCATAAACTATGCTGATTCTATATAAATGTACCTAAAGAGTGTGATTAAAGGAACAGTTTTTAGGGAAAATAAAGACCTAAATTTGAATCCTCACTCTGCCCTTCACACTATCTGTTTGCTCTAGGGCAAGTCACGACCTCTCTAAGGCTTCATTTCTTCTTTGCCAGGAAAATGGGAAAAATACATCTCACTCTTAGGGTTGTTGTGAGGATTAGCAAAGAGATATAAAATATTTAGACTAGAACCTGGCACATAGAAAGTGTTCAATAAATATTTGATATTATTATTTGTAATATACAATAGGATTAGAATTCTTTAGAGAAAGAAACATCCATTTCAACTCAGTAGTGGCTATTTTAAAAGCCCATGTTTCTTTAAATATTAATCAAGGCCTTGGCAAGTGTGAGATGTTATTGGATAACTATACAAGCCACTAATTCTGTGCAGATAAGGTTCAGATCAAGCCAGACCCTGGGAGAGATATACCTAAGGCTTTCCTATCATTCCAGAGTGTCTTTATCAGCTATGATCAAATGATTTTTATTCTTTTTCCACAGTTTGCTCTTAAGCCCTTTGTTACTATTAACATTACCTTTTAGTTGTTGAACTACCAAGCTTGAGAAACTCAAGTCTGCTTTTTTAACCTGAGGAAAATCGCAAGGAAATACAACTTGCCAAATGGTTCTTGGCAGGGGGAGGGAGGTATTATTTCTTACACAATGTAGTTTAACTTAAAGGTCAGATAAGAATGTCAGGTTAAAGAAAATGTAGGATTGGAGACCGTAAGCAAAGGGTAGAGTGAAGAATTGGCGGTCAGTGGCAGAAACAGAAGGCTGGAGTCCTAACCAGCTTTGTAGCCCCAGGTAGGTCATCATCACATCCATGGACCTCAGTTCTCAGGTGGAAAAACAGAAAAAGGACTTAACTAAAAGTTAAAAAGAAAAAAAGATGGAGAAAATAAGACACACTTAGGTACGATGCTGTTTCTATGCAGCTTGCCAAAGTGTTCTCCAAAACATTAAACATTTTCTTTTTTGTCCCCCCGTTTCCCAGCCCTAGCAACTGCCTTTCTGTCCATTTCACACTCATGCCTAGCAGCTACATGTGGCCCCATTCCCAGGCCAGGTGAGTGGACCAAGAGTAGACCCCTGACAAGAGGTGAGCCAGTCAGATTCTATGGGGGCATGGCATTGTGATTCTGAGACATCAGGCCCTTGTCGGCCCTTGGGCTGAGGTGTGCATGGCATTGAACGGGCATTTCCTGCCATGACAGGTCCAAGGCAGAGAGGGCCAGTCCTTGTGTCCAACTTGCTCTCCTTTCTCTGTGGGGAACTGCAGAGAAGAGTGCTTATGCAGCCTCAGAGAGAATAGTTGTCTTGGAATTAGGACTTCCCTAAAAACCAAAAAAAAAAAAAAAAAAAATTGCTAAGAACCGATTCCCAAGTCACTTCTTGCCCTTGTGTTAATACTTTGTTAAACAACACTTGTATCATTTGGATAAAATTATCTTTATTTCTAGAGCTAGTGTTAGTAGGTTTCTGTTAATCTTTAAAAAGCAAACACATATGGGTAAAGGAGAGCTTTGAGGAATTTATTCTGGGGCTCAAGACCCCAGTAAATCCATGATTAGTTAGTCCTGGACTGACTCCAAGAAGGGGCATTTCAGACACAATCCAAGCTGTTAGAGATACATTCGCGGGCAGAAGAATCTTCTTTCAGTTCAGTTCAGTCGCTCAGTCGTGTCCGACTCTTTGCGACCCCATGAATTGCAGCACGCCAGGCCTCCCTGTCCATCACCATCTCCCGGAGTTCACTCACACTCATGTCCATCGAGTCTGTGATGCCATCCAGCCATCTCATCCTTTGTTGTCCCCTTCTCCTTCTGCCCCAAATCCCTCCCAGCATCAAAGTCTTTTCCAATGAGTCAACTCTTCGCATGAGGTGGCCAAAGTACTGGAGTTTCAGCTTTAGCATCATTCCTTCCAAAAGAAATCCCAGGGTTGATCTCCTTCAGAATGGACTGGTTAGATCTCCTTGCAGTCCAAGGAACTCTCAAGAGTCTTCTCCAACACCACAATTCAAAAGCATCAATTCTTTGGTGCTCAGTCTTCTTTATGGTCCAACTCTAACATCCTTATATGACTACCAGAAAAACCACAGCTTTGACTATACAGACCTTTGTAGGCAAAGTGATGTCTCTGCTTTTAATATGCTAAGATCTAAGATCTTATAATTGAAAAAAACTCAAGGTGGTATTTTTACGGCCTAGACTCAGAAAGCCCTCTCTGGAGCCCCTTTTGGAGGAAGAATGTAGGGTTACCCAACTGATGCAATCTGCTCGCGTGCTCATGTGGCCCATCCATTCAGACCTCATGACAGGCAGTGTTGCATGACGGTCAAGAGCATAAGCTACAGAATTAGTTGTCTGCGTTCAAATGCTGACTCCACTCAGGACCTAAACATCTATTAATAGCTTAGTATCCAACTCATTGGGTTCTTTTAACACCAAATGAGTTCATATATGGAGCATCCAGTAGGTAGCAGACACAGTTGTAAATACTTTTACATAAAAATAAAAGGTGGCCTGTATGCATATAAAGTGCTTAGCTTGTTGGTCACAGGTGGAACTAGAGAGACAGCTGAGAAACTGGGTGTGTAGGTTGTCTACATGTGGGGAAGGCATGCTTAGTGCTTTGATAGTAAGACCCAGTTGGTATTAATTAAAATTCATAGCAACTCACTGCCCGCAGCAATTGGTCAGCAATAGTCAAAGGGCAGAACAAACCCCAGTGGTTTCTTTACCTCTCTATGTGTCGGCAGGCATGTTCACAGTGGACACTGTTCTGAAGATGTCTTTTCTAAGCCCCAGAGAAAGATGCACTATCTCATAGCCAGTTCATGGGCTTCATAGCTTGATGGAAGCAAAGCCAACAGGCTTGTCTCCTTGAGTGGCATGTTATGTCAGAACACCAACGCAGAGCACATACTCAAGGGTTCATTTCTTTCCTTTACTTCTACAAAACATTAACTTTACTGGGTCGCCACATCTCGTTGCAACAATCTGGCCATCTCTTAAGTACCTCCTTGTGATAACATCTTAGTAGTTACAGCATGTGCTTTTATAGAATGTATTTGTTTCATTTCTCACAACACTGTACACTGCTTTTCCCAACCCGTGAAAAGTGTAGACTTCAATAATCTACTGCCTCCAGGACTATAACCTCCAAGGAGCCTATCTTTACAACTTCACTGCCTGCATCTCCTTCTTCCTACCCTTCCTTCAAACACACACACACACCCCTTGACATTTACCCACTGAAACTTTTCCCCAGATTTCCGAAACACTGTCCCAAGTCGCTGTCTTATGTGTGTAGGTCACATTCCCCTTAGGAAATGATTTAAGGAGAATTTAAAAAAATAGACTACTACAGAGGTGAGGATTGAGGAAAAGCCTAGTGTAATGCAATGGCCCCAGGGCTACCAAGAGCAGAAAATTATTACAACCTTCAGGAATATTCTCAGCTTTGATTTACAATGACAAGGAACCTTTGGGGTTTTTGTTAGCTGTGGCAGCCACAGAAGTGTACCATTCAATTCCCCAGTGAAGAAAGGAGTAGACAGGAAATGCAAGCTGGGGCTAGCTGACGGCTTCCAGGAGTGAGAATTGTGAGAGTGCTCGGCTTTTGAGCTGAGGCCCCACCTGCTCCAGAAATCTCCCCGCTTCCTCCCCTGTCCCCCAAGACTAAGGCCTGTGGGGGCTCTAGAGCCTGGATGCCTCTGTCCACACGGAGCATCTCTTACAGATCGTCTTCACTCTGGAGCACCCGTCATGTCTGCATCACAGCCTGAGGCTCTCGGTCCTGTTTGTTCCCCACTCTCTTGTGATAGGCGTCAGATCTCCATCAGGCTGGGAAGGCTCTCCCTGTCCATCTCCCTTCCTCCTCTTCTTCTTCACAGGCATTTCATCCCAGCAAGCCTTTTATGCTTCTAACTCTATCTCAATATCCGCTTCCCAGAGAACCCAACTAACTCAGCGGCTGGACTTGGCCATGTCTGGGGATTGAAGAGAAGAGGAAGCCAGTCCATACAGAGACTGGAGGAGAGGACAGGAGGATGGGCTGGTACTGTTGCTCTCCCTTCACCTGTTTCCACGTCCTTCCAGAGATCTGACTTCTTTTACATCCATGACTTCCTTGGGACCCTATTAATAAATTTCTTGTCTCTTCTTGAGTTAACCTAGGCTTTTACTCTTTTGTCACAAGGATAATTAATTAATAGATTTTTTTTACATCCTCTTCAAAAAGAGGGAAGAGTCAGAGCCATAAAATCTCTATCCTAACTAGTCCCCTTACATAGCTCTACCAGTGCTCACCCCCAACCCCCCACCATCCACAACAGTAAGTCTGAAAGGGATAAAAAAAACCACCAAGAAAATTCCCCCAAGACAAGGTGGAAGAGGGAAGCCAGGGAAAGAGATGATCAACATTAATTGAAATAATCCTCTTATTCTATGGAGGAAATGGGAATTCCTGCTAAGTTAACCAGAAGAGAAAAAAAAAAAATGTAAAGGTGTAATTGAATTTTTTAATTGAGTTAATTTTAATTGAAGCAGTTAAAAATAAACTTTTTTTTAATTGGCTCTGTGAGCAGCAGAGAAAATAAACTATAGAATATATTTCCATGTTTGGGGGCCTCTATCATTCCAATATATTTTAGTGACATAACATTGAATACCTACTATGTGCCAGGTCCAGGAAAAGTATTGGCTATGTGAAGATAAAAAACTCATTTCTTAAAATCTCAGATAAGTGCAGGAGACAAATGATGAAAAAGAAGACTAGTGATAAACACTTAGAAAAAAATTTCCTTGACTTGGGTTGTACCAATTTTTAGTAAAGAAAGGCAGTAGTCAGGGACCAGTTACTGATGCATTGGAACAAAAAGAAAAAATACCATTTTTCCAAGACGAATGGGAATTCTTTGACAATTAGGCATGTTTTGAAATGAGGAAGAGAAATTCTATACTAAATGTAACTATGGAGATCTATCAAGTGAAGAATGAGGGCTTCCCCCTGGTGGCTCCGTAGTAAAGAATCCACCTGACGAGGCAAGAAACACAGGTTCGATCCCTGATCTGGGAACATCCCACACGGTGTGGAGCAACTAAACCCATGCAGCACAACTATTGCGCCTGTGCTCTAGTGCCTAGGAGCCACAGCTAGGCTCCACGTGCCCTAGAACCCATACTCCGCAGCAAGAAAAGCCACTGCAATGAAGGCCACACTTTGCAGCTAGAGAGCAGCCCACACTCACTGCAACCAGAGAAAAGCCTGCACGCAGCAAACACCCAGCACAGGTGAAAACAAAGAAATATATAAAATAAGTGAAAAAATTAAAAAGAGAAATGAAAAAGATCGGGCATTAATATCAGCAGGACATTACCCTGAGCTGTGTCTCCTAAGAGCCCCAGCTCCAAGCCTGCTCTGAAGTCCTGCTAGGAAGTGTGCCACTGGTGAGGACAGCCCGAAACCTGAGTCCTTCATGAACCTCTCCAAATCAGTTTTCTCCAGCTTTACTGCCATCATATCTTTTTGCCTTCTCAACCTAGACAATATATTAAAAAGCAGAGACATTACTTTGCCAACAAAGAAATCATTCTTCATACAATATTGGAAAGAGCTATTCATTTCTGAGATCACACAAAGTATCATTCTATTCATGTTTGCCTCTGGAAGATTAAAGAGCCACAGTAGGTAAACAGCAGCTCTACAGAGGGATTCTTAAGTGATCAAAGAGGAATGACAGCCGGAGCCCAGTGACTTTCATCCCAGTGGCCTGCGGAAGCAGAAATTAACAGGGAACCTCAGTGAAGGCCGACCTGCAGACAAAATGAAATTCTGTTTAAGTCAGGTTTCTAGGTTACATGGCCCAAAAGCAACTGCCCTCAAAAATCAGGTTTGCTTTAAGAACCGGCAGATTAAATAAAGGATACAGAAGCAGAAGATTCATCTTACTGTGGCAGTCACTCTGGGGCAGAAGGAAGGTGACTGTGTTCTACCCAGACTTGCAAATTCTGCTTCCACCTCTCCATGGTTTACAGCATTAACCCAACCTCGCACAGACATCTGTCCCTTCTGGCAACCTAGCCTTCCATTTCTCTAGGACATGTGTGTTCAGTTCAGTTCAGTCGCTCAGTTGTGTCCGACTCTTTGTGACTCCATGGACTGTAGCTCACCAGGCTCCCCTGTCCAGAGGACTTCCAGGCATGATTGCTCAATTCTAGCCTCATCCTCTTATCCTCATGATAGCCTGAATCAAGGATTTCAAATCAGGAAAACCTATGCTTGTTTCTGAGGCCTCAGGGCTGAGCATATCTTTTAGCTATGATCCTGAAGCTGAAGCTCCAATACTCCGGCCACCTGATGCGAAGAGCTGACTCATTGGAAAAGACCCTGATGCTGGGAAAGACTGAAGGCAAAAGGAGAAGGGATCAGCAGAGGGTGAGATGATTAGATAGCACTACCAACTCAATTGACATGAATCTAAGCAAACTCTGGGAGATAATGAAGGACAAGGAAACCTGGTGTGCTGCAGTCCATGGGGTCGCAAAGAGTCAGACACAGCTTATCAACTGAACAACAACAACAAAATCAGTAACCTAGCAAACCCTGAGCTTTAATACCTCAGTCCTGGCCTCTCTGAGCTTTAACTAGAGCTTTGCAGCCCACAGCACTGCAAAGGGGTAAGTCAGGATTTCTAAGACCCCACATTGAGCCCATCTATCTCAAGGCTAGAGCTCTGGGTCATGTCAGACCTTGCAGAAGGATCTCTTCACCCTGTTCTCACTATTTTCCAGTGAGTATTTCTTTACTCAAATACATAGGTCAGAGAATCCCTGTTCCTGTTCCCTTTGTGGTGGTGGTGGGGGGTGGGGGGGTGAAACACTGAAATAATAGTTTTTTTTTGCAAAGAATTCTGAGCTATCAGGTAACATATTATAATTGCACGTAGGTATTCACATACACAGATCAACACACATGTACACACATGTGTATCTCTGTGTGTATATATATATGGGTATATGTAAATGCATAGAGAAAGTAAGTTTAAAGAAGAAGAATAGTGTTCCCAATACTCTGGGTCTTGGTTTATCTCATCTATAAAATGGGCATAAGACAGCATATCCTGGGGGTTGTTTTGAGAATTTATTGAGATGTCTGATAACAAGGGGCCTGGCATATATTGGCTGCAGAGCAAATAAGATCAGATTAATATTGTTAAAATAAATGTAGCCACCTCTCCTTTCAAATCTTGTGTCAGGGGAAGGAATTTTTTGCTGTTCTGAGAGCGCTGGACAAAGAAAGCCTGCATGGCCAATCTCTGACTACCTTTGCAGAATCATCTACTTAAACTGTAAGAGGTTTGTCTACTTTATCTCAGTGACAACAAGACCTAATGTTCTATAGAAAAAAGATCTTCATGACCCAGAAAATCACGATGGTGTGATCACTCACCTAGAGCCAGACATCCTGAAAGGCGAAATCAAGTCGGTCTTAGGAAGCATGACTATGAACAAAGCTAGTGAAGGTGATGGAATTCCAGTTGAGCTATTTCAAATACTAAAACATGATGCTGTGAAAGTGCTACACTCAATATGACAGCAAATTTAGAAAATCCAGCAGTGGCCACAGGACAGGAAAAGGTCAATTTGCATTCTAGTCCCAAAGAAAGGCAGCGCCAAAGAATGTTCAAACTACTGCACAATTGCACTCATCTCACATGCTAGCAAAGTAATGCTCAAAATTCCCCAAGCCAGGCTTAACAGTACATGAACTGTGAACTTCCAGATGTTCAAACTGGATTTAGAAAAGGCAGAGAAACCAGAGATCAAATTGCCAACATCCACTGGATCATCAAAGAAGCAAGAGAGTTGCAGAAAAGCATCTACTTCTGCTTTATTGACAATGTTAAAGCCTTTGATTGTGTGGATCACCACAAACTGTATACAATTCTTAAAGAGATGGGAATACCAAACCACCTGACCTGCCTCCTGAGGAATTTGTATGCAGGTCAAGAAGCAACAGTTAAAACTGGACATGGAATAACAGACTGGATCCAAATTGGGAAAGGAGAACATCAAGATTGTATATTGTCACCCTGCTTATTTAACATATCTGCAGAGTACATCATGCACAATGCCGGGCTGGATGAAGCACAAGCTGGAATCAAGATTGCTGGGAGAAATATCAATAATCTCAGATACGCAGATGACACCACCTTTATGGAAGAAAGCAAAGAAGAACTCAAGAGCCTCTTGATGAAAGTGAAAGAGGAGAGTGAAAAAGTTGGCTTAAAATTCAACATTCAGAAACCTAAAATCATGGCATCTGGTCTCATCACTTCATGGCAAATAGATGGGGAAACAATGGAAACAGTGAGAATTTTCATGGGCTCCAAAACCACTACAGATGGTGACTGCAACCATGAAATTAAAAGACACTTGGCTGCTTGGAAGAAAAGCTATGACCAACCTAGATAGCATATTAAAAAGCAAAGACATTACTTTGCCAACAAAGGTCTGTCTAGTCAGGGCTATGGTTTTCCCAGTGGTCATGTATGGATGTGAGAGTTGGACTATAAAGAAGGCTGAGCGCCGAAGAATTGATGCTTTTGAACTGTGGTGTTGGAGAAGACTCTTGAGAGTCCCTTGGACTGCAAGGAGATCCAACCAGTCCATCCTAAAGGAAATCAGTCCTGAATATTCATCAGAAGGACTAATGCTAAAGCTAAAACTCCTATACTTTGGCCACCTGGATGTGAAGAACTGACTCATTTGAAAAGACCCTGATGCTGGGAATGATTGAAGGTGGGAAGAAAAGGGGACGACAGAGGATGAGATGATTGGATGCCATCACTGACTCAATGGCCATGAGTTTGAGTAAGCTCCGGGACTTGGTGATGGACAGGGAGGCCTGGCGTGCTGCAGTCCATGGGGTCTCAAAGAGTCAGACATGACTGAGTGACTGGACTGAACTGAGCTGAATGCTCTATGGCCCTCAAGATGTCTCTGGCACTGTTCTTGGGATGTTATATCAGCTAGTTTAATCTTCACTTGAATCCTGTGAAGACATTTTATTTTTACCCTAATTTGAGGAAATAAGGAAACGAGGGCCCAGAGGGGTTAAGTAAACTGTCAACATACAGCTGGACTGGGACAGAGTAGAAACTGGATCCTTACAGACAGGCTTGTCTGTGCTAGAAATTGTATGTGATAGAAAATACTCTGCCCTGAAGAAACACTTGTTCCACATGTTCACTGCAGTACTGATAAGTGAAGTCTTGGAAATCATCAGAGTGCCTATCAACAGGAAACTGAAGACGTTTGTCATGGCACATTCATACTGTGGAATACCATGCTGAACTTTCTGGTTTACTTTGGTTTGGGTTTTATTGTGAACGTCATGGAACAATGTTCCAGGGATATTAGGTGAAAATGTATGTTGCAAAGCAGGTACAGAATGACATCATTTATTTAAGATGTGAAAAGCTCCACATTTTCAATAGATAGTTAACTCTGTAACTATAGATGTATAAAATGCAAGAGTATTTTAAAGATCTGAAAATGGGGGCCAAGTTACAACAAGTTTTGGTGTTTCTGCATGTTTAAATTTTTTGACAATGGAAATTCCTCAGTCTCTTATCTGTGTGTATTTATGTATTTATTTATTATTGACGTATGAATAAGTGTAAACAAATTATTGAAGTATAGTTGATGTACAGCATTATATAAATTACAGATGTACAATATAGATATACAATATATTGCTATACAAATATACAAATGATTTCACAATTTTTTAGCCTATATTATGTTTATCATTATTACTAAATACTGGCTTTATTCTCTGTGCTGTGCAATAGATCCTCATAGCTTATTTTTCATATAATGGTTTGTACTTCTTACTCCCCTACTCCTATCTTGCCCTCCCGTTCCCTCTCCCACTGGTAACCGCTGGTTTGTTCATTTTATCTGTGAATCTGCTTCTTTTTTGTTACATTCACTAATTTGTTGTATTTTTTAGATTTCACATGTAAGTTATCTGTGTATTTAAATGAAATATATATATATATATTTTTTTTTTAGTTAATAATATGAAATAAGCATTTCTCCTCACTTCTTCTTACATCCTTCAGTTTGTCCATCTTGGAAAAATGGGTTCCCCTGTGATATTCTTCTGTCTGTCATCCCTGGAATGCTGGTTACCTGTTTCTACAGTAATCACCCTTGGGAAATGGATCCCCGATCCCAAGCCTTCCTAGCCCCCCATATTTCATTTCATATTTTTGTGGACTTTAACATCCTAACTTGTCTTTCTTCCTGGGCTACAACCAAGAATCTCTGTAGGAAAAGGTATAGATTTGAGAGAGAGGTGAGTATCTCTGATACAAACCAGTTGAAAACTTGATTTAAAAAATTAACTTAGGATCCATGCATCTATGGCCACCTAGTCTGTAACAAAAGAAGCAGGAATATACAATGGAGCAAAGACAGTTTCTTCAATAAATAGTGCTGGGAAAACTGGACAGCTACATGTAAAAGAATGAAATTGGAACACTCCCTAATACCATACACCAAAATAAACTCAAAATGGATTAAAGACCTAGATGTAAGGCTGGATGCTATAAAACTCTTAGAGGAAACCAAAGGCAGAACACTCTTTGGTATAAATCACAGCAAGATTTTTTTCATTCCACTTCCTAAAGTAATGAAAGTAAAAGCAAAAATAAACAAATGGGATTTAATTAAACTGACTTTTGCATGGCAAAGGAAACCAAAATAAAATGAAAAGACAACCCTCAAAATAGGAGAAAATATTTGCAAATGAAGCAACTGACAAAGGATTAATCTCCAAAATGTACACACAGCTCATGCATTTTAATATTTAAAAAAATTTTAAAATGGGCAGGAGATCTGAATAGACATTTCTCCAAAGACATACAGATGGCCAAAAAAAAAAAAAAAAAACCACCACATGAAGAGATGCTCAATTTTATGAATTATTAGAGGAGTGTAAATGAAAAGTACAGTAAGGTACCACCACAAGTGGTCAGAATGGCTATCATCAAAAAAATAAATGCTAGAGAGACTGAGAAAAAGCAACCCCCCTACACTGTTGGTGGGAATATAATTTGGTATAGCCACTATGGAGAATAGTATAGAGGTTCCTTAAAAGCTAAAAATAGAGCTATCATATGATCCAGCAATCCCACTTCTGGCATATATCTGGGGAAAAAAAAAACAAACCTAAGTTGAAAGGATGCATGTACCCTGATATTCTTTGCAGCACTATTTACAATAACCAGAACATGGGAACAACCTAAATGTCCATCAACAGAAACAGGATAAAGAAGAAGCAGTACATCTATGCAATGAAATATTACTCAGCAGTAAAAAGGAACAAACTGCCATTTACAGTGACCTGAATGGACCCAGAGACTGTCATTAGAGTGAAGTCTGTAAGAGAAAGACAAATATACGATATCACTTATATGCAGAATATAGAAAAATGGTACAAATGAACTTAGAAGCAACCCTGAATATTCATTAGAAGGACTGAGGATAAGGATGAAGCTCCAATACTTTGGGCACCTGATTCGAAGAGCTGACTCGCTGGAAAAGACCCTGATGCCGGGAAAGACTGAGGGCAAAAGGAGAAGGGGGCAACAGAAGATGAGATGGTTAGTTAGCATCACCGACGCAATGGACATGAGTTTGAGCAAACTCCAGGAGATAGTGAAGGACAGGGAAGCCTGACATGCTGCATTCCATGGGGTCGCAAAGAGTTGGACACGACTGAGTGACTGAACAACAGCAAAGAAAAAGGGTAGAAATGAACTTAGAGTCACAGACATAGAAAACAAGCTTATGGTTATTAAGTGGGGAAGAGAGTTGAGGGAGGGATAAATTAAGAGTTTGAATTAGCTGGTATTAAATTTAAAAAAATGAGGCATGGAACCCAGCGGCTTTCCCATCTAATTGTATGAATTTCTGATGTCTGCTCTCATTTGGTTGGGGAGTGGGAACATCAGTGGATATTTTTACTGGGCTTTATTTGCTTGATTTAAGTACACATGAATGTCTGAAGCCCATGAGTGGCAGCTTGCAGGCTGTCTGTCCCTCCATCCATTCTGGAGTCCCTTGAGATGGCATTTAAGCTGTCCTCAGCTAACTCTGTCCCTTGATGGGACCCCTGAAGGGTTTCCTAACCCTGTGTCTCTTTCCTATCACCTCCCTATTTCCTGTGCAGGGGAACTTTGCCTGTTTTGATTGCCCTTCTTTTCCTCTGCAGTTAAACTGCTTGGGCTAAAGTTGTGTCAGCTATGGCGATCTTTTTCTTAGTCCCTTTTCATTTCAACATCTGGCTTTTCAATTCACTTTTTTCCTTTTTTTCATTTGTTATCTAAATATTTGTTGTTCAGTTGCTAAGTGGTGTCTTTACTCTTTGCAACCCCATGGACTGTAGCACACCAGGCTTCTCTGTCCTCCAGTATCTCCCGGAGTTTGCTCAAGTTCATGTTCATTGAGTTGGTGATGCTATCTAACCATCTCATCCTCTGCTGACCCCTTCTCATTTTGCCTTCAATCTTTCCCAGCAACAGGGTCTTTTCCAGTGAGGCAGCTCTTCACTTCAGGTAGCCAAAGTACTGGAGCTTCAGCTTCAGCATCAATCCTTCCAAATATTCTGTCCTGAATCAGTCTGGAATATTCAGGATTGATTTTCCTTTAGGATTGACTTATTTTATCTCCTTGCAGTCTAAGGGACTCTCAAGAGTCTTCTCCAACCCCATGATTCAAAAGCATCAATTCTTCAGTGTTTAGCCTCCCTTATGATCAACTCTGCCTGGGGGTATGGCTCAGTGGTAGAGTGCATGCTTGGCATGCATGAGACCCTGGGTTCAATCCCCAGTACCCCCATATTCATATTTTGGGCCTCCCTGGTGGCTCAGGTGGTAAAGAATCTGCCTACAATGCAGGAGACCTGGGTTTGCTCCCTGGATTGGGAAGATCCCCTGGAGAAGGGAATGGCAACCCACTCCAGTATTCTTGCCTGGAGAATTCCATGGGCAGAGGATCCTGGCAGGCTACTTTGTCCATGGGGTTGCAAGCAGTCGGATATGACTGAGCAACTAAGCACAAGCACTCACATCTGAACGTGAATACTGGAAAAGCCATAGTTTTGCCAGCAAAGGTCTGTATAGTCAAAGTGATGTCTCTGCTTTTTAATATGCTGTCTGGATTTGTCATAGCTTTCCTTCCAAGGAACAAGCATCTTTTAATTTCATGTCTACAGTCACTGTACACAGTGATTTTGGAGCCTAAGAAAATAAAATCTGTCACTTCTTCCACATTTTCCCCTTCAATTGCCATGAAGTGATGGGACCAGATGCCATGATGTTAGTTTTTTGACTGTAGAGTTTCAAATCAGCTTTTCTACTCTCCTCTTTTATCTTCATCAAGAGGCTCTTTAGTTCTCCCCTACCTTCTGCCATTTGAGTGGATCGTCTGCATATCTGAGGTTGTTGATATTTCTCCCAGCAATTTTGATCCCAGCTTGTGATTCATCCAGAACACCATTTCACATGATGTACCCTGCATATAAGTTGAATAAGCAGGGTGACAATATACAGCCTTGTCATATTCCTTTCCCAATTTTGAACCAGTCAGTTGTTCCATATTCCGTTCTAACTGTTGCTTCTTGACTTGCATACAGGTTTCTCAGGGTACAGGTAAGGTGATATGATATTCCCATCTCTTTAAGAATTTTCCACAGTGTTGTGATCCATACAGTCAATGGATTTAGCATAGTCAATGAAGCAGAAGTAGATGTTTTTCTGGAGCTCCCTTGCTTTCTCCAAGATCTAACTAATGTTGGCAACATCTAAATACTAACGTGGACCAAAAAAGTTACTCAATAATCAAACAAAAGGAAAATTTTATTTGAACCAACCTGAGGATTATAACCTGGGAGACAGTCTTTCAGAAAGCTCTGAGGAATGTTCTGAAGTAAGGGAACAGGTGGTCAGGATATATATATGTATATATGCTAAAGGAGCAGAGGGCAGCAGAGGGTGCAATGGCTGGATGGCGCCACTGACTCAATGAGCCTGAGTTTGAGCAACCTCCAGGAGACAGTGAAGGACAGGGGAGCCTGGCATGTTGCAGTCCATGGGGTTGCATGAGAGGCAGCTGGTGGGAAAAGTGGGGAAAACATATTTATTTTTCAAAGCTTCAAATGATGAACATGCTACATGTTTTTAAGTTGGGTATTAGAAAAAAACACTCGTTTGTGCTTCTTGGAAAGAAGACAGTAACTGATGCTGACAGTGCCCAGCCCAGAACTCACCTGCAAACAGTTCCCTTGGTGCTGATAGACTCTGCTTCTCTGCCTGGGGACGTTCCCTGGACCAGGGGGAACCTGTATGCAGGGCTGCAAGGAAATTAACCGCCTGGGATCCACGTTCAACAGAAGAGGGCAGGAGTTTGTAGATAAATACCCCAACTTTGTCTTCTCTCAGCAGGACAGTTCTGGGGTATGTTCTGTGTAGTTTCTCAGAGGCCCCCAGGAGGATTACACCCTAATACTCACAGCAGTTTGTGCATGCTCAGTCGCTTCAGTCATGTCTGACTCTGTGCAACCCTCTGGACTGTAGCCCACCAGGCTCCTCTGTCCATGAGATTCTCCTGGCAAGAACACTGGAGTGGGTTGCCATTTCCTCCTCCAGGGGATATTCCCTACCCAGGGATTGAACCCACTTCTCTTACTTCTTCTGCATCGGCAGGCAGGTTCTTTACTGTTAGTGCCGCCTGGAAAGCCCCCACCCACACCAGTAATGTGCTCATAAATGCACATATATATTAGTTTCTTTTCCCCCTCCTCTGTCTTACCCATTCCCCCACCATTTTTCCTGGGATCACCTCTCAAATTAATAACCTCTATCCAAATCTTCATTTTAGGGTCTGCTTTCATGGGAGCCCAAAGACAGAAAGCATATACAGAAATCTGGAATTTTATTTCACAAGTATTACATTGTAGTCCCACAGACCTCCTGCAGCTGATTAATAGAATCAGCATTAGATTTATCAGCAGTTGGAAAAATTCTTACATCCTTTCACAGACCAGGAAAAAGTAGTGGATTGGCTAGCTCGGAATGGCCTGCAGTTGACAGTAGTATGGAAAGATGGTAAGACCTCTCTCCAAAGAGAGGGAGGTAGTTTAAAGAAATGCCCTTACGTAGTAGACCCTGGAGGGCCTGGCCAGGGCAGAAGGAGAAAAGGCCTTTTGCTAATCCTTAAGGATGAATCCAGTTCAACTAATGTCTTGTAGTTTATGGGCAATTGCTTAACATCTTTGGAAGATACGGACAAAAACATTCAGCAGGCATTAAAAGAAAAAGAAGGTTGCTTTTTGCAAATCTGTTGCAGAAAGCAGCAGAGGAGGGAGCAATAGAAAGAGATAAGACAAATCAGGTCATGTGGGAGCACCCTGGATAAGCTACTGAGAGTCACTGTGGGGTCGCACTCTGCCTGAGAAGGCAGCCTGCAGATCCTTGCTGTTCAGTGCAACCAAGAGAGGAGGCTCCTCTGCAATCAGAAGGCCGTTGGAGGAAGACCTAGGAGTCATCGTTTTGCCACCAGAACTGTGAAGACGAACATAAGGACATCAGCTCTAGCTGCCAGGCGATCCACTCAGGATCTGAAGGCATTGGAGACAAGATGGGGCAGATCTGGAAAAGAGCCCAGAGCCGGAGCTACACTTGCAAGGGAGCCAGAAGCCCCAGCATAGGTTCTGAGACCAGGGGCTTGGAAGTCTAGAAGGACCATCATCCAGTCCTGAAAGGAGAAAGCCTCAAGACTGAGTGCAGTAGTCCTGGCCAAATTTTTTTTTTTTTAAACTGTCATTTAGTGGAAGACTGCTATGTGGGAAAATAAATGCTGCCCTGGGTGATTCAGAGGGCTTCCCAGGGAGCCCAGCGGTAAAGAATCCACCTGCCAATGCAGGAGACACAAGAGACATGGGTTCAATCCCTGAGTCAGGCAGATCTCCTGGAGGAGGAAATGGCAACCCCCTCTAGTATTCTTGCCTGGAGAATCCCATGGACAGAGGAGCCCAGCAGGCTACTGTCTATGGGGTCACAAAGAGTCAGACATGACTTAGCAACTGAACAACAACAACACGGGTGATTCAGAAGCTAAAATCTTCTAAATCAGCATGAAGAATACCAGGTGGGGCCAGTACACAGCCACCTGCTCAATTTTAAGTAAGGTGCTAAAATTAATACCTGTTGTTCTTCATTTCCTCATTTATTCCCAAATGTGCCAAGTTATCTTTGATTGTCCCTCCATCTTTCTGCCTCCATCGGGCTGAGCAATAGTGATTACATCAACAGGCATCCAGGCTCCCAGGCTTCCCTCTGGGTTCAGCCAATAGGAGCCAACAGGCAGGAGATCAGAGGGAGGAGCTGGGAGGAAGGCGGGGGTGTGGGTTCCCCAGCTCTCTCTCTGTAAGGTCACCCAGAGGTCACCCAGGCTGACTATGCACCTCACCGAACATCACTGTATCTTTGAAGGGGACCTGCTGGACAGGACTCATCCTTCCAGGTTTGAATCATCTCTCTGCCCTTGTCTGATCAGGCCTGGGAGGAAACCCCTGTTGCTGCCAGTTCCTGGGTTTTCCTGCTGGGACTATGGTTCTCATGCATCCCTCACTCCTATATATTTGGTCCTTTTGAAAACAAGACCTCTTTGAAAGTGAAAGTGTTAGTTAGTCTCTTAGCTGTGTCTGACTCTTTGGGATCCCATGGACTGTAGCCCACCAGGCTCCTCTGTCCATGGAATTCTCCAGGCAAGAATACTGGAGTCGGTAGCCATTCCCTTCTCCAGGGAATCTTCCCAACCCAGGGATCAAACCTGGGTCTCCTGCACTGCAGGCAGATTCTTTACTGTCTGAGCCACACCTTTGCTCTCTTTGGATAACCCTAATTTGACAGACTGTCTGCGTCCCCTTGGGGTCCTAGCTGCTACAGTAGTGGTGTCTGGTGGGGAGAGGATGAACTGGTGAGGATGGCCACAGCAGCACGATCAGGGTAGAGAGAAGTGTTACCTTGGCCACGGGCCCCTGTGAGACCTCAGGAAGAGTTGCAGGTAACTCCATGTCGGGTCCAAAGTTACTGTGACACGACCCTCAGCAGCCGGGTCCTGTCTGAAAAGGGTTTTCCCTCCAGCTGAGTGGATGTGGGAGTGCCGAGTGCAACACCAAATCCATGGAGGATCAGGGCACTCTAGCTTCCAGGCATGGAGCCTCCACTAACACTGAAGAGGGAAAAGTAAATGCCGATCACTTGCTACCCTGTAATTGCTGTAGACAAAAGTTCATTTTTCTAAAACTTTGCTGCCAGTTTCTAACAAGCACACAGAAAATATAGCTGACCTCCAAACCCAACGTTCACTGCCATGCCATTTTTTTAAATCTTGTCTAGGATGGTTTTGCATTTCTATTATACCTCTTTTGGAGCTCTGTGAGAGAATGAAGTCTTCTCAGTGGCTAGAAATAATTTTGTAGTAATAATATCAGCAAACTTCTAAGTGCTTCAATTTGTGCTCACCATATACATAGCTCTTCATTTGCAGCTCTCTTATTTAATCTTCATAGCAACCCTGTAAGTACTATAACCAAACCCATTGTCCAGATTAGAGAACCGAGAATTGAAATAACTTCCGTGTAGGCAGGGAGCTGGGATATGAAGGGTGGAATCCTAGATTCCAAGCTACACAGAGGAGGCATCTGCTCTCTATACACCCAACCACCTCACTGGGATTAGAGGACTATGCCTGGAAGTATGATGATAGAAGAAATTCTTGAAAAGTTTTGAAAATAAATAAGGGAGAATATGTTTAAAGTGCACACACAAAACCAATTCTAATCTAGTAAGGGCTGGTTCAAAACCTTTCAGAAGGGCCCTTATCACGTGCTTCTTGGCTGCAGTTCCTGAACTAGAACAGGTGCCCCAGGAGAAGAAAAGCCCACCGGAGCAGATGCCTCCAGAACTTACGGCTTCTGTTCTCAGTATATTTGAATGTCATTTCACTGGTTTTGTCCTGAACAAGGTATATTTACCTTGGAGTCTAGTACATAATATGAAATACTAAAGAGTAATTAAAATCTGTTGTGATTGATATAAACAAATATTGAATCATGTTGTACATCGGAAACTAATCTGTCAACTACACTTCAATGAAAAGAAACCAATTGTGCCATTTAAGTGAGCAAAACCATCAAGAAAACATGTGAAAATACGTAAGGCTGGCAGGGCCAAAAGTATGCTGTGAGGCCTAGGGAACAGAGTCAAAACTTAGTTACACTGGTTCTTCTCCAATTCTCATTTTTGGAATTTGACAGAAAATGGTAATAGAAATATGAAATTAATAAAAGATAATTTTATATGTAAAAATCTAACTTTACCTCAAATAATTATTTTTATGTATCAATAATTACTTTTTAATACAAATCAGATACTTTATTAACTAGCAATTCAATCATTAAATGTCCACCTATTATAGTAGTACCAATAATACCACCTATCATTTTAACTCAAATCATTATTATTAGGGGTAAATCATACCTACAGGGCAACAATACTGTTTTCTCAGAATTAAGCATAAAATTGGAAATATTCCTTTCTCCAACTGTGGCAGAAGAGAAAAAGGAGAGTGACTTGCTGTCAAGAGTCTGGTATCCTATTTCTGAAACAGAACCTTCTCTGCTTTTGTTCTTGGATATCCTAGATTCCATTAACCCCCTAACCACCCTCCATCTTCCCTTATGCATTACGCATTGCCCCCCTGCCAAAGGGAGCAATGAATTAATTGGTGAAGATTTAAAGATTGCATTCTTCTTTCTGTCTCAGTTCATATTAAATAATGAACCAAGAAATTGTACAGTAAGTGATTTATAAAGAAAGAACTAGATCGAATTTAATAATCTGTTCATGACCAGAAGAAAAGAACGAGAGATAGTAATAGCATATTTAACCATAACGTTTAATCAGAATATTAACATGCAGAAAATATACATAGCATCTAGACCAATAAGAAAAGCCACATAGGTTTGCCTGATAATTTATTGGTACATAGGAGCAACCAATATATTAATTTATCACACAGACCTTCTAAGTTTGCTTTCCTGAAAGTATCATAAAGAGTCTTAGATGGGCTTTTAAAAGGATGTCCTGGAGGTCAGGCTCTTCAGTTCAGTTGCTCAGTCGTGTCTGACTCTCTGCGACCTCATCGACTGCAGCACAACAGGCCTCCATGCCCATCACCAACTCCTGGAGTTTACTCAAACTCATGTCCATCGAGTCGGTGATGCCATCCAGCCATCTCGTCCTCTGTTGTCCCCTTCTCCTTCCACCTTCAATCTTTCCCAGCATCAGGGTCTTTTCCAATGAGTCAGTTCTTTGCATCAGGTGGCCAAATTATTGGAGTTTCAGTTTCAGCATCAGTGCTTTCAATGAATATTCAAGGCTGATTTCCTTCAGGTTAGACTCTTAGCCCAGCTGAAAAATCTCTCTCCTCCAAATTTCACTGGCAACACCTATAAATGTGAGCAAATTCCTCTCTTCTTCAGGTCCCTCAAATTCCTCAAACTTCCTGGCCTGTCCAGAAATGACCTTTCCTACTCTCCTGAAGGATAGTCCTTTAAGCCAGGTAACAAACCAGTTTTGGGGGGAAGATGACTTTAGCTCCCCAAAAGTCTTTAGTCATATCTGATTAAGTGGCATCTCTCCCAAGTATGACATTCCAGGAAAGACTTTGATTGCATAATTTATTTTTCTAGTTATGGGCTGGTTAAAGGAAGCCAGATTCTTTTCTGTGTTGTTTTTTTTTCCCCAAACTTACTTATTTTTAATTGAAGGAAAATTGCTTCACAATATTGTGTTGGCCTCTGTCATACAACATGAGTCAGCCATAGGTAAACATGTGTCCCCTCCCTCATTAACCTTCCTCTCACCTCCCACACTTTCCCACCACTCTAGGTTGTCATAGAGCCCTGGTTTGAGCTCCCTGAGTCATACAGCAAATTCCCCTTGGTTATTTTTTTTCACATAGGGTAGTGTATATGCTTCCATGTTACTCTCTCCATTCTCCCACCCTCTCCTTACTACCCTCTGCCCAGGTCCATAAGCCTGTTCTCTATGTTTGTGTCTCCATTGCTTCCCTATAAACAGGTTGATCAGTACCATCTTTCTAGATTCCATATACATGTGTTAATATACGATATTTATCTTTCTCTTTCTGACTTACTTCACTCTGTATAATAGGCTCTAGGTTTATCCGCCTCATTAGAACTGACTCAAATGTGTTCCTTTTTATGGCTGAGTAATATTTCATTGTATATATGTACCACAATTTCTTTATCATTTCATCTGATGATGGACATCTAGGTTGGAAAGTCAGATTCTCACTGAACCTTTGCAAATAAATCTATTGCTGTTTAAAGTAAGGATATTCAACAATATCTTCTGAATTCAAGTAACAGAGGAGAGGGGAGTTCAGCAAGAAAAAACATACCATTTTAAAATGTTTTATTTCACTTTATAAAAGAAAAGTATATTAAACTGTTATGGGATACAGATAAAGATGGAAGGGCTTCCTTTTATATCCAGAAAGTATAGCATTAAAACAATATCAACAATATTCCAACATATAACCACCATCATGCCTCAGGAGTTCATTCATCCCAGGTAAGTAAGTCGTCTTCTCTTGTAGCTCTAGTTAGCAGTTTTATGATGCCATCTGCTCTTAGCTAAAGAGTTCAGGAAATCTCAACTCAGTCCTCAGGGATAGACTAAAACCTGACTGAGCAATGCCAACAAAAGTCTGCACCCCAAAGTCTGTTCTTTGAAGTGTCATTAGCATACCTGGTACAGGTATGTTTTTCTGTGGGGTTCTGAGACAGTCATTGTGTGAAGACACAAACTCTGATCAGTAGCTGATTACAGAACTTTCAGGAAGACATTAGAGTAAAATAATCTATTTGTAGATGATAAAGACAACAACAACTGTGGTAAATGTACTATTGGTGATTTTTAAAGTAAAAGGTCTTTTGAGAGTTTTATAATAAGAATATTGCAATTTATAAGTAAATCTGGTTGTTTTTATGGCATGTAAAATAAAAATAATGAAGTAATTTAAAAAACATTTTAGATAAAATGTCTATTAGGAAAATATTTAGCCAGTTTTCAAGGTCAGTACGTATTTCATCTGATTTGTAAAAATGGATGAACCTCATTTTTACATATAATCTTGATACACAAGGTACCAAGACATAATATACCAATGACATACCACGCATTTTCTAAGACTCTGTGAAGAGTATATCAAGAAAATTAAGTAAAGACAGTAAGTCTGGGGTAAGTCCTGAGCATCTATATTTTAATAAAACTTCTTTGGTAAGTCTGATATGCATTTTAAAAACACTGGCCAAGAAGATGGTAGATTCAAATTAAAGATGCAATGTTGCAGCCAAGTTTTAAATAATAAATGAAATCATGATTGATAACCCTATAGTGCTGTCAACTAATATCACCAAAGAACAACCACAACTCTGATAAATACAGAAAACCTCATCAGAACTATTTCATATAAATTATTTCAGTATTTTTCCTAAGGTTGAAACATATTATTGAAAATGAGGACATTGACATTTCTCTAGGGACTTCCCATGAAATACAACATTTCTAAAGTATTATATTGCTAACATTTTACTGATAGAAATTTAATAGATTTAACCGACAGTTTAAAAAGAAAAGCACGATTCTTTCATAAATAATTACCCATTATTAATGAACAATAACATTGAAAGCCAATAACTCTGAAATTACTCGTATATCTGCTTAATAATAATTTAAAAGAAGAAAACAAAATCCAATGCATGTTTTGTGGCTATGTTGGAAAATGTATACAAACTTGCAACATGTAAAGCAAGCTGTTTCATTAGAGGAGGTGCAGAGGTGCCACTAGGGGGCACTATAAACAGATTACAGAACGAACCTCTGTTACTCATGATACGGAGCATGACTTTATTTGTCTTAAAAAATCTTAAACCATTAGTAACAAAAGTGAGAAAGTACATCTCTTTGAGACTTGTGCACTCTTTTATCTCATTGTTGAGCCAGCTTCATGGATATTATGTAGAGGATTTCTGCTACAGGTGGAAGGGCAGAAGGTAAGGTTAGTTAGAAGGCTGCTCTGGTCCCTGCTAAACTGGACCCTTCACATCAGGTCCATTCAAGTTCACTTCAATAGCTTTTCAAATATTTATTATACAACACAAAATTAATAAATGAATCTATGTACTCCTCTTAAGGTTTAATAGGGAGATATAGGTATTTGCTTCAGATGTTTTCAAGGTAGAAATGAAGCCTTTTTGAACCCTCTCCTAATTCCATTTGCTTCCCTCCCTCCTTATATGAAAAAATTCCAGAATATACTACTATTCTGAAACTGATGTGTCCATCCCACCCTGTGTTTAATACTTCTATTACTTATAAGGAAGTATGGTTCATGTCCTGTTGTGTTGTTCCAGAGGGCACTCTTCCTTACCTCCATTTGTATTCTTTTCTTTATTCCTGCTACTGGACTAGAAAATGTGTTTTCTTTTTATTCCTTTAGTACTGTATTTTCAGGCCACTATGCATGCTACATTTAAGGACCTTAGCATCTTAAATCTGATCCCCCCTTATCCTATTCTTCATGTCCTCTATCATATTGTTCTTTTTTACCACTATTGCACACCACCCGTTACTATCTGATCCCCTACTTCTGAGTTTTGGTACTGGGAGGAAATCTGCGTCAGTTCAGAATATCACGCAGTTGAAGTCTACAAAAACCCTTCTAAATGGTCTTCCAATTCATTTTAACACTTTTATTAGATTAAAATGTTTAACTGAAGTGTAATTGATTTATAATATAAATATGAATTGCAGGTGTACAGCTTAGTTGGAGAAGGCAATGGCACCCCACTCCAGCACTCTTGCCTGGAAAATCCCATAGACGGAGGAGCCTGGTGGGCCACAGTCCATGGGGTCGCTAAGAGTCAGACACGACTGAGCGACTTCACTTTCACTTTTCACTTTCATGCATTGGAGAAGGAAACGGCAACCCACTCCAGGGTTCTTGCCTGGAGAATCCCAGGGATGGGGGAGCTTGGTGGGCTACCATCTATGGGGTCGCACAGAGTCGGACACGACTGAGGCGACTTAGCAGCAACAGCTTAGTGATTCTATATTTTTATAGATTATACTCCGTTTAAAGTTATTACAAAATACTGGCTGTATTCCTGGCATTGTATAATAGATCCTTGTGAGTTATTTACGTTATACACAGCAGTCTGTATCTGTAATCCCTCACCTGTATCTTGCCCCTCCACTACCCACCCTCCCTACTGGTAACCACCAGTTTGTTCTCTAGAAATCTAGTTGTATTTTCTACAGTCATTCATTTTATTTTTTAGATTCCATGTATCAGTGATATACTTGTCTTTCTGTCTGACTTATTTCATTCAGCATAATACCTTCCAGGTCCATCCACGTATCTGCAAATGGATATATACCACATCTTTGTCCTTCAGTTGTTGATGGATGCTTAGGTTGTTTCCACATCTTAGCTATTGTAAATAATGCTGCTATGAATGTTGCAGTGTGGGTATCTTTTTGAATTAGTGGGGTTTTTCAGATATATACCCAGAAGTGGAATTGCTGGGTCACACAGGAGTTCTATGTTTAGCTTTTTGAGGAATTTCCCTAGTGTTTCCCGCAGTGGCTACCCCAATTTACATTACCACCAGCAGTATACAAGGTCTCCCTTTTCTCCACATCTTCACCAAATTTAATTGTGTTCTTTTAGATGATGACCGTTCTGACAGCTGTGAGATGATGTCTCACTGTGGTTTTGATGTACAGTTCTCTGGTAATTAGCAATATTGAGCATCTTTTCATTTGCTTCTTGGCCATCTGTATATCTTTTCTAGGAAAATGTCTATTCAGTTCTTCTGCCCATTGTTTAATCAGGTTGTTTATTTTTTTGATATTGAGTTGTATGAGTTGTTTATACATTTGTTAACCCCTTAGCAGTCTTATCATTTGCAAATATTTTCCCCCATTCAGTAGTTTGTCTATTTGTTTTGTTGATAATTTCATTTGCTGTGAAAAAGATTTTAAGTTTAATTAGGCCCCATTTGGTTATTTTTGCTTTTATTTCCTTTGCCTTAGGAGACAGATCCAAAAACGTATACTATGATTTATGTTGAAGAGTATTCTGTGTATGTTTTCCTCTAGGAGTTTTACAGTATCCAGTCTTACATTTAGGTCTTTATAATCCATTTTGAGTTTATTTCTCTATATGGTATGAGAAATTGTCCTAATTTCATTCTTTTCAGTTCAGTTCAGTTCAGTTCAGTCGCTCAGTCGTGTCCGACTCTTTGCGACCCCGTGAATCGTAGCTCGCCAGGCCTCCCTGTCCATCACCATCTCCCGGAGTTCACTCAGACTCACGTCCATCGAGTCAGTGATGCCATCCAGCCATCTCATCCTCTGTCGTCCCCTTCTCCTCCTGCCCCCAATCCCTCCCAGCATCAGACTCTTTTCCAATGAGTCAACTCTTCGCATGAGGTGGCCAAAGTACTAGAGCTTCAGCTTTAGCATCATTCCTTCCAAAGAAATCAAAGGGTTGATCTCCTTCAGAATGGACTGGTTGGATCTCCTTGCAGTCCAAGGGACTCTCAGGAGTCTTCTCCAACACCACAGTTCAAAAGCATCAATTCTTCGGCGCTCAGCCTTCTTCACAGTCCAACTCTCACATCCATACATGACTACTGGAAAAACCACAGCCTTGATTAGATGGACCTTAGTCGGCAAAGTATAGCTATCTAATCTTCCCAGCTCCATTTATTGAAGAGACTGTCTTTTCTGCATTCTATGCTTTTGCCTTCCTTGCTGTACATTAATTGACTGTCAAGTGTGTGAATTAATTTCTGGACTCTCTCTCCTGTCCTAAAGCTTGTGTCAGCTCACTGGTGAGTGGGGCTGGGTACCAGGATGGCTGGCTGAGGGGCCCGTGGTGTCTCAGAGCTAGTGTTGGTCTGCTGGTGGGTGGGCTGAATCCTGCCATTGCAGGCTGTGGATTGCAGTCATCCTAGGGCTGGTGTCCCCCTGCTGGTGGGAAGGTCGGGGGCCCAGCGGGTCCTGGGGCTGGTGCCTGCCCACTGGTGGATGGAGCTGGGTCTTGGGGTTTCTGACCGCAGGGCCCTGGGGATCCTGGCTCTATGGCCTGCACCCTGGATATACCAGTGTGGTATATGTACGGGTCGTGTCCTGGGCCTCTAGTGGACATGGCCAAGTCCAGGGATGGCTGTGGGATAAGGGAGACTTAAGGCAACCTGCCTCCTGGTGGGCATGACTGTGTCCCTCCTTGGCTAGTTACCTGAATTACCCAAGTACTGGTGCCTACAGGTTGGTGGGTGATAGCAGGGCTGGATCCTGAGGTTAATAAAAGCTAAAGAGGGGACTGCAAATTTCACCTGCCTGCACCAGCGTCCATGTGGTAGCAGGAGCTCCCCAGAGTGGCTGGTGCCAGTGTCTATGTCCCCAGGGCAAGTTTCTCCAAGATCAGCATTTAGGTCTGACCCAGGCTCCTTTCAAATTAATGTTTCTGCCGAGTCCCGGAGCATACGAGATTTTGTGTGCATCTTTTAAGAGTGAAGTCTCTATTTTCCACAGCCCTCTGCGATTCCCCAAAGTAAGCCCTGCTGGCCTTCAGAGTCAAATGTCCTAGGGGCTCACATTCCCCTTGAAGGATCCCCAGGCTGGGGTGCCCAGTGTAGAGCTCAGACCCTTAGCTCCTTGGGAGAATATCTGCAATTGTAGTTATTCCCCCGTCTGTGAGTTTCCCTCTGCAGACATGGGTCTTAGATCCATGGGAATCTGCCTCTCCTGCTCATCTCATTGTGGTTGCTTTTTTATATCTTTAGTTGTGGAAAATCTTTTCTGGTAGATTCTGTTTTTCTCATCAATAGTTGCTCTTAAAAAGTTTGTAGTTTTGGTGTGCACATGAGAGGAGGTAAGCTCAGGGTCTTCCTACTTAGTCATCTTGGCCAAGCTCCTCTACTGTATATATCACTACCAGATTAATTTTTGCAAAGAATTGCTTTCTTTCATTATACCTATGAGCATTATATTACTTTCTAGCTCAAGTGCCCACTGATAATGTTTGAAACCATATAGTATATCATGTCATGTTTTTTCTAATTTCTCTCACTGTTTGCAGACATCATGCTTCCCTAATCTAGATCATGATCCTTCCTCACTGGCCTGCAATACCTCTGTGTTTGTTTCTGCATTTCTGCCTTCTTTTTCATTATGCCTGTAGGCAAATTTTCTCTTCTTTTCTTCTGTCCAAATCATTCCTCCTCAATCCACTGAGAGACGCATTTGTGAGAAAGTCTTATGCCAGGTACCCCAATTCTATCTTTCTCTCTTGCCTGATCATCTCTTAAGACTCTAAAAGCCTATCACACAACTTGACATTGATCATACACTCTCTCAAGACCCCTGTATTCCGTAAAGGATTGTTTCCTCTTTATTGGAAAGTAGAGTTGGTTGTTTATTGGCTCTTTCATTTAACTGATAGATGCAATAGCATTTATTAATTTGAATTCAACTTCAAAACAAGTTAGTGATTAAATGCAAAAAAATTGTATCCTATGTGTAGAGACTTTGCTGGGCTAGTTTTACAAGAGATTTTTTTTGTTGTTGTTAAACCAGTGCTCTCTCTCTTATTATTTCATATCACTGTTACAGTCATTCAAGCATTTAATGAGAAAGTATGTACAAGTCTTTGTGCTACATATCATGGGGAAATGCAGAGACATACAACACAAAAGCATACCTAACCCACTGGAAGTCATGCGCAACAGCTTGAGTTCAAATCTCAGTTCTGCCACCTAGTGGCTATGTAATTTTAGAAAATTCTTCTCCATGCTTTAGCTTGTCTTAAAACAAAACAAAACAAACAAACAAAAAAACAAGGTGGGGTGAGGGGGACAAATGGCCAACCTTCTGAAGCAGTATCCACTGGGAAACGCTAGAAGACAGGGAAACGACTATGTGTGTGGGTCTCTAGTTACTCACTCTAGGACAGCACACAGCAATCTGGCGGATCTACATTTCAGATTTCAGGAGAGGGGCCCTCTGCTTGTTCCTGGGTTGTGGAGCTTTCGAGCTGCATGGTTAGGAAAGCCCAGGCTCCTCTCTGGGTCATCAAGGACTGGAATACAGCAGCAGTCTGGTAGAGTAGATTCTTGCCTCCCGCTCTGTCCTTCCAGCTCAGCATTGGTGATTAGGGTAGCAGCAGCTGTCTGTCTGCAAGATCAGGGGAACTGGGATGCAAGCCAGTGGCAGGATCCATCACCTCAACATTCGTGGTTGGGTAGGCACCAGCTCTTCCTAGTAAGAAGGAGGAAAGGATAAGACTTGTGTTTATCTATGGCCCATGGGTGAAGGCAATCAGTCCTGATCAGTTTCCATGGAAATCTGGAATAATCCAGTACCTTTCTTCTGTAAGATCAGCCTGTAGAGGATTAGCTTAACCTAAATTATTCTTACCTCTTATTTTTCTTATCTGTAACACAGGCATAATAATAGTACCTACCTTCATGGAATTAGTATGAGTTTATATAGTATGTATAAAAGGGTAGCTAAGCCCTTATTAAATGTGTGTGCAATTATTACAGAAGTACCTTTCAAGTGATATCATGCTATAGGAGTTCAGAGTGAGTCACTAACTAGAATTTCCAGAAATGACAATCTCCATCAGTCTATAGTTGGTCTTCTCTTAAACCTGCCTGTACCGAGTCTCAGATCTTATTGTCAGCCTCTCTGTCTGGATTCTACACTCTGCCTCTCCTACCTGCTTGTTTGGTCCCTGGGCCCTAAAGTCTGTTCACATCCAGGCCTCACTTCTGCCTATGAGCTAACTGGTCTGGATGACCAAGCACTGCCTGGCTCATCCTTACTGGTGGACATCCCAGATTTCCTGGAGGCTTTAGCTCCAGCCAAGGCCCTGCTGTTATTTGCCTTCCCACACCCTATGACCCTAGGCTGAACTTCGCTGAGAATCATCCATTTAATCAAGCTTTGTCCTTCATCCTCTCTCCCTCTGAAGCTCTGTCCTTTGGATTTCTCTTTCCTTTATGAAAGTTATTTTTTTAAACTTTTATAGTTACTGTACAATATTACATATTACAAATGTAAAATATAGTGATTCACAATTTTAAAAGATTATACTCCATTTATAGTTATTGTAAAATATTAGCTGTATTCCTCATATTATACAGCATATCCCTGGAGTTTATTTTATATCTAATAGTTTGTACTCTTACCCCACCACCCCCATACTGCCGCTTCCTCCTTCCCTTCTCTCCACTGATAACCACTAGTTTGTGCTCTATATCTGTGAGTCTGCTTCTTTTTTGTTCTAGCTACTAGCTTGTTGTATTTTATGTATATATCATCCTGTGTAATATATAAGTGATATCATACAGTATTTGTCTTTGTCTGACATTTCACTTGGGAGCATAACACCCTCCAAGTCTATTCATGTTGCTGCAAATGGCAAGGTTCTTTTTTATGACTGAGTAGTATTACACACACACACACACACACCCACACACCATGTCTTATTTATCCATTTATCTGCTGATGGACACTTAGGTTGCTTCCATATCTTGGCAATTGCAAATAACATTTCTATGAAGTTTGGGGTGCATGTATCTTTTTGAATTAGTGGTTCTTCTCAGATATATACCCAGGGGTGGAATTGCTGGGTCATGTAATAGTTCTATTTTCCTTTTTTTTTTTTTTTTTGAGGAAAAATGCTTCATACTGCTTTCCACGATGACTGCACTAATTTACATTCCTGCCAACAGTGTATGAGGGTTCCTTTTTCTCCATATTCTTACCAACATTTTTTATAATAGCCATTCTGACAGGTGTGAGGCAATAGCTCACTGTGGTTTAGCTTTGCGTTTCCCTGATGATTAGTAATACTGAACATCTTTTCATGTGCTGTTGGCCATGAAATCTGTATCTCTTCTTCGAGAAAATGTCTATTCAGATCTTCTGTTCATTTTTAAATGGGTTGTTTGCTTTTTTGGGGTGGAGTTGTATGAGCTGTTTATATATGCTAAATAGTAATCCCTTATGGGTCATATCATTTGCAAATAACCTTTCCATTCAGTAGGTTGCCTAATTGTTTTGCGACGGTTTCCTTTGCTGTGCCGAAGTTTTAAAATTTAAATAGGTCCCGTTTGTTTATTTTTGCTTTTATTCATTTACTTTAGGAGATGGATCCAAAAAAAATATTGCTGCAATATATGTCAGAGTGTTCTGCCTAGGTTTTCCTATAGGAGTTTTATAGTATCCAGTTTTACACTTAGGTCTTTAATCTATTTTGAGTTTATTTTTGTATATGGTGTTAGAGAATGTTCGAATTTCATTCTGCTACATGTAGCTGTCCAGTTTTCCCAACACCGCTTATTGAAGAGACTTTTCTCCATTGTATATTCTTGCTTTATTGTATATTCTTGTATCTTCTTTGATGTAGATTAATTGATCATATATGACAGTCATGTTTGGCAGGTAAATCAGGTGTGTCTTAATCAGTTCAGGCCACCGTAACAAAATATCACAAACTGGCTGGCTCGGACAGCAGACATGTATTTCTCACTGTTCTTGAGACTGGGAGATCCACGGTCAAGGTGCTGGTAGACTGTATGTCTGGTAAGAATCCTCTTTCTGGTTCACACTTTGTCGCCTTCTTGCTTTGTCCTTGTATGGTCAAGAAAGATCATCTCTCTTCTGTCTCTTTTCATAGGGCACTGATTCCTTCATGAGGGCTCCACCCCATGACCTAATTACCTCCACTTCCAAACAGCATCCGGAGAAGGCAATGGCACCCCACTCCAATACTCTTGCCTGGAAAATCCCATGGACAGAGGACCCTGGTAGGCTGCAGTCCATGGGGTCGCTAAGAGTCGGACACGACTGAGCGACTTCACTTTCACTTTTCACTTTCATGCACTGGAGAAGGAAATGGCAACCCACTCCAGTGTTCTTGCCTGGAGAATCTCAGGGACGGGGGAGCCTGGTGGGCTGCCGTCTATGGGGTCACACAGAGTTGGACATGACTGAAGCGACTTAGCAGCAGCAGCAGCAGCAGCCAAACAGCGTCATGTTGGAGATTAGGGCTTCAGTGTGTGAATTTGGTGGGGAAACATACTTTCGATCTATATCAAGGCTCTATCACCTGATATAACTTCTGTTGTGACTTTTTCTGTTCTTTCAAACTTGTCCCCTCTTACAGCATTTCTTCTGTGAGTGATAGGACCAAATCATATCGTATTTTAGAGGAGATCATGAGGCATACAATAGGTGCTCATGGATGAACAAAACAAAACCCTTGCTATCAAGGAACTTGCCCTACTGTAGGAAAGACAAAATGTATCAATGTGATATGTGCATTTATAATAGAAATACATATAGGGTAGCCAGGAAATATGATTATCATTAGAAAGAGATGTCTGGGTCAAAATTCAATTTTTGGCATCTACCGTATGTCAGATACTGGGTATGGGAATAGAGAGCAAGGACCGTTTCTTTTCAGGCTTGACACAGTTGGAGCTTGAGTGCACAAAGCTGGTAGCAATAAAGAAGAAAATCCTATGAGCTTGTTTCCATATTTGCCTCAAGTATCTACTTATCTATCTTGTTGAACCAGTTCAAAGTAAATATATCATCATCACATTTCATCCCTTAATACTTCAACATGCATTTCAAAAAGCTAAACAAACAAACAAACAAAACCCAAACTCAGGGCCTTCTCATATATAACCCCAGCATTATCATCATCTAACAATTAAGAAGAATGTTCTGCTCTACTCCCCAGCTGTGCCTTATTGTCCCTTTGATCCTCACCTACAGATACATTATCCACTTTCTGTGCTCTTAGCCCCAGGAAGCTAACTTGTACAGACTGCCACAGCCAGGCTCCCAATTGAGCTCAGCCAATGGGAGTTGCCCACAGATACCAGAGGCTAACAGAAGCGCTAATAGAAGATGCTGGTGCAGAGATAAGCTGGGAGACGTTTTCTCTGCTCCACACTGCCAGGTTGCTGGTCTGGCATTTACTGTACCTACTACTGAATCTTCTGTGAAGCATCATCCCCTGCCATAGCTCCACCCGTGACGGGGCTCTTGGAACTGCACCCGCACTTGCTTATTATGGTCTAAAAGTAGCTGGCAACGGCTTCCCTGGTAACCCTGGGTAGCTCAGCATCCTGTTGATTCCTTTAGCCCTGACCACACCTCTCAAGAGTCTTGTCATTAAGTGCTTCATTAGTAAGTTCTTTGAGTTTGTTTCCTGCAAGGACCCTGTTTGACGTTTGGATAATCCATAATCAAATGTCACCATTAGTTTAAAGTGTTTTTAAAGATTATTTTTAACCAAAATCCAATGAAAGATCTTGTACTGAACTTGGTTATGCCTCTTTATTTTCTTAATCTAGCAGCTCCTTCCTTTTTTCTTGCCATTGACTTTCTAAAAAGAGATTGGACCAGTTTTGTTCCAGTCCCACATTCTAAATGTATCCAGTTGCTTCCTCATTCAGTTCAGTCACTCAGTCATGTCCAGCTCTTTGCGACCCCATGAATCGCAGCACGCCAGGCCTCCCTGTCCATCACCAACTCCCGGAGTTCACTCAAACTCATGTCCATCGAGTCAGTGATGCCATCCAGCCATCTCATCCTCTGTCGTCCCCATCTTCTCCTGCCCCCAATCCCTCCCAGCATCAGGGTCTTTTCCAATGAGTCAGCTCTTCGCATGAGGTGGCCAAAGTACTGGAGTTTCAGCTTCAGCATCATTCCTTCCAAAGAAATCCCAGGGCTGATCTCCTTTAGGATGGACTTGTCACTTAGTTTGTTCTTCTCCTCTTTGTATTCCTTTAACTTGAATCTAATCAAGCCTTCAGATTCAACTTCCATTTAAACACTGTTAATTATAATACAGGTGATACATATCATTTATAAGGCATTACCAGAGCCTTGAGACCTCATTAATAGTGGGACAATTGGATAGTAAGTTCAACTACCAAGTGATAATAGCCATATTTCTCTATTATAAAAGGCACTCCACCCCAACTGCTATTAGCAAATCATCTGTGAGGTGGTCCTTTTGTACCAAGTGAATACCTAGCTCTCTACCAATTCAGTCCTTCTGCTAGTAATTTTAGCATTCATTATTGATTCTTGCCTGCATCAATTATTTCATTATATCTTGCAAACTTATTCTTTTCTATTCCAATCATCACTTCTACATTTATTAGCTAATATTCTTCCATAAATAAGAGCTTTAATGAAAAAAAGACTTTTTCTTTTTCCTGACAACAGTTGCTACAATAAAGAAGAATAAACCCTAACTGTTTTCCCTTCAATTATTTACTCTAAAATCAGATAATCAATATGATACTATTACTGCTAATAGTATAAACATTATACTGTATTTCATTAATGAGGTCTCAGAATTCTGTACAATTAAGCGTGAACTGGTTATCAGAGAAACTAAATGCTTAAACTTTCTAATACACAATATGTTCAATTCCATCTGCCTTCTTGCTTTCAATGATTGCCTCAGAGTTTCCTACCCCAGCCCTGGTCATCTATACAGTTCTAGCACTAACAGACAGAGACTTCATATAGCACAAATGGTAGGAAAAAAAACCCATATCAGTAGCTGGCAATTACACCACAATTAGATTGCACCTCTCATAGGAGCACTCAAGATGCATTCTAAATGGCTATTATCCTCCTCTGTGTTAGCTATTGGTTTCACAAATCTTTGATCACAGGATCTTAAAGCTTTGCTCTATTGTGACATTGCTTTCTCTACATGTATACTGAAATAAGCCATTTTGCTCCTCTAAGTGCTTCCGTCTGGATGAAACAATGGAGTTTTAAAAGCTTAGGCAGTGAGACTTCTAGATTCTGTTTGGACTTTTATAAGCAACCGTGTGGGAGCTGGTCTTTTGTCGTCTGAGTGACCTTTGGCTGTCTCCATCACTCCCTGTGCTCTCACAGGTGCTTGCCGCAGGTAGCAGCAGCTGGCTACCAAGCTTCCTGTCAGGAATACTCACTGCTATTCATCCGGGTGGTCGTGGGCTTTTTTCTGCAGCCCCCACCTCTTAGTAACTGTTCCTCAGTCACAAACATCAAAACAGACAGAGAGAGCCAGTCTCAAGAAAAGGCAGACATGGCCCTCATCAATTATTAAAATCCTTGTCCAGTAAGACTCACAAAAATTAGCTGAATTTTCTAACATCATATAGTCATCATAAATGAAGCCTCTCTTGCTAGCTGATGAAATCTTCATCATCACTGAGAAAACAGAGTGATCCATATATGCCAAAAGCCTTTAAGGATGTATGAACGAAACTGTGGTATGGTCTGTTGGGTATTGGCTTGTTTGCTCTCAGGTCCATTATTTGTTTCACACACCACCCCACCCTCAAGTCTGCTCTAGATTATAGAGACTGTCCCCTGCAAACACCAATTCCCAGTGTATTCATTTGCTATTGCTATATGACAAATTACCACAAATTTAGTGGTTGAAAATAACACCTCGTAATTATCTCCTATTTCTTTATTTAAGAGCTTGGGTGAGTTCAACTGGCTGTCTGCTCAGGATCTCATGAGACCACATGGCTGCTGGGCTCTTCCCTGCAGGCTCCGGGGAAGCAGCCGCTTCTGAGCTTGTTCAGGTTGCTGGTTTAACTCAGCTCCCTGCAGTTAGAGGACTCAGGTCCCTTTTCCTTGCTGGCTGTCAGTGGGAGGCTACACCTTGCTCAGTTACTGCCTGGAGGCCACCAAACATACTGTGATCAGGGCTCAAGTTGAGGTGAAGCTCAGTGATAAAGAATCTGTCTGTCAATGCAAAAGATTCAGCTTCAATCCCTGGGTCAGGAAGATCCCCTGGAGGAGGAAATAGCAACCCACTCTGGTCTTCTTGCCTGGAGAATCCCATGGACAGAGGAGCCTGGCAGGCTATAGTCTATGGGGTTGCAAAGAGTCAGACATGACACAGCAATTAAACAACAACAGCGAAGGTAAAAGCTAACTGCTCAAGGTTGTTGGATAATACTCCTCAGGACTGGGCATTACTCCTTTCTTACAGGAGGATCTAAGCCAGTGTTGGCAAACTGCAGCCTGAGGGCGAAGTCTGGCCGGCCACCTGTTCTTATACAGCCCTGCAAGATAAAAATGGTTTTCACTTCTTTAATGGTTACATTTTAAACAGTTACATAAGTCTCAATTATTTTGCAGCTTAGCCCACAAAGGCTAAAATATTTACTATCTGGCCCTTTACAGAAAGAACTAGTGGAACCATGAATTCTATTTAGATTATAGTTCAAGCCTATCAGGTCAGAAGAGAGGGCCTGGGGGAGGGGAGCTGTGATGCATTGGGAAAGAAGGAGGTAGAAGACACCCTACAAAGAAAATAACTAAATTCTGGGATCATGAGAATAGCACAGGTCTAAAAAGTGAGACTGTAAATCTTCCTGGAATGAAGAATAGTTTTTTTAAGGCTTTGCTAATTTGTTGTAAGAAAAATGCACTTGTTTTAATTTGCATATCATTTGGTTACCAATAAAGTTGGAGTTGGATTTTTTTCACATGTTAATTTGAAGAATTGCAAATGACTGCCACAAATAAAAAGAACAGATTTCTGAACCAAGGACAAAATCAAAATAGTTAATATCTATGAAGCTAAAATAATCTATAAAATGGAAAATATATTAATGTTCCAACCAAGAAAGGAACAAATGTTTACTCTTTTAAATGTGTTAATATTCAAAAATAAAAAGAAAATTTGAAGCATAACTTCTGAGTCCAAAATTTCATAGTTGAGCATTTGGAAATACTTAAGGTAGTTTCCTAGTACTTCCTATCACTTCCCTATAAGTCTGGCTAAACCTAGCTGTATTCCTAAGACTCATATTATCAAAGAAGCAGGAAAAATTTTTTTCATACGGAAAATGGAGCCAAGACTACTGAGTTTAGATTGGCAATAAAGCTATTTTCTCTTGAAGGAATTACAAAAGTTTTATCAGTATAGTTGGAAAACTTATCCAGTTGCATCTAGCTCTTATTGAAGAGTAATATTGCCTTTAATGACCAGAATATGATCTTTAGATACTATTCTCCACTAAAAGAAGCTCCTTTAGAAAATAGTGGATTTCAAGTCCACATCAGGACATTTACAAAATGAGTCAGATATGATTTTGTGCCAGAAAACAAACATTGCAACTCTGAAGAGGCCTTATCAAAGGCACACAAACACTAAACTGAAAAGGCTTCTGCTGCAAAGTTGAGACAATTTGAGCGAAAAAGAATAACATCAGTGATTAAAAAGTCATTATATAAAAATTTAGTAGTTTACAATAACATTCACAGAAAGATTCACTGGTTCTAGTCATCTGGGTTACCAGCTCTTTGCTCTCAAAATTGATAAAAGGATAGAATCAAGACTTCACTTTTCCTGAATGAGCTGTTGTTGGGGTCCAGCCCCAGCAGAGTCCAGGGATACCATCAGGATGAACAGCGTTGGCGAAAGAATGACACGGGGAGACCAAGCTTCAGTGAGCGAAGCCTGTATCTTTATTTTTAAAAGGGGCTTTTATACCCTGACTTGTACATAGAGGAAAATGAAAGATGCAAAGTCATGTAGAGTCAACTCAAACATTCCAGCAGTTTTGTCCTTATCGAAACCAGGATTTTTTTTGCATACCTTTTCTATAAACAAGGGTCTTATGTTGTGTACATTATCTTCTGGCCTTGGATGCCTGTTGACATTTTATGACCCTTTTTTGATAAAGGTTAATCAACCAGAAAACTTGTTTTCCCTTGAAGTGGTTTTTTTTTTTTTTTTTAAATACCTCTAATCTGTGTCAGCCTCAGAAGATACTAAACAAAGTTACATTTTCATGGAGCAAAGGTGTAGTGGGTTACAAAAAAGAACTTATTAGCTCAAAGGTCTGATGTGGTTAATACCAAGGCTACTACTTGTTTTTTTTTACATTTCAACTATATTAACTAATGTACTCCCAGGCACACAATGGATAAGGAATATGGGAACTTGGCAGCAAGTATTGGCTCAACAATGAAACCCTTTACTGGTATCATTTTAATAAAACTTTTCACCCCTCGAAGAGCTCTATATTTTTAGAATGCTTAGGCTTCCCATGTCATAGTTTGTGAACAATCATATGTGTAGTTGTAAGAGTCTTTATAAACCTGTCAAGCAAGCTAGAATATTAACAGGGGGGTTTGAATAGAAATGTTCTTTTTATGCCCAGGAGACTTATCAACTAGAGCCCTAAGTTGATTTTTTCCAGAGAAAGGTGGTCGAGGATAGCCCCCTGTTAATGTCAGAAGAGTTGGTGAAAGGCATAATATAGTATACAGTAGACAGACAGATTTTGGTTTGGGGTAGATGCTCGAGCAGGTCCAGGGAGCCTCTCGAGTCCTGATCCACCTTGCCTGTCAGGTCTCCTCCGCATGACCTTGTCATGGGTGGGATCTCCCGTGCTGGCTCCCGGCAAGCTGTGTTTCAGCCTATCCAAGAGATGAGGGTTTCCTAGTGGCTCAGTTGGTAAAGAATCCATCTGCAGTACAGGGGACACAGGTTGGATCCCTTGGTCAGGAAGATCCCCTGGGACAGCCCACTCCAGTATTCTTGCCTGGGAAGTCCCATGAATGGAGGAGCCTGGCAGGCTTCAGTTGCAAAAGAGTCAGACAGGACTTAGTTACTAAACCACCAAGAGCTGGTGAGGTCCAGTTCTTCACAAAAAGAATTCTAGATAATAAAAAGAGAAGGAATGATAGGAATTTGCTATTTTTCAATCTCAGTGAAACAGTGAATCTAGGGAGTGATCAGTGGTTGATAAATCATGAAGTCCTATAAGTTGCTGGAAACTTTATAATGGAGGGATCCAGATGCCACCTCATATTATGCTAATCAGCCTTGGCATCACTAACATTGTGCTTCAATATATGAGGCAATAAGAACCATAAAGTTCGGTTTATGATGCATTCTTACCAGCAAAACTGAACCTGAAACTAAACCAAATTTCAAGGTCTAACAACCTGTTTGCCTGTTTTCGTGCCTGTTGCGTCCGACTCTCTGTGACTCCATATAGCCCACCAGGCTCTCCTGTCCACGGAATTTTCCAGGCAAGAATGTTGGAGCAGGTTACCAGACCCTCCTGCAGGGGATTTTCCCTACCAAGGGATCAAACCTGAGCCTCTTGCATCTCCTGCTTTGGCAGGTGGATTCTTTACCACTGTGACACCTGGGAAGAAACAACCAGTTTACCAGTGATAAATATGGAGAAAGCAATCAGCTAAATTCAAAATGTGGACTATTCTGTAATAAGAGAACTGGTTTCTTCAACAAATGAATTATATTAAAAACGGGTAGAAGGTATAAAATTAAAAATATAGTCAATAAACAACCAAGTGCAGTGTTTGGACTTCGGATTCTAATTTGGACAAACCAGCTATAAACAACATTTGAGACCGTCAAAAAATTTTAACATGGGCTGAGTATTAAGTGAAATGAAGAAACCACTGTTAATTTTGTTAGGTATGATCTGATCAAGACATGGAAATTGTATGAGGAGAAAAAAAAGTAGTCCTTAGTTAGAAGTGCTTCAGCCAGTGTAAATGTCCCTCAAGGCCAATGAGGCCTCTCTAGAACATGGAAGAAATCTCAGGGGCTTCGAAGCAGGAATTTTCAGCCTGAGACAGTACTTGTTTCCTTGATGCAACATACCTCCTAATTGACTGGCAATTTGAGGTGTAAAGAATGTGATGCAGAAGTTACTTTGGTGAATATGTGATTTTTGCCAATATACTGATTGAGGCAATTAGGGTGAGCTTTCTTACATTTAGGGAGAAAGTCTTAGAAATATAGAAAGACTTTAGTAAAAACCTGTATGTCTATACAATGAGGACCTTCAATAAAGCAGTGGTTTCTCAAACTGCTAACCAGCCACTAAGTTTTCTATGATATTAAACTATCTGATGAAGCAGTGAATATAGATGAAGCTGCTCCAGGGATGCATTCCTCTATATTAAAACCCTGTATCAGATCCCTGATGTTGATGCAAATGTTCTCTATTGGCAGCGAGGGCCCCAAGGTCACGCATCCCTAGGAAGAAGCCTGAGCTCCAAAATGTAAGGCTTCAAAGGACTGGCTGTGATATCAGGTACAAACACTGAGATTTGGATATGCTTGCATTTCTGCTTGTGTAGCTATTGGGTTTTTTAGTTTCTAATTATAAAATTTTCTAGCACTAACTCCATTTTTTCCATAAGCTCTATTTTTGGCTCACTCTTTTGACAGCTGTGAGGTTTATTTAGGAATGCATATGCCTTATAGCAAAAATAACTGTTCAGGCATACCTTACTTGATTGTGCTTCACAGACATTGCAATTTTTATAAATTGAAGGTTTGCAGTTAACCTGCATCGAGCAAGTCTATCGGTGCCATTTTTTCCAACAGCATTTGCTCACTTAATGTCACTTTTTGGTAATTATCACAATATTTCAAACTTTTTCCCTATTATTATACTTATCATGGTGTTCTAGCATCAGTGATCTCTGATGTTACTATTGGGATTGTTTGGGGCACCATGAATCCCACCCATATAAGATAAAATTTAACCAATAAACATTGTGTGTGTTCTGTCTGCTCCACCAACCAGCCATTCCCTCATCTCCCTCCCTCTACTTGGGCCTCCCTATACCCCGAGACACAATGATACTGAAATTAGGCCAATTAATAATGCTACAGTGTCCTCTAAGTGTTCAAGTAAAAGAAGAGTCACTTTAAATCAAAAACTAGAAATGGTTAATCTTATTAAGGAAAGCATGTTGAAAGCCAAGATGGGTCAAAAACTAGGCCTCTTATGCCAAACAGTTAGCAAAGCTGTGAGTGCAAAGGAAAAGTTCTTGAAGGGAACTGAAAGTGTTGCCCAGTGAACACATGAATGATAAGAAAGGAAAATAGCCCTATTGCTGACATGGAGAAAGTTTTAGTTGCCTGGAAAGAAGATCAAACCAGCCATAACATTCCCTTTAGCCAAAGCCTAATCCAGAGCAAGGCCCTAACTCTCTTCAATTCTGTGAAGTCTGAGAGAGGTAAGGAAGCTGCAGAAGAAAAGTCTAAAGGTAGCAAAGGTTGGTTCATGAAACTGAAGGAAAGAACCCGTCGCCTTAGCAGAAGTGCAGGATGAAATAGCAAGTGCTGATGCAGAAGCCACAGCTAGTTATCCAGAAGATCTAGCTAAGATCATTAATGAAGGTGTTCTATAATAAACAACAGACTTTCAGTGTAGACAAAGCAACCTTATATTGGAAGAAGATACCATAGCCAGAAAGGTGAAGTCAACATCTGGCTTTAAACCTTGAAAGGATAGACTGACTCTTCAGCTAGGGCTAATGCAGCCAGTGACTTTAAGTTGAAGCCAATGCTCATTCATTGTTGTTGTTGTTTAGACACTAAGTCATGTCTGACTCTTTTGTGACCCCATGGACTGTAATCCATGTGAAGTTGCTCATGGATTCTCTGCCCATGGGATTCTCTGTCCATGGGATTCTCCAGGCAGGAACGCTGGAGTAGTTTGCCATGCCCTCCTCCAGGGGATCTTTCTGACCCAGGGATTGAACCTGCATCCCCTGCATTGGCAGGTGGATTTTTTACCACTGAGCTACCTGGGAAGCACAACAGTGCTCATTTACCATTCTAACAATCCTATGGCCCTTAAGAATTATGCTTAATCTATTATTTCTGTGCTCTGTGATTGGAATGGAATAACAAATCCTGGATGACACACATTTATTTATAGTATGATTTACTGAATATTTTGGAGAAGGCAATGACACAGCACTCTTGCCTGGAAAATCCCATGGGCACAGAAGCCTGGCGGGCTGCAGTCCATGGGGTCGGTAAGAGTCAGACACGACTGAGCAACTTCACTTTCACTTTTCAGTTTCATGCATTGGAGAAGGAAATGGCAACCCACTCCAGTGTTCTTGCCTGGAGAATCCCAGGGACGGGGGAGCCTGGTGGGCTGCCGTCTATGGGGTCGCACAGAGTCGGACATGACTGAAGCGACTTAGCAGCAGCAGCAGCAACTGAATATTTTAAGCCTACTGCTGAGACCCACTGCTCAGAAAAAGATTCCTTTCAAAATGTGACTGCTCACTGACAATGTACCTTGTCACCCAAGACCTCTGATGGAAAAGTACAATGAGATTAATGTGTTTTCATGCCTGATAACACAGCATCCATTCTGAAGCCCAGGGATCAAGGAGTCATTTGGACTTTCAACTCTTATTATATAAGAAATACATTTTGTAAGACTCTAGCTTGCAGATGTAGTGATGCCTCTGATGGATCTCGGCAAAGTAAATTGAAAACCTTCTATAAAGTATTAACCATTCTATATGCCATTAAGAACATTTGTGATTCATGAGAAGGTGTCAAAATATTAACATTAACAGGATTTTGGAGAAGTTGATTCCAACACTCATGAATGACTTTGAGGGGTTCAAGACTTCATCGGAGGAAGCCCCTGCCGACGTGGTGGAAATAGCAGAGAAGCAGAGCCTGAAGATTTGATTGAAGTGCTGCAATCTCATGATAAAACTTTAACAGATGAGGAGTTTCTTCTTACAAGTGAGCAAAGAAAATGAATTTTTTGAGATGGAATCTATTCCTGGTGTAGATGCTATGAAGATTGTTGAAATAACTACAAAGGCTTTTAATATTACAGAAACTTAGTTGATAAACCAGCAACAAGGTTTGAGAGATTGACTCCAATACTGAAAGAAGTTCTTCTGAGGGTAAAATCCCATCAAATAGTATTGCATGTTACCGAGAAATTATTTGTGCAAGAGTCAATTGGTGCAGCAAACTTCACTGTTGTATTATTATAAGAAATTGCCACAGCCACCCCAGTCGGCAGCAAATCCACCCTGATCAGTCGGCAGCCTTCAACATCAAGGCAAGACCCTTCACCAAACAAAAAGATGACAACCCTCTGAAGACTCAACTGATGGTTTGTATTTTTCATCAATAAAATATTTTAAAATTAAGATATGGACTTTTTTTTTAGAAATAATGTTATCACACACTTAATAGGTTGTAGTATAGTATAAGCATAATTTTTATATGTACTGAGAAACCAAAAATTTCATGGTGACTCACTTTATCATGAAATTCACTTGATTGCAGTGGTCTGGAACCAAACCTGCAACGTTGCTGAGGCATGCCTGTATACCAGAGTTAAAATGTTGACCCTATTAGAAACCTGATGTTGAACAAACCACTAAATTTCTCTGGACTGCCTGGCTTTTCAGTTTCACAAATGGCAATGCCATTACCAATAAGGTTACAAAGGTTGTGTGTGTAAAGCCCCTAATCTGTCATTGAACACATGGCAGGCACTGAATACATGGTGGCTGTTATTATCCAAGTACAAGCTCTGATTGTCTACCTACCACCTCTCGGCCAGGCAGCTCAAGAGTAACCAGGCCAACCAGACTGCAGAGATTCGGAAACAAACACCCAGTGATTTATCCAATGGCCTAGCCACCAGCTCTGCCAAACCACAGGAACATAAGCAGCCTTTCATTGTTCCTTCCTCTGGTCTGCAGGTTAAACCCCAAATGGAGCCACACCCTGCACCATTGTCCTGATTGTTACAGACAAGCTGAGCCAAGTTCAGAAAGCCCCAAGTTCCTGCTTCTCCTGATGGTAATTTGAGTTAGTATCTGGTATGTTGAAAAGCAGTCCTGGAGCTTTCCCAAGCATCCCCATTGCTGCTCTGTGATAAACCAGGACCTGAAGTAGCTCCTCAGAGGAACTGTAACTAAGGAGTCCAGCAACCAGGGTCTCAGTATCCATCTTCTCACCTTGTGCCCTCTTCATTGCTTCTGGCTGCAAAAGCTTTCCCAAAGGAAATCCTTTCCACAAAAAAGTCTTTTGCCAGAGGAAAAAGCTCTAGAAGGAACCTGATCAGAAACCCTAATAGCCGTTTGTCAGTATCCAATATGGCTATCCATATACACTTGGTCAGAGTCAAGGAAAGTTTAAAAGCACAGTGCAAAACTGAAAACAGAGCTCTGGTCTCTCCTCGTAGCAGCTCTCCTAAGACTCAAGGGGCTCAGCCCTTGAGTTCCCGCTCAGGGGAACCCAGTGAGACTTCTCAGATTCATACTCTGTCCTTCCCCTCTATGAGCCTAGGGAAGGACCAGCCTGTTTAATGATGTCTCCCTTCCTGCTCAGTCCCTCCTGACCCAGCATCACCCAGACTGCATCCAGAACAGATCCCACTGAGGGATGATGATGCAATCCAGGAAGAGAAAAAGAGAAATGGGTGAAGAAAGTAGAAGAAAGCAAGGAAAACTAGAGGGACTTCCCTGCTGGTCCAGTGGCTAAGACTCCATGCTCCCATTTAGGGGGCCTGGGTTTGATTCCTGGTCAGGGAACTAGATCCCACATGATGCAACTTAGAGTGTGCATACCACAGCTAAAAGATCCCATGTGCTGCAGCTAAGACCCAGGGCAGCCAAATAAATATATATATATTTTAAAGTCAGAAGGAGGCTTAAATTCTAAGAAACAGCAAAGTGTTTATTCATGCCCAGGGATGTCACATATTACCATATTTTTTAATATAAAAAATACCTAAAAATATTCAGGAAGAAACCACAGAGGATGGGGGAAATGGGAGGAGATGGTCAAATGGTATAAACTTCCAGTTACAAATAAATCTGAGCATGTAATGTGGTGGTGGTTTAGATGCTAAGTCATGTCCAACTCTTGCAACCCCATGGACTGTAGCCTGCCAGGCTCCTCTGTCCATGGGATTCTCCAGACAAGAATACTGGAGTTGGTTGCCATTTCCTTCTCCAGAGGATCTTCCCAACCCAGGGATCAAACCCAGGTACAGCATGGTATATAACTCTAGTTAACAATCCTGTACTGTATATTTGAATTGCAGGGCTATATCCTGGAAGGATTCATAGTTCTATTGTGAAAGTTTGGCCCTTAAGGGCTTTTGTTTCCCATTAATATGTATGAATTATGAGAGTGGAAAGTTTTTGGCCAACTAAGATCTTTGTTATTTAGGTTTATATCAACATATCTCACTCTCCTTATTTTTCCAAAACAGTTGATCATCTAGATATTTAATGTTAATAAATGAAGTAACATTCAGTGTTGTTGGTGTTGTCCATTTAGAAGTGACTGTTACCCACACAGAGCTTTCTTTCCAGACAGTGTAACATTCCCATGGAATGTACTAACAGAACAGACAGATCTCCAATTGTTTCTCATAAAGTGCTTCCAGACTTTTATCCTCAGAGAGGGTGTCTTGTTTTCAAGAAGTTTGAGAGCAAGCTCTTACACGTTCTAGAAGAGAAGGCTTTAAAACATAGAAACAGCTTGTTTTTCAAAAGATGTCCAGTTGATTGGACAAATTAGTTCTAGGTAGGAAAGAGAGTGTGAAAGGCAGATGATGAATTATGATTAATGTGCATATGCTTTACGGAGTGCGTGCTGAGATGCTTCAGTCGTATCTGACTCTTTGAGACCCTATGGACTGTAGACCGCCAGGCTCCTCTGTCCATGGGATTCTCCAGGTAAGAATACTGGAGTGGGTTGCCATGTCCTCCTCCAGGGGGTCTTCCAGACCTAGGGATCAAACCCATGCCTCCTATATCTGCAGTATTGGCAAGCAGGTTCTTTGCTACTAGCACCACCAGGGAAACCCCAATATTAGAGTCAGACCATTTAAAAATTCATTGGTTTTTCCACTATTCTCTATAAGAGTAACTGGCAAAATACAATGTCAAAATTCACATAAGAGCTTAGCACAATTGATAAAACATGGGCAAATAGAAGTTATGAGTGACACTTTCTATCCTCAATGTCTAGAGCTCATTTGGGTGTTTAAAGATACCTTCACAAAAATTAAACCCTGAAACAATAAAATTTCCACCAACTTCCTAGGCTGTTCTTTCAAAAGAAAAAAAAAAAAAAACTAAAGATATTTGAGTTTATAGTTTAGAGTTTTGGGTAAATTCTAAGAACATTCATATTGCTAAAATTAAAGCCAGCACAACTGAAGTGCTTTATTAAAAACTCAACTGGGGAAATTCCCTAGTGGCCCAGTGGTTAGGACTCAGGACTCTCACTGCTGGGGCCCCAGGTTCAAACTCTGGTAGTGGAACTAAGATCCTGCAAGCCGTGTGGTGTGGCCAAAATAATAATAATAAAAACCTCAGCTGGTACTGTTTCTAAATTAAAGAAAATGCTCCCATTGCTTTTGTCTGTTTAGAATTGTACAAAAAAAGAGTGCAAATATCTGCTAGGAATACTGCCAGGTTCAAGTTTTTACTTCTGTCAGAGGGGTTCTACTGAAGGAAAAAATAACAGCCTTTTCTGTTCTTTCATGCATGAAGGACTTGTTCTGAAAATATACACACTAACTATCCAAGCAAATGTAAAAATTGCTGTTTTGTGAGATCTTATTGATGTTTAAGCACACTGAATGCATTGGAGGTGTGTCTCAATTATCTACTGCTACATTAAAAATGACCCCCAAATTTAGGAATTGAAGACAACATGTATTGTCGTCACACAGTTTATTGTGCCAGGAACCCAGGAGTGGTTTAGTTGGATAGTTGTGACTCATAAAATTACAATCAAGCTGTCAGCTGGGGCTGGAGACTTTTTTTGGTGGTGGGGTGGTGCAGGGATGAAGGCCTCTAAGAGCTTGACTAGAGCTAGAGAATCTGCTCAATCTTATATGTGGTTGATTTTTTTAAAAATATTTAATTATTTGGCTGGGCCTTAGTTGCGACATGCTGGATCTTTAGTTGTAGCATGCAGGATCTAGCTCCCTGACCAGGGATCAAACCCCGGGCCCCCAGTATTGGGAGCATGGAGTCTTAGCCCCTGGACCACCACCAGGAAGTCCCTTATTCATGTGGTTGCTGGCAAGCCTCAGTCCCTCATCCCCTGAGATTCTCTGTAGGGCTATTCATTGTATGGTGGCTGGCTTCCCTCAGAGATGAATCCTGGTACTGTATGGGAGGATGCTCTATAAGGGTATGAATACCAGGAGGAGACCACCTTGACCATCTGCCATCTGGGTCCCAGAGATTCATGTTTTCCCTCACACATAAAATACACTCGTCCCATCCCATGCCTCCTAACATTCTCATCTCACTGAAGCATTAACTCAAAGTTCAGAAGCATCACATCTAAATCAGACCCAGCTTCACATGAGGCTCCTCAGGTATATTTCTTAATGTCCAGTTCCTTGAGTATCATTTCTCTTAATCTAAAAACCTGTGAATTAAAGAGATAAGTCATCTGCCCTCCTCACAGCCAACACACAATGGTGAACAGGCATGGGATGAACACCACAGGCGTCACTATTCAAAACATAAGGCATCGGGAGGCACACAGGCGTCCCCACACCTTCTCTGACGTCTAGCCGGGCAAATATTGGAAGCTCCTTAGGACTCAGTCCTGTTCCTTTTGTTGTTCTTTTGCTAAGTCATGTCCGACTCTCCAGGAACGCTTCTCTGTGGTTCTTCCTTATACTTTCCGAACCATCCATTCTTTTTCATGCAAGTTGGTACATGTATGCAGCTGAATAATTTCCCAAACCTGCAGTAGAATGGGGTGTGGAGGGGGAAAAGCCTCTTTTCATTTTATGCTCTTTCTGTTCCTTTTAGTTCTAGTTGTCAATGTTTCTGCGGATATAATTATTTAAAAATGGTAAATCTCCTGGAAATTTTATCAGGTCAATCCATTAGACAAAAGCCATACTCAGAGATCTCTATGAGATAATCCCTTTTTCCATCTTGTGATTCTGCTGAAGAGCAATGCTGTTAAGCTACTCAACATGTGTGTGGGGGTGTGGGTGTGTGTTAGTCGCTCAGTCATATCTGACTCTTTGTGACCCCAGGGACTGTAGCCCGCCATGCTCCTCTGTCCATGGAGTTCTCCAGGCAAGAATACTGCATCAGTAGCCACTCCCTGATGCTCTATTATTTGAGAGGATCTGGGAGCCTCGCCCTAAAAAACTTCAGAAAGCCTTTCACATGACTAACCTATATTCTGAGGTGCCACTTGCGATCTTTCTGAGATCATAACAAAGGATTTTATAGTCACACCTTCAGCCTCATCTGTAAATCACAATGGTGCCCTGGGTTTGACCTTTGCTCTGAAGACCTTCCTTAATTTTAACATTGTTTGCTGCTGGTAAAGGCTGGCATCTTCACAACTGGTGAGTCCTGGCTCTTTTTGCTTAATTGCTCTTCTGTTAGCCTATCTCTTGCATTTTATTGTAAAAAGCTAGAAGAAACCAGGTGAACTGTCAACATTCTGGCTAGATATCTCCTGAATTACAGCTCTCTGTTCACTAGATACATTTTCTACCTTCCACATTGCTAAAGACAATGAAGTTGCTAAATTTTCTGCCACTACATAATAAGGATCCACTGCCCTCCAGAATTCAGCAAGCTTTTCCTCCCTTTCTTTTCAACACCAGTGAGGAGTCTGCTCAAAATTCTGCTAACAATCTGTTCAAGGCTCTTTCGGCTTTCACCAATACATTCTTTAAACTCCTTTCAGCTCCTGTCCAAGGCCCAGATTCTAAGCCACGCCTAAATTTTAGGTGTTTGTTACAGTAGCATTTCACTTCCAGGTACTAAAATCTATGTAGTTATCTATTACAGTATAACAAATTACTCACAAAACTTAATAGCTGAAAGCAGCAAATGTTTATTATTCTACAAAATTTCTGAAGACCAGGAATCCAGAAGCAGCTTAGCTGCATTATTTGGGCCCAGGGTCTCTCATTAGGCTGCAGTCAAATTGTCAGCCAGGGCTATGGTCTTCTGAAGGCTTAAGTGGGGCTGAAGGTCCTGCTTCCGGACTCACTCGTGTGACTATTTGTCATATGGGCCTCTCCCTGAGACTGCTCACCACATGACAGCTGTCTACCCACAAAGTCAGTGATCTAGGAGAGAGTCTTTTATAAACTAATGTTGGACGCTACATATCATCACATCTGACACGCTGGAATTACGTGGGAGGGTGTGAATACCTGATGTTATGATTTTGGAGGCTATCACAGGGTATAATTATTTTTTTAAAAAACTCATTTTCTTCCTTCCCAGAACCAATTTTTGCCATGCAAAAGTTAAGCAGAGATCAATATATTAACATTATTGTGGGCAGAAGTGGAATAGCAGAGGTGGCTTAGATATGTGGCCACAGTGAGCTTCACTAGACCTCAGAATTAGACTGACCCAGTCACAGAAAGAAAACGACATTTTCCCTTTCTTCCAGATCAGCTTATCACACAATAGTCAAAGAAAAGCAACTTTCCATGGTTTTGGAAATCTCAGAGTACAAAAAAGCACACAATCAGAGTGAGGAAAAGGAAGCAGACAGAGTGGAGGAAAGACAGATGGGTTCCTCCAACCATCGTTTTTCCTCAAGGACTGGAGGGCAAAAAATGGAGACACTCACCATAGGTTGCTCTGGAGGGCTCAGCTCCCAGGGGCTCAGACAACAGTTTCGGAAGTCCCTTGTGCAACACATCTAGCAAAACCTGCCTGCCTCTTCTTTATCAGCTCAGAGCAGGTCTAGCACAATAGTTCTCATGCTCACCTTCAGATTGCTGGGCTCTGCTTGCAAACAATTTGCATTTCTTTACAAGTCCCCAGGTGATGCTGGTACGCAGACTTTGAGAACCATTGGTCTAGTGTCATTCAGGTACCCATGACCTGCAAGTGCTTTATATGCATTTCATTTCTTATTCACATGTTTATTAATCTGCATAACAATGTAAGATAGATTTTATTAACCCTTTATCTGCATTATACAGAAAAAGAGACTAAGTGAAAACACTTCAGAAGTGAAGCATTGGTGATGGACAGGGAGGCCTAGCGTGCTGTGATTCATGGGGTCGCAAAGAGTCGGACACGACTGAGCGACTGAACAGAACTGAACCTTCTGCTGGCCACACAGAGCCAGTTGTCAGTCCAGATCTGACTCCAAAGTCTGTGATCTTTCTTCTACACCAAGTTGCCAAATATTGGTGGGAACCAGGGTGTAGCCAACTCTGCTTCTTGTCTTCTCGACCATAATCTTAAGCACAATTTTCTCCATTTTCTTTATTGAAAGTAATTGTACGCTAGGCAGTTTGGTCTATGGCCATGTCTGTGAATCTTAGAGGTGGATTAACACATTCACCTTTAGTGGGCTTCCCTGGTGAAAGGGAAAGTCGCTCAGTTGTGTCCTACTCTTTGAGACCCCATGGACTGTCCATGGAATTCTCCAGGCCTGACTACTGGAGTGGGTAGCCTTTTCCTTCTCCAAAGGATCTTCCCAACCCAGGGATAGAACCTAGGTCTTCCCACATTGCAGGCAGATTCTTTACCAGCGGAGCCACCAGGGAAGCCCTTCAGTGGTAAAGAATCTGCCTGCAATGCAGAAGACACAGAGAAGTGGATTTGATTCCTGGGTTGGGAAGATCCCCTGGAGAAAGTAGTGGCAACCTACTCCAATATTCTTGCCTGAGAAATCCCATGGACAGAGGAGCCTGGAGGGCTACAGTCCATGAGATAGCAAGAGTCAGACACAGCTTAGCTACTAAACAACAACAAATACGTTCACCTTTAAGCAGAAAGATTAAGAGTATCAATTTACAATACACTAGCATTCTAACAGATCCATCAAAGAAGTTAGCGAATGGCCAGCACAACACATCTCTGGCTATTGGTTCTCCAAGTCAACCCTCCACCCACTCGCTGCTCAGGCGGTGAGCCTCTGTGAACTACGACAGGCTCCCTTGCCCTCGGGCTTTCAAATGGGTCTGTCATCCTCGGACGTGAACAGAGGGAGGAAGGAGATTTCTTTTCCCAACTCCCTCCATGTAGGCTCATCTAGACAGACTGCACACTTCCACAGAGGACTCTAGTCTTCAAAGCAGCTGCTCCAACCAACCTTTTCCTTCCAGGCTTCAGGAACCCCTCCCTCCACTGCCCCTTCAGGCCGAGGGTCAGTAATAGTCCTTAGAGTCCTGGGCTCCCCCCGCCGGCCCCAGGGGTTCCCTCACCCTGTCCACACCTTTGTAAACAATCCCCATATTAATTCCTCCCTGACCTACCCTGACCTGAGTGTGCTGGCCCTGCTGGGCCCCATGGTGAGCACAGATTTAGGGACAGTTTACAGCTTTGCTTTCTGGGAGCTTGCCTGGGCTCAGGTCTTCCTCCCAGAAGCCAGCAACTTTCTGGAGCTCCTGCTGCTGCCCAGATGGTCAGGCCTACACCCCTAGTCTTGGTTTAAAGGTGCAAAACCCCACCTTCTGGCCCTTGTGTATCCTGCCTGGTAGGTAGACCAAATGGTAAGAGGCCACTTGGCAGGTTCTGCTGGCAAAATTCCTATGACAAAAATTGCTGCTCCATTTCAGAACACAATTTTTCTCTCTTGGACCAGGCATTTATTCCAACAGAAGGTAAATTATCCCTGGAAGAAAGCTAGATGTAAAGTTGGCAGTCAAAGACATCTGTGTTAAATGAGTTTCAGATGTTTTCTATTTTCCCAGCTAGCTGCAAGCCTGGGTTGAGAAAGGGGAACATAAAATTCAAATAGATTCTAGATTTTAGAACAATGATTCTCAAGGTGTGTGGGGAAGGTGACTTACATTGTCTCCTGGAAAGCATTTTGGAAATTGTGGGGAGTCTTTGATTGTGGGTCATGGCCCAAGGATGCTAGCCTGCCTGTAGTTAAGAGATAGTCCCATGCAACAGATACTAACCCCATAGGAACTTGAATGTCCTGAGAATGTTTCTATTGCTGAAAAACCCATTTATAATTATCTTGGTGAAAGACTTATGTTTTCCTTTACATTCAAAAAAAGAAAGAAAGAAGGCATTTGTATGTGGCTTTAATATTTATTCAGATTTCCCAGAATGTAACTACCACATGAATTGAGGAACTGTCATCCATTGTTTTGTTTGAATTTTATCAAGTTGGTCATGATGTGTCAAACAACACAGATATCTGCATTTGTATCTGTAACTTTCAAAGTGATTCTACAAAAATACTCAAATGACAGACAGGTGATTTCCTTCTGTCTTCCAGTGAAGTTGAGCCCTACTATACATACTGAAATGTGTAGAGAAAATCTCCCCACATGCAATTTTAAAATAAATATGTAATATAATATAGTAATGGAAATATAAAAGATGGATACAAAGAAATTAGTTATAAATGTCTCATTTGGAGATCACCAACAGTGCACAGCAGAGGCCTTTAGAAATGGGTGTTGCATCTGATAGACACAAGACCCAGAGATTCAGAGCAAGGCGTTCTGTCGGCTGAGGATGTCCACTGAGGGAAAAATCTCTCTTTGGAAGAAATTACCGTGAAAAGAGCCATAGGAAGAAAACTAAAAGGAAGCTTAAGTGTGTAAGCTACACACTGGGCCTCGTCCTTACTGATAATACTGTTTTTCATATAACTACCAACTCCTTTCATCATTTGGCATGTAGTAGACACTTGCCTGTAGTAGCACTCTTGCCTGGAAACTCCCATGGATGGAGGAGCCTGGTAGGCTCCACTTTCACTACCAGTGAAACACTTCACTTTCACTTTCCACTTTCATGCATTGGAGAAGGAAATGGCAACCCACTCCAGTGTTCTTGCCTGGAGAATCCCAGGGATGGGGGAGCCTGGTGGGCTGCCGTCTATGAGGTCGCACAGAGTCGGACCCGACTGAAGCGACTTAGCACCAGCACTAGCAGACACTCAGTAAATGTCAAAAAGTCACTCAACAAAAATCCCCTTTAACAAATTAAAGATACAATCATTTATTTCTTGAAACACTGATCAAACAAGCAACAGTGATTTGTATGTGATTTGATTTTTTCTATGCAAAAAGATTCTGTAATATTTTATCACACTTTGTAACTTTGGTGAGTGATATTTCCTATACAATTTCAGATCTAAATCTGTAGTGTGATTTCCGTGATGAAAGGTTATCTAGTCAAACTGATGGCCTCAAAAGTCCTGAGTAAGTCAGAAGCTGATATATTTTGTTATGGACATTATATTTCACTTGTTGACAAGTTAGGAAACATCTTGGGCTTTTTTTAAATGTTCTGAGTGGAACAATAGAGATCAAAAGTTATCTGGAAACACAGCTCCTTTATTAAAAGGAAAACTCAATGATTGTTAAAACCCAAGCCCCACTCCTTTCCCCTGACATACTCCTATTCATGCTTTAGGTCTCAAGAACTTTCCTCACACCCCATGTCCTCGGTAAGAGTACTTCATCAGCTTCCATTGCACTTAACACACTTTCATAGAAATTACAACATGAGTAACTGTTTGCTTATTTGCTTTTCCACTAGACTGTAAGCTCTGAGTGGGCAGGGATCAAACTTATTCATTATTTTCCCTCGAACCCAGTCATCAGTGCTTAGTCAATCAGTCAACAAGTATTTAGCATACTGCCAAGTGGCAGTACTGACTTCTACATTGTTCCACTGGGCAGCCAAGAAGGACAGGATGCACCTCTAAGCTTCCTGTGGTTCCCCCTGAACACCATGGGACTCAAGTTCTGTGCCTTTTACACCTCCTCCTCCAGGCTCCAAGGCTCTTCTGTTTCGTCTGCCAGCTTCACCACCAATTAAGTTGGAGTCAGAAGGTGTGGGAAGCTCTGTTCTTAGTCATTCGTTTGATTGTTCAGTTGTGCTAAAATTTTAGCATGCTGGGCCTCGCCTCCAGAGTTTCTAATTCAGGAGTTCTAGGAGGAGGAGTGGCAAAAGTCTGCATTACTAACAAGTACCCAAGCAATGCTGGTCCTGCTGATCGGGAGACCATACTTTGGGAATCATAGGCTGAGTAAGAAATTTCAGCTACTGAATAAGAAGTTTTAGCCAGATCTTTATAGATATCTCCAGTTTTGAATTTAAAGAATGTGTTCCTTGTTATAAAAGAGTTGTAGATATCAAGAAGTGGGTAAAGAGAATATGGGGTACCAAAATCTTCCTGAATATTCTAAACTCCATAGAATGAACCTGGTTCTGGCTTTTTGGTTAGGCTAGAGAAGAGGGAACAGAGAGAATCAAAAGACAGAACCAGAAGTCTACTTCCCATGGAGAAGCCAAGCTGAGACCAGGCAACACAGAGGATGATGAGCCAGTAAAACTTTCTAGGATCTGGGGCCTCAGTTATCTTTGTGAGGTCTGCGCACAGCAACCACATCCCGCCGCTTAGGTCTGCTTGAACGAGGACCTCACAATTCTAACAGCCTTAGCTGAATCTGAAGATACTACAGTGCATCTATATTTCAGTCTGCTCAGGCTGCTATAACAAAACACTGTAGTCTGAGTGGCTTAAAAACAACAGACATCTACTTCTCACAGGTCTGGAGTCTGGGAAGTCCAAGATCAAGACACCGGCAGATTTGGTATCTGATGAGCCCATTTCCTAGTTTATAGATGGCTGTCTTCTTGCTGAAACCTCACATGGCAGATGGGGAAGGGAAATCTCTGGGACCTTTTATAAGGGCAGGAAGGTTCCACCCTTATGGCTTAATCACCTCCCAAAGATACCACCTCCAATATCATCATATCAAGTATTAGAATTTAATATATGAAACTGGTGGGATGAGGGAAGGACATAAGCTTCAGTCTATAGCAAATCTGTTTCCCAAAACCTTTGTTACTTAGTTCAGATTTAACAGTTAGCATTGTTTACCTATTACCTAATAGGAGCAAAGTTTCTGATAAGATGTAGAGTTGAAATAAATATATTTTTAGCTGTCTCGCAAGATATGTACTTTTTCTTAAATGGGTTCTTTAGTATTAGTGATCAGATAACTATTTAGCTCTTGCCATATCAGGCTAAGCAGCTACTTTTTTTTTTTATTCCTGTCCTTTTCCTTTTGGAGAGAAAGGGAAAAAACTTTTTCCTCTACCCTCTTATGTTTAGTACCTGGGGCCCTGCAAATAAAGTTGCCAAAAGATGGATTAGCAGGAGAAAAAGCATTAAAAAATTTTTTGATATTAATATGTATGCAGCATGGGAGGGCTTTACAAAGCGGAGGTGAAAACACCCAGTAAAGTTGTTGGACATGAGAGCTTACATAGCATGATGTCCAAGAGCAATAAATTAAAGAGATGTGACAAGACAAAGTAGAGGGGTTTGGGCTTCTATGGGCTGTAAATTTGGACAATCTATTTACGGGGAACGAACTGAAAATGAAGGTTATTTCAGTAAAGTTTGTATATGCAGATTCAAGTCCATGCTCTCTCCAGTGATGAGGGATCTCTTCTTCCTGGTGCAGAAGAGAGCGAGAACAACTTCACAAAGGGGAATCCATGCCCCAAGTTTAGACAGAAAGGGAGAAGGTAGAGCTTATCCAGTGTCTATCATTTCTCAATTGCCTGTACCTCAAAATAACCCCTGTGCCAAAGTGGAATACTTTGGATTTGTGTATTCGAATCCCCATCACTTTCTACAATGTAAGCTCCCTTAGAAAAGGTAAGACTCTCCAGGATAGAGCTGATCCGAAACTAAATGTTATCCTCTTTTCTATATATGACAAGACCCAAATAATTGTCTAAAATAGAAAAGAAGTTGATTTTTATTAAAATTAAGAATTATTTCCTGTTCATCTGAGTTTGGGGCCAAGATCCACACCAATTGCACACATAAACTTAATAAACATTAGTTATAGTATTGATATCATAGAGTTTAACTTGTAATTTTTTTCCTTTAATCACCAAAATCTTGTCAGTATTCTTTGGAAGATAACCAATTGTTCTTTATTTCTTGGTGAAACATTTTGACTGAACCCACTATTCTGCTTGATGAATAAAACATTTTGAATATTTTATTAGACTCTTTGTGATTTTTTTTCTCCTGAATCTCATTTTATTCCCTGAAGTATGTAAAACAAAAAAATTTTATAACTATCTAAATATATAAGCCCTTGAAAACAATAAATAGTATTATTTTATTTATTTTAAGCATCACGTAAAATTGTTCAGTTGCTAAGTCATGTCTGACTCTTTGTGACCCATTGGACTGCAGGACACCAGGCTTCCTTGTCCTTCACCATCTCCTGGAGTTTGTTCAAACTCATGTCCATTGAGTTGGTGATACCATCCAACCATTTCATCCTCTGTCACCCTCTTCTCCTTCTGCCCTCAGTCTTTTCCAGTATCAGGGTCTTTTCCAATCAGTTAGCTTTTCACATCAGATGGTGAAAGTATTGGAGCTTCAGCATCAGTCCTTCCAATGAATATTCAGGGTTGATTTCCTTAGGATTGGCTGGTTTGAGCTCCTTGGCTGTCCAAGGGACTCTCAAGAGTCTTCTCCAGCAGTGCAGTTCAAAAACATCAATTCTTTGGTCCAGCTCTCATATTCATACATGACTACTGGAAAAACCTTAGCTTTGACTAGATGGACCTTTGTCAGCAAAGTGATGTCTCTGCTTTTTAATACACCGTCTAGGTTTGTAATAGCTTTTCTTCCAAGGAACAAACGTCTTTTAATTTCATGGCTGCAGTCACCTTTCACAGTGATTTCGGAGCCCAAGAAAATAAAATCTGTCACTGTTTCCACTTTTTCCCCATCTATTTGCCATGAAGTGATGGGACCAGATTCCATGATCTTAGTTTTTGAATGCTGAGTTTTAAACCAGCTTTTTCACCCTCCTCTTTCACCCTCATCAAGAGGCTCTTTAATTCCTCTTTGCTTTCTTTCATTTGAGAGGTATCATCTCCACATTTGAGATTGTTGATATTTCTCCTGGTCATCTTGATTCCAGCTTGCAACTCCTCCAAGTCCAGCATTTTGCATGATGTATTCTGCATAGAAGTTAAAAAAGCAGGGTGACAATATACAGCCTTGATGTACTCCTTTCCCAATTTTGAACCAGTCCATACAGAGTTCTAACTGTTGCTTCCTGACCTCCATACAGGTTTCTCAAGAAACAGATAAGGTGGTCTTTTTTTCCCATCTCTTTAAGAATTTTCCACAATTTGTTGTGATCCGTATAGTCAAAGGCTTTAGCATAGTCAGTGAAGCAGAAGTAGATGTTTTTCTGGAACTCTCTTGCTTTTTCTATGATCCAGTGGATGTTGGCGATTTGATCTCTGGTTCCTCTGCCTTTTCTAAATCCAGCTTATACAACTGAAAGTTCTTGGTTCATTTACCACTGAAGCCTAATTTGAAGGATTTTGAGCATTACCTTAATAGCATGTGAAATGAGCACAATTGTATGGCAGTTTGAATGTTCTTTGAAATTGCCCTTCTTTGGGATTGGAATGAAAATTGACTTTTTCCAGTCCTGTGGGCATTGATGAGTTTTCCAAATTTGCTGGTATATTGAGTGCAGCACTTTTAACAGCATCATCTTTTAGGATTTAAAATAGCTCAGCTGGAATTTCAACACATCCATTAGTTTTGTTGATAGTAATGCTTCCTAATGCCCACTTGACTTCACATTCCAGGATGTCTGACTCTAGGTGAATGACCACACCATCATGGTTATCTGGGTCATTAAGACATTTTTTGTACAGTTCTGTGTATTCTTGCCACCTCTTCTTAATCTCTTCTGTTAGGTCCTTGCTATTTCTGTCCTTTATTGTGCCCATCTTGTATGAAATACGCTCTTGGGTATTTCAGGGTTGATTTCCTTAGGGTTGGCTGGTTTGATTTCCTTGGCTGTCCAAAGGGACTCTCAAGAGTCTAGTCTTTCCCATTCTATTGTTTTCCTCTATTTCTTTGCATTGCTCACTTAGGAAGGGTTTCTTATCTCTCCTTGCTATTCTTTTGAAACTCTGCATTCAGATGGGTATATCTTTCCCTTTCTCCTTTGCCTTTCGCTTCTCTTGTTTTCTCAGCTATTTGGTTTTTGTTGTTGTTGTTTGTTTTTCTTTTTTTTATTTTTTAAATTTAATTTATTTTAATTGGAGGCTAATTACTTTACAATATTGTAGTGGTTGTTGCCATACATTGACATGAATCAGCCAATGGTGTACATGTATTCCCCATCCTGAACCCCCCTCCCACCCCTCTCCTCATCCCATCCCTCAGGGTCATCCCAGTGCACCAGACCTGAGCACCCTGTCTCATGCATCGAACCTGGACTGGTGATCTATTTCACAGATGATAATATACATGTTTCAGTGCTATTCTCTCAAATCATCCCACCCTCATCTTCTCCCACAGAGTCCAAAAGACTATTTACACCTGTGTCTATTTTGCTGTGTCTCACATATAGGGTCATCGTTACCATTTTTCTAAATTCCATATATATGCATTAGTATACTGTGTTGGTGTTTTTCTTTCTGGCTTACTTCACCCTGTATAATCGGCTCCAGTTTCATCCACCTCATTAGAACTGATTCAAATGTATTCTTTTTTAATGGCTGAGTAATGTTCCATTGTGTATATATACCACAGCTTTCTTATCCATTCATCTGCCAATGGACATCTGGGTTGCTTCCATATCTTGGCTATTATAAACAGTGCTGCGATGAACATTGGGGTGCAAGTGTCTCTTTCAATTCTGGTTTCCTCAGTGTGTATGCCCAGCAGTGGGATTGCTGGGTCGTATGGCAGTTCTGTTTCCAGTTTTTTAAGGAATCTCCACACTGTTCTCCATAGTGGCTGTACTAGTTTGCATTCCCACCAATAGTGTAAGAGGGTTCCCTTTTCTCCACACCCTCTCCAGCATCTATTGTTTGTAGACTTTTTGACAGCAGCCATTCTGACTGGTGTGAGATGGTACATCATTGTGTTTTTGATTTGCATTTCTCTGATAATGAGTGATGTTGAGCATCTTTTCATGTGTTTGTTAGCCATCTGTATGCCTTCTTTGGAGAAATGTCTATTTAGTTCTTTGGCCCATTTTTTGATTGGATCATATATTTTTCTTTCTCAGCTATTTGTAAGGCCTCATCAGACAATGACTTTGCCTTCTTATTTTTCTTTGGGATGGTTTTGGTCACTGCCTCCTATACAATGTTATGAATTTCTGTCCATAGTTTTTCAGGCACTCTGTCTACCAGATCTAATCCCTTGAATCTATTCATCACCTCCACTGTATAATCATAAGGGATTTAATTTAGATCATACCTGACTGGTCTAGTGGTTTTCCCTACTTTCTTCATTTTAAGCCTGAATTTTGCAATAGCATATTGGATATCCTTCTGTAACTAGTTTTCTACCCAGCATTATTTGAGACATATTCATTTCGATATCTACAGTTTTAAGCCTTTTTTTTTTGTGGGGGGGGGCTGCACTGGGTCTTCATTGCTGTGTGTAGACTTTCTCTAGTTGCGGTGGGCAGTGGCTTCTCTCTAGTTGCATTGCATGGGCTTCTTATTGCCGTGGCTTCTCCTGTTGTGGAGCATGGGTTCTAGAGTGCACAGACTTCAGTAGTTGTGGCACATAGACTCCAGAGAGCAGGTTCAGTAATTGTGGTACATGGGCTTGGTTGTCCCTTGGTGACTAAGGGATCTTAGTGGGATCTTCCTGGACCAGGGACCAAACCTATGTCCCTGCACTGGCAGGCAGACTCTCAATCACTGGACCGCCAGAGAAGTCCGATATCCACACTTTCAATTCAGTACAGTGTAGAACTATGCTACAACTGGTTTATTATTTTTCCAATTTATAGCATTTTTGGTTAAATGTTTGCTTTTTAAGGAATACACAATGAATATTTCTATAAATATCTCCTTGCATGCATGTGCAAAACTTTCTGTAGAATACATGCTGCAAACCATATTGCTGAACTAAAGGGTATGCAAATCTTCAACTGTCCTAAATATTGTCAAGTTACTTTCCAAAGAGGTTATGCCAATTTCATTGCCATAAGCAGGGTTTGACAGTTCCAATTGTTTTCTTGATATTTTCAATCTTTATATGTTTTGCTAATTTGATGGGTATGAAATAGTATATTACTTTCAAAATAAATTTTCCTGATTGTTGGAGGGGCTGAGCATCTTTTCACATGTTTATATGCAACTATGATGCCCTTTTCTGTGAATAATAGCTTGTTTGCTTATTTTTTGTTTAGATCTCTCTGCTTTGAAAGAGTCTTCAAGTTTATCACAATATATTGAAATATGTTTTCCAGTCTGAGTTTTTTAAATTTTGGTTTTTTTCTCTTAAAATATAAAAGTTTTAAATTTCATGCAGGCAAGTTTCAGTGATTTCACTGGCATTTTTGTTTTATCTTTTGAGTCAAGGGATGGAGGATAATTTATATCCTACTTTTTTTTTAATTGTAAAGTTTTACTTTTCCACATTTGGTCCTTTAATCTTCTTGGAATTGACTTATTTATTGGTTTGAGGTAGGGATCTAATTTTACTTTATTTTTTATGTGTAGGTAAGCATTTTTCTGGTGAGATTTACCAAGCAATCCTTTCTCTCACTGATCTGCAACATCACGTCTGTTACGTCAGATGTGTAGAGATGTACGGAGTCTGGTCCTAGGCTCTGTTCTATTCCATTGGTCCATTTTCTGTTCTCTTATTTTAAAATGATGGTGCATGCTCAGTTGCTCTGTTGTGTCTGACTCGTTGCAACCCTATGGCCTGTAGCCCACCAAGCTCCTCTGTCCACGGGATTCTCCAGGCAAGAATACTGAAGTGGGTTGCCATTTCCTTCTCCAGGGGAAAATGATGGTAAATAAAAGCAAACCAGTAAAGTGAGCCTTCTCCCCTCTATCTTCTTACTGATCTCTAATATTTTGCAGCCCCATGGACTGTAGCTCCTCTGCCCAGGGAATTTTCCAGGCAAGAATATTCTCCCACATAAATGCAATATCAATTAGTTGAGTTTTGTTTTAAAACGGAATAGTTTTTGTAAAGTGAATACTTGTACATATTATACTCATTGTTTGAGGCATATACTAGCTAGAAGAAATGCACATTTATTTGAAGCTTTAAAAGTCCTGAGAATAACAGTCCTGACACTTCCTGGAACCATTTCTGTGGTAACTTTAGAGAGAGAATGGCTTGGCCAAAAACTTTGTTTTCCTAATCCCAGGGAAGATACAAACTCAGCAGTTGTTATGTAGTGCTCCAAGTGATTTGCCTAAAGACCTCCCACTGAGATCTCCAAGAACTTGCAACTTGGATTACACAGTGAGGTCACCCCATGCAGGTTTATGGGCAGATGGCCAAACCTTGACACAAGGCTGCAATCAGATCCCCAAACAAGTATATACACATAAGCCTCCTCCTTGTCTATAGCTTGAAACTACCATTTGTATCAATCAGGAAAAACTCCAAAGAAGAATATATCAGATCAACCTGGCTTGATGTTTTCAAACAATTAAGCTTCAGATGAATTTTAAGACAGATAGCCTTTGTCAAAAGCATATATCCATATATAATATTCTAATGCATCAAGCTTAAATGACAAGTATCCTATTTGCCTTATAGACTTCTAACTTTAGTATATCATACTAACTGAAGTAAGTCAGACAAAGACAAATGTCATGTGACATCATTTGCATATGGAATCTACAAAATATGATGCAAATGAGAAAAGAGAAACAGACTCACAGACTTAGAGAATGCACTTTTGGTTCCTAGGGGGCAGGGGAGGGGAGAGAGAGGTTGGGGGTTTGGGATTGACATGTACACACTGCTGTTATTTAAAATGGTAAACCACCAAGGACCTACTGCAGAGCACAGGGAGTTCAGCTCAATATTTTGTAATAGCCTAAAGGGAAAAGAAATGAAAAAGAGTAGATATTTGTTATAAATAACCAAATCATTTTGCTGTATACCTGAAACTAACACAATGTTGTCAGCCAACTAGTGTCCAATATAAAGTAAAAATTAAAGAAAGAATTATCCTGCAATGTCTTTCTTTCTTTGAAGTCGCTTAGTCGTGTCTGACTCTTTGCGACCCCATGGACTGTAGCCTACCAGGCTCCTCCCTCCATGGGATTCTCCAGGCAAGAGTACTGGAGTGGGTTGCCATTTCCTTCTCCAATGTAGTTGTCAATTAAAATCAAATCTCATATTGTCTTAAAATATTCAATTAAGAAACTCTAACTCTGGTATAATTTGCAGCTAAATGTAAAACTAGAATACAACTTAAAGATAATGCAGGTCAGCAGTGGTTCCTAACCTTGACTGTGCTTTAGAATTACTTGGGTAGTTCTTAAAATGTCTTAATGCCCTACTGCCCAATAAATCATATTGGAATAAGAGACACAAGTATCAGTACTTTTAAACCCGGTTGAACAATTTTGTTATGTAGCCAATGTTGAAAACCATTGACAATTTAAACCTTTAGCACTTCAAGAAAATGAGATTTCAAGAGGTCAAGTGAAAATACTGTCCAATATGGTAGGCTTAGCCACATGTGGCTTTTTAAATTTATATTTATTGGGATTAAATAAAACTAAAAATTGAGCTCCTCAGACACACTAGCCACTTTTCAGGTACCCAATACCCACATGTGGCTAGTAGCTACCATATTGAACAACACAGATAATAGAAACTTTCATCATCAGAGAAAGTTCTCCTGGTCATTGTTATAAAAGAAATAATTCCATGTCTATTTTTAATGACTTTCTTTGAAGCACAGCAGAAGATCATTTTGTGCCTAGGTATAAGTTGGATTGATTTCTAATCATTTAGTAATTTCAGAAATATCTTAAACCATTGTTACAGAATGATTTGTATAATAGTTTTTAAACAAGTATCATTCAACATTAGCATGTAGATCTGTAAGGCACCTAATACCCCAATAAAAATAACAACTTCTTGGACAAATATAAATACTGACTCAAATCTAAGACACCCCACTCCATCTCCACCCCCAAACCAATGGATAATGATCCAGGAAGCCGTTTTTTCCCCTTGATTGGCAAGGAAAGCACACGGGGGAAGGAAAGGGAGAGCTACACTTGCCCAATGACTAGTCCACTGGGCTCTGAGACAACTCACAAGCTTGTCTAGGCACTGTCTTGGCACAAGGAGAGTATGAAGGAAGTTGGTCAAGGACAGTCTCCTCCTCCCTATAGTCTGAAAACAAAACCAGTGTGAGAACTGAGCTAAAGTTCTCTAATAGGACTTATTACTATCACTATCCTTTCTAAAATATATTATAGAACAGAGTTTTAAAACCTAAAACTTCTTGATCTCTTATAGTAATCATGGCCATGGAACATGTTTCACAAAGCAGGCTTTGGTGTTAAAGAGATTCAAATCTATTGTGTTATATTTTTGCTGTGGCAAGCATCTAGAAAAATATCACCATTTTATTAACTTTGTTTTTTCAGTTGTGTTATGAAATTGAAACTTAGTACCCACTGTACCGGAATACATTGTTCCTTGTCTTGCGGCTTAAATTTTGTATTCCCAAGCGCATTATAGCAAGCAATGAGATTGCCATGACCAGGTCTAAACAAGAGGGAGCCAGAAAGCCAGTAGGACAACAAAAAGCCAACTTCAGTGATTGCAGGGTGCTAGGTACTGTTCTGAGCATTTTACATAGATTACATCACTTAATTCTCACAGCAGCTCACAATGAGATCAGTGCTATTATTATCCTCATTTTACAGATAAAGAACCTGAAGGACCAAGAAGTTAAGTAGATAGTTCAAGGCCACACAGCTAGTAAGTGGTAGAACTGAACTTCCAACCTTTGCAGTCTAATTTAAGAGCCCAACATTTTAATTGCTCTGCTCTATTATCAACTTGTACTTACTTCATGGTCATGGTTCGGCTTATCAAGGTCAAGATCAGAGATACTGGTTTGGACTGGTCCACTTAAGTGGGAAGAAAAGACCTCTGGTGAGAATGTGAGCCTGTGTGGCTTTAACCCCAGGTTTCCCAAGATTGCTTTGTTGTGGGGACCACTCATCTTCACTTTGACAATTATCCCCTCTACTCCCTGGCCTTACATACCCACATTGCTTTGCAAGGGCAACAATAGTTGCAACAAAAACTATTCCCAGAGGTGAGAAAAGAGAAGGGGAGGGGCACTAAATAAAAAGCAGTAGCTACAGATGCTCCTGCAGTGGTTACACAATAGCCCCTGGGGTCTGAAACCTGGATAGACTCAGGGGAGTAAGGTTTCCTGGCTCCAAGTAGGGGGCCAAGATGGACAGATATCAGCATTAATTAGACCATTATATAAAACATCACCTTCATAACCTTGACAAATCTCAGCATGTTTCCACATTTCATCCAGGAATATAAACAAGAAATACAGTCTGTCCCAGTGTTGCTAGTTTTCTAACCTGCATGAATCAAATGATTTTCTCCCCCAGACGGCAGCGCCATGTTCTTCTCAGCAACAGAGACTTCTCTGGGTATTTCATACCCACTGTGTGTCTTTGTTTATTGTGCTACAAACAGATGCAACTCTCCTGCACAAGCCCTTTGGACTTGCTCCACCCTCCAAGAGATTCCATTTATGTGTGCATCTATGTATAATACACTTTTTATTATTTAGATCACTTTCAGGTTCACAGCAAAGCTGAGCAGTAAATACAGAGGTTTCACACATACCTCCCACCCCCACCCACACCAACTCCCCCATTATCAACTTCCCCATCAGAGTGGTGCATTTGCTCCACTCACGATCACTCAAAGTCCAGAGTTTACATAACCGTTCACTTTTTATGGGTGTTGTACATTTTATGAGTTTTGACAAATGTATAATGAACTATATTCATTACTTTAGTACCACTCAGGCTTCCCTGGTGGCTCAGAGGTTAAAGCGTCTGCCTCCAATGCGGGAGACCGGGGTTCGATTCCTGGGTCAGGAAGACCCCCTGGAGAAGGAAATGGCAACCCACTCCAGTATTCTTGCCTGGAGAATCCATGGACGGAGGAGCCTGGTAGGCTACAGTCCACGGGGTCACAAAGAGTCGGACACGACTGAGCGACTTCACTTACTTACTTACTTAGTACCACTCAGTTATTTTTAAAAGGAATCATGGATATATACTTTGCTCCTGAGAGACTCCACCTGCTTTTTCGATAATTCGGAGATGGTCTCATTGTTTCTGAAAAGCTTATAGGTTGATTCTCACCATGAGTTCACTCCCAAGGCCTTTGCACTTGGTCTGACAGTGAGTGACGGCGCAGGAGGCTGGGGCTCCAAGATGCTCCTCAGGCAGCCAGCCGAGGAGCCAGAATCCTGAAGTTGTCTTGGCAACAGCTGAAGTTTCTTGTCCTGGGCTGAAAAGCATGATGCCTCTTCATTTGTGAAAAGTCTGTTTTATACTTTCAATCTGCCTGGGGCATAAATATGCCAGAAATGGAGCCCTCAGGATGGGATTTCTTTTTTCTGATTTTGAAACAGAGGAGAAGATATTTATAATAAGAAGAGGCCTGCACACATATCATATTGGGTATCGGGTTCAAATATTCCAGTGGAGCCCAATCTAAGCTGGTCAAAGTGTTAAGCTTGAACAGGATTTTGTTTCAGATGCAGCAATATTTTTTAGGCCCTTCCAGAGAGACAGAATTCAATGCCTTTTGCTGGGACTCCATGGCCACTATCATTTTTAAAACCTAACATTGAATTTTGAAAGAGGAAAAAGTTTAACATCCTTAAGTGACTGCATATTTAATTATGCCGGAGAAGGCAATGGGCACCCCACTCCAGTACTCTTGCCTGGAAAATCCCATGGATGAAGGAACCTGGTGGGCTGCAGTCCATGGGGTCGCTAAGAGTCGGACATGACTGAGCAACTTCACTTTCACTTTTCACTTTAATGTATTGGAGAAGGAAATGGCAACCCACTCCAGTGTTCTTGCCTGGAGAACCCCAGGGATGGGAGACTGTGGTGGGCTGCCGTCTATGGGGTCGCACAGAGTCGAACACGACTGAAGCAACTTAGCAATATACCTGCAATGTTAAAGAACTCAGAGCCTTCTTCAAGTGTGAATTGTTCTAATCTAAAACACTTAGGAAGCCCATCCACCTTGAATTAGAGGACAGACATTCTCTCTGTTTCAACTTTCTTCTCTAATTAATGTTTCTGTTTGAGTCCGAAGAGTTGCAATTTCCTTGATTGCCTCTCCTTCAAAATTCTTCAGACCATTGCTTATCACAAAGCCCACATGTCAGCCTATCCCAGTTACAGGTATGTAAATAACATTTAATCTTTCTTCCTTCCTTTGAAGAGTAAAGAATGTGGCCTCTAACAAACATCCGCCAGATTTTACTTTAGAACTAGGAGAATAACTGGATTTCCTGCAGCAACAAGATTCACATACTTCTACTCTCCTGTAAGCTAAAATCACTAGGGGTGGCCACCCACCCAAGTGGTTGTGTGCACCTGGGCAAGAGTGGCTGGGCCAGCAATCAGACAAAAGAGAGCACTTGGTGCTAAGGCTATCCAGGAGCTTCTCCCAATACTAACATCCAGATCAGGTCAGACCTGCACCTCCCCAGCTTTTGGTATCAAGGGGGACAAAGAATAAAGACTAATAAACAGATTTTATGCTTTTCCTCCCTTCCCCTAACAGAGGATGTCAGGAGCCACAGCACATTGGGAATAACATCAGAAGTGCCCTAGTTGGCAGCAACAAAAATTATTGCTCCTAATACAGCAACCTGTATGGGAGCAGGTTAAACACCAGGGAAATGTGATCACATCAGGAGCAGACTTTGCCCACTGGCCTCGCACCTCTGTCCTGGTCTGAGAGGAGAAAACATGCTGCCTGTTATCTTCCAGGGACAGTATACCTAACAGATGCTCAAGAAGGGATGCAGTGCCGCAAATGATCCTGCACCGAGGAAAGATCAGAGGAAACCTGGTGCTTGCCTTGAAGGAATTTCCAAGATGGCTCTGGCATGTGTGTCTCCCAACACACACCATGATTGGAGTACAGACAACTAGCTCTTCAGGGGGAAGTGTGACTAATTCCAGGGAGGGCGGAGGATAGACTCAGAGAGGACAGACTCCCACAGGTGATGCTCAAGTGGGATCTGAAGGAGGAGTAGAGATTGGCCAGGTTGAAAATAAGGGCAGGAGAGGCATTCTACCCAAAGGGTAGTCGGGAGTCAGATACAAAAGACCAAGGGACCACATATTAGATGATTCCATTTATGTGAAGTGTCCAGGAAAGGCAAGTGCACAGAAACAGAAAGTAGGTCAGTGGTCATCTGGGCGTGGAAGTGGGAATGGGGACTGCCAGTGGGCACAAGAAATCTTACTGTGGGGATAAAATGTGCTACAACTAGACGGTGGTGATAATTGCACCTCTCACTGAAGTTCGCAGAAATCACTGAGTTGTACACTTGAAATGGATGAATTCTATGAAATGTAAAATATACCTCATTAAAGCTGTTTAAGAAAGAAAAGGACAGGAACTAGTCATCCCATTTGTAGCGATCTGTGCTGAAGGGTTAAAAAAAAAGATAAAATCTCATCCCATGGTTAATGTTTAAATGCCAGTGTCTGTAAAACACTCAGCACAGAACACTCAAGCAATTGCCTGTTGTTATAACAGCTAAACAACAGTCACTGTAAACATTAAAAGGAAAAACAATAAAAGTTAATAAGGTGCATATATATTTTATATAGGTCAGATCGTCTTGTGTAAGATATCTAAATCTATAAAATACCTATGTGAGATAATGTTTCTATATAAGATAGCCTATATCCTACCTTTACTCAATTTATCAACTCAATTTCTGCAGTATGTTATATGTTTTTCTTAGGCAGTCCAGGATGACACAGAGTACGTTGTTATTTAGTAGCTATGTCGTGTTCAACTCTTTTGCAACCTGATGGACTGCAGCCCACCAGGCTCCTCTGTCCATGGGCTTTCCTAGGATTTCCCAGGCAAGAATACTGGTGTGTGTTGTCATTTCCTTTTCCAGTGGCTCTTCCCAGACCAGGGATCAAACCCAAGTCTCCTGCATCAGGAAGTGGATTATTTACCAGTGAGCCACCAAGGAAGCCTGACATAGAATATACCATATGGTTAAACATAATTTAGTGCCAACACAGAAGACTCGGGTTCGAACCCTGGGTTGGGAAGATCCCCTGGAGGAGGAAATGGGCAACTCACTCTAGTATGCTTGCCTGGAGAATCCCGTAGACAGAGGAGCCTGGCAGGCTACAGTCCATGGAACTGCAAGAAGCGGACACAATTTAGTGACTAAACAATGGCAAAAAACATAACTTAAACCTTTATTGATGGATATTTAACTTTTCAAATTTTTTCTTATAAATAAGTTCACTGAACATCCTTCTCCTTAAGTCTTAAGGTGTTTATAGAAATGATTGGAAACATGTATAAAATAGAATTACAGGATCCAAGGATGCTTGCATGGTTAGTGCTGCTGTTGCATGTTGCCAGATTGCTTCCCTGAGCGTGTTTACTGTACATGCCACCACCAACACCGTATTCACCAGACGGTAGCATTGAACACTTTTAAAATCTTGGTTAATCTGACAGGTGCAAGTGATTGTTTCTTTCGCTTGAAGTCTCTGTAGTTGGTTAGTAGTGAGTCTGAACATTTTCTGTGGTTTGTTAGAGCATATATTGTCTGTCAGTTGTTGGCTTGAGGCTTTTATGCCTCCTCGTCTTTAGGGATTTCAGTGTTTCTTGTGGACTTGTATATGTGAATTCTCCTTGAAGGACTTTAACTCTTCTTTGTGATATTTTTCTTCCAGGTTTGTGTATTTTCTTTCATTTTATTAACAATGTACTGAAGTTCTAATTGCTTGTAGAATTAAGATCACTTTGTAAAAGTGATTTGTAGAAGATTCAGAAATGTGCATGGGGGTGGGGTGGAGGAAAGGAGAGAACACTGCATTCTTTGCCTGCTTTATAATTTAGCCTGAGAGTACAAGTCTCTGAGTGCATCTGATCCCCACTATTACCTTCATGATCACAGTTTACCTGTCACGCACAGTTCAACAATTTCCTAATCCAAGTAATGACTATCAAAGCACCAACAGCCCTCTGGACCTCAGGACTGACTCAGGATTAAATTGAAATCCAAGAGGTGTGGTAACATTGTCCTTATATTAAATTTTTTCTCATAGCTCCTAGCACTGAGTGATCAAACCACAGTTAGATAATATCTCTTTGATCAATAAGCAACTAAATAAGAGCTTTATAACTCTCCGTCTGTGAGTAATTAGTCACTCAGTTGTGTCCAGCTCTTTGCGACCCCATGGACTGTGGCCTGCCAGGCCCCTCTGTCCATGGAATTCTCCAGCAAGAATACTGGAGTGGGTTGCCATGTCCTCCTCCAGGGGATCTTCCCAACCCAGGGATCGAACCCAGGTCTCCTGCATTGAAGGCAAATTCTTTACTGTCTGAGCCCCCAGGGAAGCCCAGAAATACTGGAGCAGGTAGCCTATCCCTTCTCCAGGGAATCTTCCCGACCGAGGAATCAAACCGGGATCTCCTGCATTGCAGGCGGATTCTGTACCAGCTGAGCTACCAGGGAAGCCCCTCTCCCTTTAAATCAACATAAGAGTAGAAATATCAGATAATCATTAAGGAATTTTCAAGCAGATCTATTTAATAGGTGTAAACCCAGAGAGTTACCATCATTCATTATGAAACATTCATACTTGCTGTATTGGTTGCTATCATACATAAGAATTCCCTATTCTAGACCTATGTTCTCTGAAAAGTAAATCTTGAGAACCTCTTCTTAAAAATGACTTGTTAACATGGAGGGAAAATGTTCATGTCTTAGAATCAGTGTTAGAAAATAGTAAAGATATTCAAGAATAGCCTTAAATATTCAATTTGTTAGGTTAAAAATAATGGAAAAACTGATCTTCACAGATGGTACTAGCTGTGTGACTCTGGGAAAATTGCTTTATTTCTGAATCTGTTTCTTCTTCTATAAAATAGAAAAAAATTAAATCTTTACCCCAGTCCTATATGGTATGAGTTGTATCAAAATTTATGAATCATTATTATATATATTATATATATATTATATATATTATTATAAATCATTAATCCCATTATGCTCAGATATTCTTTGATTCTTAAGAAAATTAATTGGTAGGTCAAGTGGCTTAATTCCTCAATGACTCCATCTAGGCAGAAGAATGGAGGACTATTGCTTGTTGCTCAAAGCACAGTGCTGGGCACTTTCATTTATACCTTCTTATTAAACCTGCAGAACATGGGCTGCTGCCCACATTTCAATGATGAGGAAACTGAGACTTGAATAAATTATCCTGCTTTTCTCACAGTGACGCTCACCTGTGACTCATTTATGGAATTTCTTCCGTTTAACTAGTGCCTAATGTGTTGGACTTGTTAACCAGTGACCTACATGACATGTCCATTTTGATAACTAATAAGCATCTCAAATAAGATGAAAGACAAGCTCCTGAACAGTCCTCAAAACCTGTCCTTCCCACACTCTTTCCCACTCAGCAAATGACAGCTTCTTTATTCCAGGTGCTCAAACTGAACCCTCAAGAGTTGTTCTTAATTCCTTCAAGTCCCATTCTGATCTTTAAGAAACCCTGCCAACTCCATCTTCATAATATATCCAGAATCTGGACCACTTCTTACATTTTCATGCCAGCGTTGTGGCTGAAGCCACACACAGCTCTCACCTATGTTATTAAAATATCCTCCTAAGTGGTTCATTTCTGCCCTTTTCCCTCTAGCCTGTTTGCACAGAGCTGCCAGAATGATCCTGCTAAAATGAAGATCTGATCACATGGTCTCTCTGTTTAAAACCTGCCAATGAATTCCCATGTGACTCAGAGTAAGAGCCAAAGACCCCCAGTGGCTTCAAGGCTTCACATGACCTGGCTCTCCATACGGCTGAGCACACTTCCACCCTCTGTTGCTGGGCTGTGCCCTCGGCCAGTGCTGCTCTAACTCCAGGTCCCATTGCAGCTCACTCCTTGCTTCCTTCTGCTTTTTACTCAGAAGCTGTCTTCTTCGTGAGGACATCCTTCACCATCCCACCTAAACTTTCTACCATTCAATCTCTCATGTCTCCGTTCCTGCTGCATTTGTTTCTCTCACACTTATCGCCAACGAACGGCATTTTGTACTTACCTTCTTTGTCTCCTGTTCCTGAAATATAATCTCCCCTGGGCCAGGTATTTTGGTCTGTCCATTCTCGGTTGTATTCCCAATGCCTAATGCATGGTGTGTACACCATAAATATTTGTTGAACAAGTGATGGCTCCACTTGCTGGCCTCTATCTCATGCGAGGTCATTCTTTTTTTTTTTTTGCAGACTCTTAACTTTTCTTCACATCACTTGCACCTTTATCAGGTAGCACAGGACTTCCTCAAAGTTTTCCACACGAATCTCCAGGCTTTTCTCTAGGTCTTCTTGACCAATTCTGGGTCACGTGACAGTTCCTAGTTCAATCACTGGCAGAAGGGAACAGGACCACCACAACTCTCATTGTTTAATCATGATTTATTCCCTGCACCAGGGCAGACGGTTGCTGGAATGGCATTAGGTTAACAGGAAGAAGAGAATGATTTTCTATAGGAAAATAAGTGCCTGCCAAATCCATGAGTCACAATTTCATGTCAGTGATCACATTTGAGCTTCAGCATCCTTATGTGGAAGAGTAAGCAGGCATCCTGACGATTTTTACAGAAGAGAAAACACAGACACAGAGAGGTTCCCAACAATGCCAAAGGATCAGAGGCAGACCCAGCATGGTCTTCCTGGGTTCTGAGTTCTTGAGAAGCAGGGTGGTTTGAGAGAAGAAGAGCTGAGCAAGAATCAGAGACCCAGAAATTCGTTTTCACTCTGCATAAAAAATTATATGACTTCAAACGGCTGTTTTGATACCTCAGGGCCTAGGTTTCTTCATCTATAAAATGACAATAACATCCCTGTCTTGTTCTGGAATTGTGCATGGGCTGATTAATCATTAAGATTCTCTTCTTAGCTATTAAACTCCAGCTCAGGCAGAGAAACAGAAGTGAGTTATTGGACTTTGAACCCTGCAGAGCCAGAAGAGAGATGTTAGACTTCTTTGTAATGATATATTTTTAAAACCCCTTTTGTTCTGAAAATAAATATATAAAATGAACTTTTAAAGCCTTAGTATGTTCCTGAGGCTTGCCCCTTCATTGCGTCTCTAAATCTTTCTAGTTCTGGCTTTGATATTTCAGGAACACAGGCATTCCTCAGCAGGTTGTCTGTTCCTCATTTAGAGATCAAGACCTTGTGAATCCACAGCTGGAAGGTTTCTTTGCAGATCCCGTTCATGGGGCGCCCATAGCAGAGGTCTTTGTAGCTTGAGAGCGATGACATCCTGAAACCTTGCTGGCCAGGATCCCAGTGCATACTGTTGCCAGGCTGCCATCATTCTAAATTCTGCTTCTCACTCCCAGGCATACGTCCCAATATGTCACCTGCCTGAGAGATTCAAGAGTTTGTGCTAAAGAAGTAGCTTCATGAAGGCAATGGGGGAAAAAAATGACTGTTTAATAACTTTCTAACCATTGCATTTCAAACTCTATACCCATATGATGCATTTCCCAAACTTCTAATGCCATAGAGCTAGAGTTTTTCCCTTCCTGCATGTCAGATATAATGTTTACCAATCCTTCCTTTTGGATAGAAATCTAAGTTGTCCCACATATTATCTTATGTGATTTTACAATTAAGAGAAAACCCAGGTAACTTGTACAAGGTTGTTTTACTGGTTAAGAACAGAGTTGAGACTAGATGGTACGGCTGCCGGGCTGCCTCAGAAGTGTCATATGGAGGGTTACAATGTTCACATTTTCAAAACAGACATTTCTTTGTACACTTATTTGTATCTCAAGAGCACTGGAGTGGGTTGCCATTGCCTTCTCCATTAAATCACCCACTATTCGTATTTTAGGATATGTCATTTCTGAAAAACGGATAGGGAATCTTACTTAAAGAAAGCTGCTTCCAAATTGGTAAATTTTTTCTGTAAAGGGCTAAATAGTAGACATTTTAAGTTTTGTGAGCCAGATAATTTCCATTGCAACAACTCAGCTCTTCTCTGTAGTGAGAAGGCAGTGGCCACAGATAATATGTAAACAAATTAGCATGGCTGTGTTTCAATAAAACTTTATGAGAACAGGTGGTAGGCTACATTTGGTCCCTCTGCTATTGTTTGCTGACCTCTGACTGAGGCTGTGGTGCTTTTAGGAATGTGCACTCTTTCACACTTAAAAAGGAATTGATAAAAATATTTGTCTGATTTTCTGAGTCAGATGGGAAGGTGAAATTTGTTTCACAAGATATTCCAGTACTTCAGAAAAGTCTCTACACTTTTACCACACTGATATTCTACAAACTTGACTGAAACATCACAGATTTAAAGAATGTGAGTGCACAGGAATAGTTAACTTAATTTCATCTAAGCCCCACATTGTATGCTGCTGCTGCTGCTGCTGCTAAGTCACTTCAGTCGTGTCCGACTCTGTGTGACCCCGTAGATGGCAGCCCACCAGGCTCCCCTGTCCCTGGGATTCTCCAGGCAAGAACACTGGAGTGGGTTGCCATTTCCTTCTCCAATGCGTGAAAGTAAAAAGTGAAAGTGAAGTCGCTCAGTCGTGTCCGAATCTTTGCGACCCCATGAACTGCAGCCCACCAGGCTCTTCCATCCATGGGATTTTCCAGGCAAGAGTACTGGAGTGGGTTGCCATTGCCTTCTCTGCCACACTGTATAGGCAGGGAAACAAAGGAAAATTTTCAACTTCTCATGCGAAAGAAGTACAAGTAGAATTTAGAAAACCAATAATTGGTGAGTGTCAAGCTTAATGTGTGGTTGAAATATTGTTATTTCTTTGCCAAAGAATCTATATTATATGCATGCGTGCTAAGTTGCTTCAGTCATGTCTGACTGTGTAACCCTATAAGCTGCAGCCTGACAGGCTCCTCTGTCCATGGGATTCATGGCAACAATACTCGAATGGGTTGCTGAGCCCTCCTCCAGGGGATCTTCCCAACCCAGGGATTGAACCCGCATCTCATGTCTACCTGCATTGGCAGGCAGGTTCTTTACCACTAGTGCCACTTGGGAAACCCATATTATATGTATAAGCTGTATGATATATATATAAGAAACTATATAAATATATAAAAATGCACCCTGATAATTCCCTTTCTTACCTTAGTCCTACTACAGAGAGTTTACTATTCCTACAAGACATTGTAAAGGCTTTCATAAAATATCAGACGGAAAATAATAAAACTCCGCCTTATGATCCCAGATTTGAGTAAATGTCTTTTCAAAATATTGTTCTTCTGTATCCTTTCATTATGGGCCAAGACAGTCAAAGGCCTTTGATTTCACCATAGCCTCCCTCCCACAAGATACCAGTGCACCGGATGTCAAGCTCACAACAGAATACAGATGGCACACTCAAGTCAAGATCATTGGAAGGAGTGGGGAGAGGCAGAGAAGCACAAGGGGCAGGGCGGTTACCCCCGTATAGAAGAGTGAAGCTTCCACCACTCTGAGCGCCTAAAGGATGAGCAGAGCCAGCACTGGAACCTGCGATCACAAAAAGGAGGCTCTTAAAGACAACCACAGTACTCAGTCTTGGACACAGTCTGCCTGTGCCAGCCAGTCATCAGCTTGGTACCTTGGCTCCTGTTGAAGGCTGGGACCCAGAATCCCCATCCCAGGAAGGTTCCAGGTGAGAGCTGACCAAGGAAGGAACAGGCACAAGATCTGGAAGGTGAACATGAAGGAAAGTCCAGCACTTTTTGGAAGGTCATGTTGAGTGGACACGGTGACAGAGAGCCATGTCTATCCCCAGCAGGCCCCAGTTGCTCCTCTTTGCCTTCATTGCCATATTCCCAATGGGTGACACTGCTCACCAACTCAGACCCAAGGCCCCTGCCAGGCACTTGACAGCAGCTTTCAAGACTTCAAGCTTCCTTGATAGCTCAGTTGGTAAAGAATCCGCCTGCAATGCAGGAGACCCAGGTTCGATCCCTGGGTTGGGAAGATCCCCTGGAGAAGGGAAAGGCTACCCACTGAAGTATTCTGGCCTGGTGAATTCCATGGACCATATAGTCCATGGGGTTGCAAAGAGTCAGACACAATTGAGTGACTTTAACTTTCAAGACTTCACAACCTCCCTCTTCCAGATCCCGCTTTGACAACCTCCCACACACAGCAGTTTCTCAGCCTTTTCTGCCAGCTCTGTGGTGCTGGGAACTTGGCTAAAGTGACTGTGATTATTTGTCTGGCCCTCTGGTTCTCCTTCCAGACCTTCACATCCCAACTCCTCCCATGATCTGTAGAAGCTCTAACTTCTCTTTGAAACCCTGTCTTCCCACCTTATTGGTGGTGATGCTCTTTCTGTGACTCAATTCTGGGGACTCAGTGGGGGAGCCCGTTTGCCTGACTCCTTCCAGTCTCCTGCCAGAACTCTCTATTCCTGACCTCCTGATGCAGACCAAGCTGGTCAGCCTCCAGGGCAGAGAGCTGGGTCCAGGGGGAAAGGAAGGGACTGGAAGGGCAGAGGGGGCATCTTTGGTACAGGCCACAAAATAGTTATTGCTGCACCAAATTTCCAAGAAAACTTGAGAGCTTCTTACTTCAGCTGTAAATACATTGAAAAATGTAAGGTTAATTTACCTTCTCTGTACCCTTCTTCCAAATAAAAACTATATAGTCTGTCTTCAAAATGAGTGTCAATGAAAAAGTAAGAAACTGAAAAACAATGCTTGTGCTGAATGGCTCCTTTGTTTTAATGGAACTGAATTACATTTAAACACACCTTGTAAAAAATTCTACATAGAATAATGGTCTCTATGAACCACCTGTGCTTTGCCTTTATGGAGGCGAGGGGAAAAAAACTGATTCTGGATTTTTATAAAGAAATTTAAATTAGACACTAAAACAAAAGAAAAAACCTGAGCTACTTATTCCAAGGACAATTAAAGTAATGACTCAGTCTATGGGGAATTCTAGCAAAGCTAAAATTTCTATTAGGAACTCTATTGGGAACCAAGAGAATTTTCTAGAGCAGTGGCTGGTGGATAGCAATATAACACAAGCAATATATGTAATTCAAAATTCTGTAGAAACCATCTGGGGGAAGGAAGGGGCAACCCACTCCAGTATTCTTGCCTGGAGAATCACAAGGACAGAGGAGCCTGGCGGGCTGCCGTCCATGGGGTCACACAGAGTCAGACACGACGGAAGCGACTTAGCAGGTAGAAACCACATTTTTAAAAATAAAAATAGATAAAATTAATTTTAATAATGTATTTTTATTTAACCCAATATATCAAACCTATTATTTCAACATGTGATCAATAGTAATCATTAAAGAACTGTCTCACATTCTCTTTTTCTGTGTTAAGTCTTTGAAATCCTAAGTATATTTTGCATACAGAGCACATCTCAATTCATGTTTCCAGGATTCAATAGCCACATGTGACTGGTGGCTGGTGTACTGGGCAGCACAACTCTAGACAGCATGGTAAGGTTGGTTAAGAGTTTGTCTCTCATAGAGAAAATGCACATAATCAAAAAGAAGAGGGATGACTAACTGCCGGTGTTTTTCACCGATGTTTTCAGTTCTCCTTTTTTTTGGGTGCCTATGAGGATCGTCTCCCTACTCCTTTTCAATTGAGCAAGGCCAGATGATGCGCGCTGACCAATGAAACGAGAGGAGCGATGCATCACTTCCGGTCAGCATACTGAAGAGCCGGTGTGTACTACTCTGCATTCTCTGTTCTCTTGCCGTGATGATTGCGGACACTGGCGTTGATAAGGAGGGGCCCTGACATTGAAACCGCCTGAGATGCTGCGGCAACACTTGAAGCACAGCTGCCCTGCATGAATGGGATGGGGACTTTGTTCCACTAAGTACTGCTTCTCTCACGTGACCCTCTCCAGATTCTGATAACAGTTCCTCCCTCTCGCTCTTTCAACCTCGGGATGATAACCGCTCTCTGAAGTTCTAGCCCTGATCTGCGTTTTCCTGAGCCTTGGCCACATCTTTGTAAACTGTCCCTTCTTTAACTTCTCCTCAATTACCCTGTTTGATCGTGCCATCTGTTTCCTGTGGTGGTTCTGATAGATACAGTATGCTGTATCAGCCAAATGTGAAGGGTGTCTCAAGACAGAATAAAATGAGTGCATTTGAGAAATAATTCATTAAGTGAGTGTAAATCAACTTTCAAAGCACAGTCAAAGCTGTTTCCCTTACCAACCACTCTTATTAAAGAAAAGATGCTCTTTCTCTTCCTTGAGTAAAAATGTGAGTGCTTTGCTCATAGTGATTTGTATTTATATGTTTAAGAAATCTGTTTGCTTGAATTTCTTTTTGGTTTTCATTCTTTCTTTAGATATGATTCAAACATAAACTTATGAACTTATGTTTGTCAGAAACAGCAACAATTTGCAAATAACTAGAAATTGTGTTTCAATGCCATCTGCAAACAGGGATTATTTGCGCTCCTACCAAGGCTTTAGCTCCTAAGAAGCCTTACACTTATGAATTATTGTTGTGTTACTCATTCATTCTAGAAAGATCAGAAAGATACAGAGAGTCACAAAGAAGGTTAAAAAGAATTCATCACTCAAATCCAATCACCACTAGTGTATATAATTCCAAGTTTTTAAAAATTGAATTTTAATGTTTGAACATAATCTTTTGTGTTTTTTGATTAAAATTTGGACTTCTTTCTTTATCAGTCAATATATTTTTGTACCATTATTCTCTATAGTAACCACATTATTATACATCTTTTCCATTTTATTGGCTGTTTAGGTCAATGCCAGTTTTTCAGTACTCAAATAATATTATGAACCTCTTTATATTTTTAGGTATTTGGCCAAGCTTTCTACAAATAAATTCTTGGAAGAGGGAATGCACATTTTGGAAAGGTATGCATGATTATAAAGCTTCAGATGGATTTCCAATATGCCCTCCAAAAATCAATTGATCATTTTATAATCCTAATAAGAATGTAAGAGATTACTCTCTATTCCCACATGGACACCTTGCCAGCACTGTTACCTTTGATTTTGTCTCTTTGATAGAAAATAAATGGTAATTCATTTTAAATTCGCACTATAGTTACAGTGAGAAAAAATTTCCATATTTTAGACAATTGGATTTCTCTGCTCATGCATTGCCAGTCTTTGTGATTTTCCCACTTTGCTTATCAGTGAATGTTTAGACTTGTAAATCTCTCTAAATGCTAACTTTTAAGTACTTTTGTTAGGCTAGTTCCTAACATAAACTGTTTATCATATCCCCTGGCACCCTAAAGCGTTGATACAATTTTTGCCATTGTAAGTGAAGAAACAAAAGCTTCCAAGAGTTAAGTAAGTAAATCAGGATGACTTAGTCATTACAGAAGATGCTTCTAGTAGTATTCCCCAATTCACTTGTCCATCTAGTGTATCCAGAGCCTAGCAGCTATGGTTGTTGGTAGCTGCACCCTTCTCTGGAAAATTATCCTCAGTCAAAGGGAACTTATCTGTCAGGATGGCCTGCAGCCAGTGACGGATGGGGAGGGGCTTCAAAGGCTCTACCCACTTGCCTTAAGGCCAGAGAGTTCCCTGGCACCATGTTTGCTCCAGAGCTTCCTGTGGGGTTCAGCTGAGGTTGGGCTGAGGTGATACTTTACCTGGATGCTCATCTCTGCTTGGATTCTTCCCCTGTCGTATCTTGCTTCTCTCATTCCTCCATGTTTCACTGAAGGGAATATCCTTAGATATTCTGTTTAAGAATCTAAAGAACCCAATGTAAGACAGCTGGCTATTGGGATATATCATATTCAAACCCAAGCAACCTGACTCTAGAATCCACACAGAGCACACCACATTCCTATCAGACACCTGCTCAGACATCACAAAGATAGCAAAGACTTTTCCCTATTTGGTCATTTGCCTTTTAGCTTTATGGTATTCACTGCAGAGAAGTATTAAATGTAAGTAGACAAATATATTGATCTTTCCATTGTGATTTCTATTTTTAATGTCATGTTTATCTTGAGTGTTCAGCTCTATATTGTTCTTTAAAAAAATATATTTACTTCGTTATTGTTATTTTTGGCTGTGCTGGGTCTTCATTGCTGCCCTCAGTCTTTCTCAAGTTGTTGCAAGCAGAGGGTACTCTTTGTTGTAGCACGTGGCTTCTCCCTGCGGTGGCTTCTCTTGTTTCAGAGCACAGGCCCTAGGCACATAGGCCCAGTAATTGTGGAGCCTGGGCTTAGCTGCTCTGCGGCATGTGGGAGAGGGGTAGAACCCCTGTCCCCTGTGTTGGCAGGCATATTCTTAACCGCTGGACCATCAGGGAAGTCCTACTAATCTTGCTCTTTCCTGATTTCATTTATTTGCATTTATTTTTCAGATTCATATGGTGAAGTAGATACTTCTATCACAATCATTTTAGCATCTTAAATTTATTCTTAGAATTTGTTATGATTTATATAATTGGAAGTATTGTTTTTAAAAAGATTATTGCTAATATATACAAGCTATTAATTAATTTACTTCATAAGTACAGTCTTAGCAGCACAAATAGTGTCAATGAATTGCTTAGATTGTAGTTTAAAATATCACTATTAGAGACTCTCTCATTAACTCATTAATTCAAAATGCTACATTTATCACATTTACTTGTATATGTTCCTTGAACTTGTTTTTCAGTTTTCTATATTCTTTTCTGCCAATTTCTATATTGAAGTGGCAGCTCTAAAAATTTAATGCTTTTTCTTCATTGAAAATTTTGGGGATATTTTGCTCCATTTTTATTTCAGGCAAACTTTGAACTTAGACCAGTTTAAAAGTAATGAAAAATTCATTGAGCTGTACATTTACACATACATTTGGTATTTATGTTACTGGTGAATAAAAAAATTTTTGGCATTTTATTTGGAATTTCACTGGTTATGGAATAATTTGGGGAGAATCAGCATCTTATAACATTGAAGGATTCTTTAAAAGCACATGCTATTTCTCTATTTATTCAAGTATTTTTATGATCCTCAGTAAAGTTGCATAGTTTTTATATGCTTCCTATGCCTTAAATTTATTATTAGATTTTTTTGTGGTTTATGTAACTGGAAATATTGTTTCTAAAAAGATTATTGCTAATTTATAGAAGTTATTAATTATTTACTTTATAAGTACAATCTTATCAGGACAAATAGTGTCAATGAATTGCTTAGATTATCGTTTAAAATATCACTGGTAAATCATTTTCCACTTGGGGTAGTCAACTTAATTATAATGTTTCATAGATATATTCATTCTATGTTCAGTTTATTAATAACTGAATTTAAGCTATATTTTGGGGGCAAGACCAATAGTCTCTCCTAGGTAAATAGCCAGGCTTTTCTGTCCTAATTTATTGGGCATCTGCTCTGATGGTTGACCAAACTGTTCATTTTCTATGTGGCCCATAGTGCCACCGACTGAAGTGCAATTTGAAACATGCCTTATTCTTCTTAGCTTCTAGGGTCACTCTAATGAATCATAAAAGAAAACTTTGTTGTTCAGCTGCTCAGTCATGTCCAATTCTTTGGACCCCATGGATTGCAGCACACCAGGCTTCCCTGTCCTTCACTATCTCCTGGAGTTCCTGGAGTTGCTCAAACTCATGTCCATTGAGTTGGTGATGCCATCCAACCATCTCGTCCTCTGTCATCCCCTTCTCCTACTGCCTTCTATCTTTCCCAGCATCAGGATCTTTTCCAATGAGTTGGCTCTAATAAGAAACAAAAAATTATTGACTGGTCACATGCCAAATATTTTGCCTATATTACCTTGGTATTCACAATAACTTTTCATCCATTCATTCAAGACTCCATTAAACACCTACCATCTGCCTACTCTCAGCTTAGAGTTTAGTGCTACAGAAAGACAAGAGAAAGGTTATAGCACTATGTGATATTAGGAAAACATCATTATAAGAGCTCATAGAAGGAATACCTAATCCAGATCTGAATGTCAGGAAATTTTTAAGTTGTGAGCTCAAAATTGAGGGGTGAAGGAGAACTGGAGTTATGATAAAGTTAGTAGAAGAAAGGAACTTTCTTTTTCATAGAGGGTCCCAGGCAGTGGGACCAAATTTACAATTTAGAGATGTAGTGAAACAAAGGAAGGAAAATAATAAGATTTCAACATCCCTAAAGTTTCTAAATTAGGGCCCTGATCTTAGAATGCTGTTAAGAATTTGACTGGTGCTATTTAGCAAGACAATTAAGCAATAGCATAGTCTCAGATCACTGCTTTAATTGGAAGTTAGTTCTCCTAAAGAGAGAACAAAATAAATGCTGCATACTGAGGTCTACTGAAAACTTTACAGGCTTATGGTCCTTCAGACTGTAGGCAATGAACCAACTGCTTTGCTGCTACCTACTGGGAACTCTGATGTTCCAGCCGAGGATCTCTGAATCATTATTGTTCCCTACCTCAACTTTATCCAGCTAATTCTATATTTTAACACCCCACACTTAACATTATTGACATCATCTTCCCCATAAAAGTATACCTAAAATTAACCAAGGTACGCAAATGAATAACCAAACTGAAAACTGATGGGAAAGATGGGGCCAGGCTTTAGAAAGCTACCAGAACTTGAATTCCATTAGGGTTGTTTTTTTCCCTATTTCCTCCTCTTAGGAGAGATACCAGGGTTTTTTCCACATGATCAAGATATGCCTACATCTTTCTTTCAAGCTTAAACCTTACAGCTTTAGCCACTTGCAAGGCACCAACTTGGTCCCCTGCTCCCAGTTCCCAAAGTCCCCAGGAGAAAAGCCTTTAGCTCAGCTTAGATTAGGTATCCGTCCCTGGTCCAGTCAACTACAGTCAGGGAGACAGGGTTCTTTTATACAGTATAGCTGCTTGTATGCTAACCCTATGGGAGGGGAATATAGTTCTCTGAAAAGCAGGAGCTGAAGGTTGAAGGTTGGTGAGTATAAAAGAAATAGACGGGTATGATCACCACATTTAATAAGAGCACTAAGCAGTCACTTGCATAATGAGATTTTATCATTCAATATTCCTAAAATATCCCCCTCCAACCCCAGAGGCAAAATTGTACCATTGTATCAAAACTGCCTGTCTCCTGAAACTTCAGTCAAAAAGCAAAATGGCCTCTGGTGCTTCTCTGACTTCACCTTGTCGCTCACCCCCTTATTTATTGCACTCCAGTCAGTGTTTCTGTCTGTTCTTCAAACTTACCCTAATAATTACCCTTTTAGGACTTTAATAATTACTCTTTGCTCTAAAGTACCCTGCCACTCAGAACTTTCTATTGCTGACTCCATCAGGTTCATATCATTTGACAGATCCTTCTATAATTGTACAATTTGAAGTAACTCTCTAATATATTTATTGTCCCAACAGCATTTATCAATATCTGAACATTTCTGGTAAATTTTCCTTGTTATATATAAAAAGCAGCAAGTTGTAGAATATCCAGCTAAAAGTTGCATAAATTAGTTTATTCTTTTACTTAATGAAAGTGTTCAGTGGTGGGTAGTTTCATGGTGGGTTATATAATTCAACAATGTCATCAAGAATCCAGAATTGGGTCTTTTTGCTCTGCCATCTTGAAAGTGTCGTCCATGTGGTCTCTCATGACTTTAGGATAGCTGTAGGAGTGTATCATATCACAAAGTGGGATAGAAGATGTGGGAACTTCTTGCACACCTAAGGGGCAGAAAACCTGTCTAAAAAGCCTCCAGCTTACTTTCACTAAAGTTGCAATGACCACAGCCGTGAAATTAAGACACTTGCTCCTTGGGAAAAAATCTCTGACAAAGGTAGACAGTGTACTAAAAAACAGAGACATCACTTCACAATGGATATGACAGATATACATATAGTCAAAACTCTGGTTTTTCCAGTAGTCACGTATGGATGTGAGAGATGGACCACAAAGAAGGCTGAGCACCCAAGAATTGATGCTTTCGAATTGTGGTGCTGGAGGAGACTCTTGAGAGTCCCTTGGACAGCAAGGAGATCACACCAGTCAATATTAAAGGAAATCAACCCTGAATATTCACTGATGCTGAAGCTGAAGCTCCAATATTTTGGCCACCTGATGCGAAGAGCTGACTAACTGGAAAAGACCCTGATGCTGGGAAAGATTGAAGGCAGAAGAAGGGGCAACAAAGGATGAGATTGTTAGATAGCATCACCAACTCAATTGACACAAATCTGAGCAAACTCCGGGAGACGGTGGAGGACAGAGGAGCCTGGCGTGCTATAGTCCATAGGGTTGGAGAGTCGAACATGACTTCGTAACTGAACAACAGCAGCAACAAAGCCAAAAGTGAAGTCGCTCAGTCGTGTCCAACTCTTTGCGACCCGTGGACTATAGCCCACCAAGCTCCTCCATCCATGGGATTCTCCAGGCAAGAATACTGGAGTGGGGTGCCATTTCCTTCTCCAAGGGAGAAGGCGAGTGTCTGGTATTTCAGCTTCCATCCATCACGGAGGTGAGCTTTGACAGCAAGATGAATGGGAAGGGCAACAACCACCAGACAGGCAAAAAGGAAGATCCATGATATGGTCTTTCTCTATGTCTTTATCTGAAGAACGAAAACTTCTCAAGACCAGACACCTGGCCCCAAGCCACCTTCATCTTCAAATTTCCAGTCCTGTGAGCCTATAAATTACCTTAACTATCTAAGCCCTTTACAACCAAGAGCATTCTAAGTGATAACCTACCACAATCTGATAAGTCAATATAACCTGGCCAATCTTTAGGTTGCACTAACAGGCCGGCTTAGTCCCTGGGGCCTATAATACGTGCAGAGTCACATGAAAATGTTTTCATTTTCATTTTTCTTAAAGTTACAGGAATGAAATAATAATTCAATCTGAATTATTTTATCTTCCTCCCAATGAAGGTATGAAATATAATTTTCAATGTTTTTATGGAGGAAGGGGCCCACAAAGGTAAAAAAAAAAGCGTGTAGAATTTTCTAAAGTTATAATGCAGTCTTGTTTTCATGATTAGTTTATAAAATTATTATCCTGGGAAGTCAATATAGCTCCCTTTAGAACTAAGAATGATAGTATAGGATTTTGATAGTGGAGAGGAATTCATGAAAATAGCCTGAATCATATGATTTTTCAGAAATACGGTCCTAACCAGGGTACTCTCATGGGGAGTCGTGAAAACCGAGGGGTGAGCACAATGCTCTGGGAACCCAGAGGGTGAAGAATTATGGGGATGTGGAAACACAGTTCAGAGAAGGGAAGGAAGAAGTGAGAAGAGGTTGAGAATGGATAAAAGGGCATAAATATAATTTCCATGTATCACAATGATATGGGCTATAAGTTCTGTAGGGACATTTTAACTCAGGGCTGTGGATGCTCTTGTAGGATCCCAGCATTTTTCCCACTTCGAAACAACCTGACAGACTACAGTCTCAGAAATCAGTCTGTTGTCAGCATCCGCGTGGGAAACGTAAGACCAGGACAGAAGCCCTAGCTCCCCTGCCGAGTTGCCTCTCACAGGCCCCTGGACCATCCTCCATTCTGCGATTGGACACTGAGAGGGTCTGAATGACTGGCTCCAAAATTACAATAATTTTGTAGATTATACATCAAAAGAAGAGCTATGCAGAATCAAACCCTAAACAGGAGAGTTCTGTGAGGGCTGCAAGGCACCAGGAAGCATAGCAGTTCCTTCCCTGTCACCCTGCTGTGGACAACCCTGTTGGGACCAGCCCATGAAACCCAGTAGCACTGTGCCCAGCAGCAGCACTGGAGAAAGGCTGCGCCTGGTGATCATCTGGTGTCCTCACCTGGCTGCTCATGAACATCGGTGTGTGTGGCGGGTGGGCGAGGAGCTGGACGACACCAGTTGAAACCGTCAGGTCTTAGGAGAACCACCCCCACCCCCACCCCCACATCACTGCTGTCTCCCTTCTGAGGTACTCAAACCGCTAGAAGTTCCCCACTGCCTCCATCTGTCCAAAAGGATATCAGGGTGAGATCCGAGGCCCATATTTTATTGTTTAAAAGCTGATGACTTTTCTGGAAATGGATGGTGGTGATGATCGCACCACACCATGAATGTACTTAAAGCCACTGAATTGTGAACATAAAAATGATACAATGGCAAAAAAAACCCCAATGATCCAAAAACCCGATGATCCAAAAAAAAAACGAATGATCCAATGAATCAATGATTCATTCTTATATTTTTAACTTTCTCAGCCCGTGTGCTGTCAAAATCCTTACTGCATATTTTTCCTCTAAGTCTGGTTGGCCGTATCTCCAAGGAGTGTTGGACGTGCAATACCAGGTGTCCCCTTTGCTTAACGTCAGGCAAGAACCAATTTTGCTCTTGACAACAACTGGCTGGCAAGGAATATCCACAAGGATGTTGAAAGCTAATCTTCATGCTCTAAGTTTGATGCCATTGCAGTGACTTTGTTCCCAGGCTCCTTTGTTCTGAACACAAGCAACTGCTCAGTGAACCTGATGCTTTCCACATTACTCTCCTTGCCTTTAGATTGGAAAGCAAGCCTCGTTCTCCTTCAGCTTACATTTTTATTATTAAGTGGAACATGTGGAAAAGTGCATAGAAACAGATAGATATATATTATAATGAATAGTTACTAGTATTGAAGAGAGAGATATCATCACACCCTAGAAGCCTACTGTGTATCTCTTACCCTTCCCAACTTCCTTTCCTCCCTGGAATAAAGTCTTGATGCCCACAAAAATTAAAAATAAAAACCTTCCTTGTCCTCCTTTTTTAACACTTAGGGACACTTCACCTAACATAATTCTTGAGCTTGACAAGTTGAATCATGGTGTTGGAGTCTGCTTATTCGTTTGCCCAGCTTCATAACATAACAATAGGACTGTTTTGTACATTTATCCCTTCTCCATTTGTGATATCTTTAGAGACAGCTGTGCTATCTCAAGTTCGGTATCAGAGCTAAGAGATTAATTGCCTCCTAGTACTTCATTATTAAAAACTCTGTCTCCTTCTGTTACTGACTCAGCTGAGCAGGACATGAGATGTGCCCATGCCCAGGGGTGACATTCAGAATTGTTAATGAGTCAACAGGGACATCCATCAGAAAGAACAGACAACGGCAGGAAGGCAAGGCGCTGGTTTGACTGAACATCAGCCCTGCCTGAGCCCTTACTCTTCCCTCTGCCTGGATCCGCCTGTCCTTCAAGATCTAGACCAGGGTCCAAATCCCAGCTCAGTCCCAAACTTAACAGCAAAAGTTGGGCAAGTGACAAACTTTTAGTTTTCTTTGTGTAAAGGAGGAGATTGGGTTAGGCTATTTCTGAGGATTCTTCTAAATCTAAAGTTTTATGACAGGAAGACTTTTATCTGTATCTGCTTTATGACACTTAACACTCTCAATTTTACAATCCAGGTGTGTTCAAGTGAGCACTTAACAAAACTAAGTAGCAAGAGGCCAGGATCTGGGATTGATTTACCTTTGAGTCCTTGGAAGGTCTAGTCCATCAAATATACCTGTTAAGTAAGTGATGAATTAACTCCCAATTCTATAATGCCATGGGCTTCCTTGGTGGCTCAGATGGTAAAGAATCCATCTGCAATGTGGGAGACCTGGGTTCGATCCCTGGGTTGGGAGGATCCCCTGGAGGAGTGCATGGCAACCCAATCTAGTATTCTTGCCTGGAGAGTCCCCGTGGACAGAGGAGTCTGACATGCTACAACAGTCCGTGGGGTCACAAAGAGTCAACTATGACTGAGCAACTATCAATCTATGATGCCATTCCTAACTGCTCTGATCTGTTTTATTTTTTCCCTGAAATTCTCCGTCAGTCACTTGGCTTTTAATCTTGGAGTTCCTCTTACTTTTTCAGTCTGTTGAGGATGAGAACTTAAATGTTTAATGTCATTTTTATAAGCAAGACAAAAGATTCTCCAGGAAGCCATCACCCTGTTTACAGCAGTATCAGAACCTAGACTTCAGGGATGTTCTGTGTTTATTGAATGAATAGTTGGCACTCTACCACAAAACCATGATTCCTTCACCAAGAAGATCACTGAGTTCTGTCAGTCCATTTGGGCTACAACAAAATACCATAGACTGGGTGGCTTAAACAACAAATTTTGCTTCTCACAGTTCTGTAGGCTTAGAAGAAGTGCAGGGAAATTCAGTGTCTGATGAGGGCTCTCTCACTGGTTTGTAGACAACCATCTTCTCACAATGTTCTCACATGGCAGAAAGGGTGAGGGAGCTCTCCGGGATCTCTTTTATTATAAGGGCACTAATCTCATTCTTGAGGGCTCCACCCTTGAGACCTAATCTCTTCCCAAAGGCCTCAGCTGCTAATGCTGCCACACTGGAGGTTAGGATTTCAACATATGAATTTGGAAGGGATGCAAACATTCAGTCTATAGCAAGCACAGCTGCCACTCTATGTGACTGAAGATGGGGGGCCCTACTTAGTTTTTATGTTTCAGGGCTCCACAATATGGACCTTCAACTGAGTCTGGGCCGTGGAAATATTATTACACTAACAATATTCTTGTGATGGGGGTGGGAGTTTCTTTTCCATTAGCAGAACTCTGAAGAATTTTACTTCCATATTGAGAAAACATTGTCAGAAGTTCTGAGCTTTCCTTGGTGTGGGAGTGTTAAAGGCTTCTCACTTTTCAGGCTTAGCACAATGCCAAGCGCTGCCTGGCTCAAGTGCCAACACCTTTTGGTATCTGTGGAGTGAATAAAAAGTTAATCAGTCTGATGAGGCAGTGGGTTGCCTTCTGTGGCCAAGCACTAGAGTAGGTATGCAAATTAAAAACAGAAGCCTATAAACTGACCCAGCTGCGCCACCTCTAATGACTCCAAGCTGGGCTTTCAAGTATTTCGCTATTTTTAAAATCAGTCATTTTTCCATGCCTGCATTTTGTTTTACCATACCACATACGCAGCAAGAATTTTTCCATGAGCTTTAAAAATAGACATAATTATATCCTTCTCGATAGTTCTCTCCTTCAAAATTAATGTTGTGATAATTTAAATCTATGGGGTTTTTTTCTGGCCCCTCTCATTATGCCTCAAGTATTTTGTTCTTCGTGCTACAAGTTATAGGGGCGACAACAATCAAGATATGTAATCAAAGTGAATGTAAAGCAGGAGTAAGCCATGACTCTTTCCTGTGCTATTTAGACTTAGTTTGGTTTACTTTTAAAGTCACCTTGGTGATAAGACATATAGGATAACAGGAACTAGGACTTAATATGGAAGCAGTCTTTCTATAGTGGGATAAACTAAGATCAATGCACCACCCACGGATCCTGGGGAGAAATCTGAACATAGAGGGTACAGCGGCAATAAATATGGGGCACCTTTTCCTATTCTTCACTGAGATAAATGGACTAGGCGTGTTTGATGCCAAGAAGTTGACTGTAGCCTAAACTCTAGCTCTGGCTGAAACTAGATCTTCCTGGAGAAGTTACAAAAGTAATACATGTGCACTCCAGGCAATCTGGAAGATACCAAAATGCTTAAAGTTTTTCTTTTTAATTAAAAATTAGACAGCCATAGTGTCTCTGCCGTCTGATCATTGTTCAGTCCCTTTCAAGGATTTTTTAAAGGAAAATGTGTCCAGCAGGTTGAGACTAACTTAGCAGGTCCAGAAAGAGTGGACGTCGGAGGGGAAGACTCCAGGATACAGAAATTGTGCCAGTGGTTCTCCCGGAGTCTACCCTCATCTGTGCTGGAGCAGGCCCTGACAGTGACCTAACAACAGAGCCATCTCACACTCTACCTGCCACACCAGCCAACCCACCACCTTGCAAATCCAGGGCTCTGCATTTTGGCCTCTTAAGACAGACAGAAGATTCTACTAGGAGAATCCCAGCAAGCCCAGCTCTCCCTACTCTCCATCTCCTGCAGACCAGGGCCTCCTGCAGCAGTGAGTCCTACCAAACTCAATAGAAGTTTCACAGTCCCCAGTATAAGGAACACAGTCCCCACTCTCCATTTAGGGAACATTTTCTGTCCATTCAGGCAACACCTCCAGCCACTGGCCAGACCCAACAGCCGCCTACAGGTCAGACACATGTCAAGATGAGTCAGGATTTGCTACAACAAACACTGCAAAATGAAAACAAAACCAAAGGCAAAATGTGATCCTACATAAATTAGACTGAGAAGGGCCGAGGGACAGCACTGCTATGTCTGAAGGAAGAAACCAAAACTGAGAGATTTCAGTGTGATGTGGCTTGAAGTCTCCTCCTCCTTGGAGCTGAGAGAGGGAGCAGAGCAGCTGCAGAGAGAGAGCCCTGGGACATCCCGCCCGCAGCACCTTTCCTGTGACAAAGAGCAGCTGGGAATTTCTTCTACCAGCAGTTCAGAAGATAGACTTCTGCTTTGACTAAGGGAAGGGGCTGCATAACAACAGGGGTTTAGGGGGTGTACAGGGTGTTGACGGCTAAGGAAGCATTCCCATTCCTCACCCCTCCAAGGAGCAGGAAGGTAAGCACTGGACATTGTAATCTGAGGAACTCAGAACTGAAGACTCCTGACACTTCCAGAAGTCCCTATCCCTCAGCTCAGGAGAAGACTCTTCAGTCAGAGTGGTCTTAAACACCCAGGTAAATTGCATGAGTAGGCTTCCCTGATGGCTCAGTGGTAAAGAATCTGCATGCCAATGCAAGAGCTGAGGGTACAATTCCTGGTCCAGAGAGATCCCCTGGAGACGGAAATGGCAACCCACTCCAGGGTTCTTGTCTGGAAAATTCCATGGACAGAGGAGCCTGGCAGGCTACAGTTGATGAGGTCACAAAAGAGTCGGATACAACTTAGCAACTAAACAACAACAAATTACATCAGTGGTACAGATGCCCATGGCTGCCATACAGCCTTCTCCCTCATAACATGTACCTAAACTCTAGTGGGGGAGGAGTCAATACAGTTGAACAAAGAAGAAAAAAATGCAGATTATTTTGCATGATTTTCCAAAACCATACCAAAGTAAATGATTACATCACTACATTCCTGCCCGAGATAACTCTGAATCTGAGTCCCAACTGGCAGGCCTGTGAGCCTTGCATCTGGTTGCTCATTTTGTTTGGAGTATAGATGTACTCGCTAAGATTATGGGCCATGGCTAATGGTTTAGATGGGTAATCAGAGTGGGAAGGAATACGATTGGGAGGCTGCTGACAAAGACGGCTGGGAAGCTAGGATGTGACCATACCACAGGCACACAGAGTGTGAACACAGATCTGTCTCACGCCAGTGCTCCCCAAACAGCAAGTTTGTAAATAGAGCACTTTAATAATCAGGTGGGCAAGGTGGCCTGTCTGGGGCTGTCAGTCACTGTTTTCCTTGCTCAATGAGTTCTAAACTAGACAGGGATGAAGTTTATGTATGGATCACAATATGTGTTTCTTCTCACCAGGCTGATCTGGCTATAGCTGCTACTGAGGCCCATTCTGCCACCAGTAGAAACCCACACCAAGTCCTGATATGGCACCATTCCCTGGGGGCAGGAGTGGGGAAGGGGAGAACTAGCTAGCCATCTGGGGGCAGATTGATTACACTGGATCACTTCCATCACAGAAGTTGCAGCGCTTTGCTCTCAATGGAATGGATAACCGCTCTGGATAGGGACTTGCCTTTTCTGCCTTCATATACTCCCTTCTTCCAGCTCCTACCAGATCCTTCAGCTTCTTCAAATCCTGGGCCAAAGGCATGTGAACCTCTGTGGTGAAAGGTGCCAGGTTCTTCTGCAAGTCAGCCACAGCATCAGAGTTGGAGATGGTGAGAGAGACGTGGATTCCAGACTCAGGGTTTGAAAGAGTGTTTAAGGAAGGTACTATTTACATCGGTGTGGGCAGGGTTAGGTAAATCAACAAGGGACAGAGCCATACCAGAACTAGCTACAGAGGAAGCCTTTACCGTCTCCGTGCATGAAGGGACAAAGGACAGAAGCAATGTTACTACAGTCCAATGCGAGGCTGAACTAGGCAGGGAGACCGCCAACAAGAGCAGTAAATGTGGAGGGATGCAGCCATTGCCACACCAGGCCACGGCAGGAGAGGGGCAGGCGGAGGAATCAGAGAGTGAATGCAGGAGGGTAAATTATTTTCTAGCCAGTATCTCGCTGGAGCAGTTCATTTGCAGGATCAGTCACAAGCTCCTTCACCGTGTCCCCTAAAAGAGTACACAAGTTATTGCAAACTCCACATGTGTAAAATTGTTCAATTTTCTCTTCTTTAAGGAAACTGGAACCCAGAACAATTTTAAATTTGTTAGTGGGAAGAGACTTTAGGTTGATCTGTTAGGCTCTTCCTACACTTTCATGGTCTTCCTAAAATTGAGAAGAACAGGCAGTATGTGTGTGTGTGTCTGTGTGTGTATATTTATGGCATAAATATTGTTGAGGCCATTTGCACGTTTACTCACTCCACTTTTTTTTTTTTTTAAGATTGGGATATAATTGGCATATAACACAGTTTCTGGTGTACAGCATAATGATTCCATGTTTGTATATACTGTGCAATGATCGCCATAGTAGGTTTAGCTAACATCCATCACCACATATAGTTATAAATTTTTTTATCTTTTGATGAGAACTTTTAAGATCCACTCCCTTAGCAACTTTCAAATATACATACAGTATTATAATTATAGTCGCCACTCTGTACATTCCATCTCTATGATTTAATTTATTGTATAACTGGAAGTTGGTACATTTTGACCACCTTCATCCATTTCACCCACCCCTATCCCCTGCCTCTGACAGCCACCAAACTGTTCTGTGTCTATGAGTTCAATGGGTTTTAGGGGGAAGGGAGTTTAGTTAGTTGGTTAGATTTCACATATATGTGAGATCATACCATATTTATTTTTCTTCATCTGACTTATTTCACTTAGTTTAATGCTATCAAGGGCCATCCATGTTGGAAATGGCAAGATTTCCCTCTTTTTTATGGCTCAATAATATTTCATTGTATGTAAATATATCAAACTTCCTTTATATATTTATCAGTGAACACTTAAATTCCTTCCATGTCTTAGCTATTGTAAATAATAGTGCAATAAATTGCATTTAAGTACTTCCTAAGTACTTAAAATTGAATTAACTCATAAGACCTGAAATCATAAAACTCCAAGAACACAGGGGGAAAGTTTCTTGACATTGGTCTTGGCAATAATTTTTTGGATATGATGCACACATAATGGAATATTACTCAGCCATGAAAAAGAAGGAAATTCTGCCATTCATAGCAACATGAATGGACCCCGAAGACTTTAGGCTGAATGAAATAGGCAGACAGAAAAAGACAAATACTGCATGATCTCACTGATATGTGGACTCTAAAAACATCAGACTCAGAAACAGAGAGTAGAATGGTATTCGCCAGGGGCTGAGGGCTTTATTTTGGGGGGCTCCAAAATCACTGCAGATGGTGACTGAAGCCATGAAATTAAAAGGCGCTTGCTCCTTGGAAGAAAAGTTATAACCAACCTAGACAGCATATTAAAAAGCAGAGACATTACTATGCCAACAAAGGCCCATCTGGTCAAAGCTATGGTTTTTCCAGTAGTCATGTGTGGATGTGAGAGTTGGACTATAGAGAAAGCTGAGTGCTGAAGAATTGATGCTTTTGAACTGTGGTGTTGGAGAAGACTCTTGAGAGTCCCTTGGACTGCAAGGAGATCAAACTAGTCAATCCTAAAGGAAATCAGTTCTGAATATTCATTGGAAAGACCAATAAATATCAGTCCATTCAGCTGAAGCTGAAGCTCCAATACTTTGGCCATCTGATTCGAAGAACTGACTCATTGAAAAAGACCCTGAAGCTGGACAATATTGAAGGCAGAAGGAGAAGGGGATGACAGAGGATGAGATGGCTGGATGGCATCACCGACTCTATGGACATGAGTTTGAACAAACTCCGGGAGTTGACAATGAACAGGGAAGCCTGGTGTGCTGAGTCCATGGGGTCACAAAGAGCCGGACACCACTGAGGAACTGAACTGAACTGAGGGGAGAGGGAAATGAGATGTTAGTTACACGATACAAACTTTCAGTTATAAGTTTTACCATAATGACTATAGTTAACAATACAGCATTATATATTTGAAAGAGTATATAACAACAAAATGGTATTAATAATTATGTGATGTAAAGGATGTGTTAACTAACATTATTGTGGTAAACATTTCACAATATATATGTGCACCAAATTATCACATTGTGCACCTTAAACTCATCCAATGCTATATGCCAATTATCTTTCAGTAAATCTGGGGGGAAATGGAATTAACTCTTGTGGAATACCATCTAATAGAATATAAAGTGATCTTTGGGCTTCCCTGGTAGCTCAACTGGTAAAGAATCTGCCTGCAATGCAGGAGACCCCAGTTTGATTCCTGGGTCGGGAAGATCCACTGGAGAAGTGATAGACTACCCACTCCAGTATTCTTGGGCATCCCTGGTGGCTCAGCTGGTAAACAATCCGCCTGCAATATGGGAAACTTGGGTTCAGTCCCTGGATTAGGAAGATCCCCTGGAGAAGGGAATGGCTACCCGCTCCAGTACTCTGGCCTGAGGAATTCCATGGACTATAGTCCATAGGGTCGAAAAGAATCAGACAGGACTAAGCGACTTTCATTTTCAAAGTGATACTCAGTGTAATTATTAAGGTAAAGTAGGCACCAAAGTCTACCCCAAGGACGGGCTTCTTAAAGCTTTTTATCCTGCTTCCTAAAGCTCATTCCTAGCTCTTGTCCTGCCTTGTGTCAGCCCTCAGGAGCAGTTAATCCTTCAGGTGGTTCTAATTACAAACAGCTATACTGAGTGTCTCTCCAATGGAAAAGTCCAAAGGAAAGTCCCTTGCAATACTCTGAAGTCGTGACTCCTCTCACTCTCAGTTTCACAAATGATGACTTTGAATCCTCCAGATACAAAGGGCAAGGCCAGCTCCTAACCTGCCCTGTGCTCTGCAAGAGTGTGTTCTACCATCTGCCAGCTACTCCCTTATTTGGATACCATATTAGACAATGGAAGCATCCTCAAGATTCCGGAGCCAGCTCTGCCTCCCCTCTTCCTTATTCCCTACAATTTAATCCCTTAAATACCTCTTGTGTGTGTGTGTGTGTGTGTGTGTGTGTGTGTGTGTTTTCCCCATAACAAACAGTTGCTGCCTTCTTCTTCAGTTCAGTTCAGTCGCTCAGTCGTGTCCGACTCTTTGTGACCCCATGAATCGCAGCACACCAGGTCTCCCTGTCCATCACCATCTCCCGGAGTTCACTCAGACTCACGTCCATCGAGTCAGTGATGCCATCCAGCCATCTCATCCTCTGTCATCCCCTTCTCCTCCTGCCCCCAATCCCTCCCAGCATCAGACTCTTTTCCAATGAGTCAGCTCTTCGCATGAGGTGGCCAAAGTACTGGAGTTTCAGCTTCAGCATCATTCCTTCCAAAGAAATCCCAGGGTTGATCTCCTTCAGAATGGACTGGTTGGATCTCCTTGCAGTCCAAGGGACTCTCAAGAGTCTTCTCCAACACCACAGTTCAAAAGCATCAATTCTTTGGCACTCAGCCTTCTTCACAGTCCAACTCTCACATCCATACATGACTACTGGAAAAACCATAGCCTTGACTAGATGGACCTTAGTCGGCAAAGTAATGTCTCTGCTTTTGAATATGCTCTCTAGGTTGGTCATAACTTATCTTCCAAGGAGTAAGCGCCTTTTAATTTCATGGCTGCAGTCCCCATCTGCAGTGATTTTGGAGCCCCCCAAAATCAAGTCTGACACTGTTTCCACTGTTTCCCCATCTATTTCCCATGAAGTGATGGGACCAGATGCCATGATCTTCGTTTTCTGAATGTTGAGCTTTAAGCCAACTTTTTCACTCTCCTCTTTCACTTTCATCAAGAGGCTTTTTAGCTCCTCTTCACTTTTATTGTCACCCTGCTTATTTAACTTCTATGCAGAGTCCATCATGAGAAACACTGGACTGGAAGAAACACAAGCTGAAATCAAGATTGCTGGGAGAAATATCAATAACCTCAGATATGCAGATGACACCACCCTGCCTTCTTCTACTCATGCTTATTACCCTGGTCTTAAGCCTTATCTACTCATCCTTAGATTGGCCTCAGTACCTTTTAACTGAGCTATCTGCTTCTAAACTCTTCTCTTACAGTCTTCCCTGTTTTCTTGGAACCTATACTATTTTTAGAACAGCCCCTGAGGAAATTATGATAGGGTCCTGTCAGAGCTTGATCTCCTCAATGATGGAATCCGGTTCAGTTCAGTTCAGTCACTCAGTAGAACACAAAAGACCCTGAGATAGAGAACTTGAATAGAGAACTCTATTTCCCATGAAGTGATGGGGCCAGATGCCATGATCTTTGTTTTCTGAATGTTGAGATTTAAGCCAATTTTTCACTCTCCACTTTCACTTTAATCAAGAGGCTTTTTAGTTCCTCTTCACTTTCTGCCATAAGGGTGGTGTCATCTGCATATCTGAGGTTATTGATATTTCTCCCGGCAAGAACAGCCCCTGAGGAAATTATGACAGGGTCCTGCCAGAGCTTGATCTCCTCAATCATGGAATCCAAGTCCCTTTCAAGTAGCCACATCTTATCTGCACAGGGTGGCTCACAACCTGATTTTGTTACTCCAGTCATGCTGGGTCCTTAAAGGTCATGTTCCATCCTGCCTTTTCAAGTCACTTAGAATGTCCCACAGCCTCCTCTGAACCAAGTTCTCTATCTCAGGGTCTTTTGTGTTCTACTTCTTTACTAGTGTTTGAATTTTAGACCTCAAAAGTAGTTTATTTTTATTGTGAAGTTTAGATCTTAATTACCCTTCTGCTAGGACCCAACTCCTGGAGGAGGGCATGAACTAACCCTTGACAAATATGGGTGACAAAATTGCCTTGAGTGACTACTGTGCACCATATACCATCTGAAGAGATTTAAAGCTTATACATGTGTTAAGTTTAATCCAAGTAACTCTATGGTGGTAGTTTTTATTATCAGCATTGAACAGATGAGAAAATTAAGGTATGGAAAAATTAAATAATTTGCTCCAAATTGCCCAGCCAATAAAAGGTGAATTGTGAGTTTAAACTTGCTGGAATTTGTCTCCCAAATCCAAGTTACTGAAGATTCTCTTAAAAGCAGGAGATGGACCTTTGGAGAGCCTACAGCTCATCTTAGTATTTAACTATTGGTTTCTCCCAAGTAATTGATGCTATGGATCAGATGCAAATGTATGTATCAAGAATTAAACTACCCTATTTTATGAGACATGGAAATTGAAAATTATCACAATTTCATATAAAATTTCATATCTGTGGTTCTTCCAATAGAAATCGTTCCTGAACAAAGACACTTTCAGGTAGTGTAAGCATTTTGTTTCCTAAGGGATTGCTTTAGCTTTTGGTCATTTGATGGATTGCTTACACAGTATTTCTTTTTCCTGGGACTGATTAACTTGCTTAATTTTGTACTTGTCAAACCAAGTGAACTTGATGAAGCCTTCTGAGTTACAGATTTATCAAAAACATCTGTTAATTTACTAAAAATGCACCATGGCCTAAATTGTCCCTTACAAAAGCAGGCTCTTGTTCATGTGTGAGCAGATTTCTATTTCTGTCTCAAGGGTTGTATCTGTGATGTTGTGAAGGCTGGGACATCACTCATTATCAACTTGCACGTTTAAACAAGTCATGATTGCCCTACCTGCTTTTCTCAACATAAGGACTGTTTTAGTCTTTATAAAATGTAGCCTATCACTGTTGCTATGATACAAACTGCATGACCCAGTAGTGACCATTTCGGTTTTAGAATTTCAGACAATGATACAAAGTTTAGTTTTGTTTATCCTCAGCCTGTGGTGCATTCTATACAAAATAACAGGAAATTTTAGTAACTCAAATGGAGCCCCCAAGGAAAGGTAAGATTTGAGATTACTATCACTACCCCAACCCTGGAAAATACAAAAAAAAAAAACCCAAAACCATCCTAAAGTGACCAACCCTATTATCCTAGATTCAAGACAAAGGCTTTGGTCCTTAATAAGTCTTAATAGAGGCTTTCTTATATGAAATGGACTTGTGCTGTTAAATGCATTTCTTGGGTTCATGCATTTATCCAGTTTTAGGACTGTGGTGTGTCAAATCACTTTCATAAAATGATGTTTGATATCCTGAGAGCTGAATATTTTGTTATTGCTTTGTGCTGTAAAACACCCTATGAACAATACCACTCGTATCTGTGACTGACAGTCCTCTATACATCCAGTTATTGTAGCCTTTTCCTGAGAGATCTTGGCAAAGAAATAGAGCCCCACCCATCACAATAACCAAGCATCTAATGACCATGAATGAGTTCTCATACGAATGTTAAGACTGAGAGAAAAAAAGTATGACTCAGTTTCTTAATTTTGAGTAAGAGCTACACATGGTTTCAATATGATTCGAATTTCCTTTTCTCACTATAAATAAATAGTTGGCTTATTGAAATATCCCTCTGTGGAAAAACAAAATTGTTTGTCTTGCTATGACATGAGGCAGTTATCTGAGACTCCAGCCTTCCTATTGAAGAGGATCACATCTGGGCTCTAAAACTTTTGAAAAGGTATAAACTAAGTTCTCTCTTATCATTAGTGAATTAGGATTCAGGACTATCATGCATCAGGAGACATTTGCTACTTTTCTTCTTTTCCTTCTAAATACGTCTTAAAAATTGGGGATGAGTGAGGATTACTGGCATAAGACAAAAGTAGATACAGTCCATGGAATTATCCAGGCCAGAATACTGGAGTGGGTAGCCTTTCCCTTCTCCAGGATATCTTCCCAACCCAGAAATTGAACCCAGGTCTCCCACAATGCAGGCAGATTCTTTACCAGCTGAGCCACAAGGGAAGCCCAAGAATACTGGAGCGGGTAGCCTATCCCTTCTCCAGGGGATCTTCCCGACCCAGGAATCAAACAGGGGTCTACTTGCATTGCAGGAGGATTCTTTACCAACTGAGTTATCAGGGAAGTCCCTGTTTTCCTTGATAAATTGAATTAAAGCATTGCTTATGTGTTAGTATTTTGTATGTGCTCTGGAACACTAATCTAGTAGTCTAGAGATTATCAAAGTAATACCTTGCAATGGAGGACATTTATAAAAATAAGTTACTATGAGTTTGAGACAAAGTAGTTTTTCCAACACAGCCCTTTCCTATAATAATTTATCAGTATTTCACTTCAACATAATGCTCACAATAGATATATTGGTTACAAACAGAAGTGCAGTAATCCTGCACTTGTGTGCATGGGCAACTGTCACAGAGAGACACAGTCTTATGTCCACTATGTAGCACACAAGTTTTTGTTCACTCACTGGAGTGCAGACGTGGTTTTCACCAATGCAAGTGGGCCAGTGAGGCCAAGCAGCCAAATAAAACGTGTCTGCATTTGAGTTGCAGCTTAGGGTCTTCTGATGCACTTGACTGCTTTCACATAAATGACACAAAATACTGAGCTTCATGGCACACAAAGCCAGCCTGCTTTTATTGGACTGCACAGCTTAACAATTGCTTTTGATTTTATTTTGATCCACACTAGAGAAAGCCAAAGAACAATCAGCAAAAGTCATCTCTTCATTGCTCTTTAGTTTATCCTTTTGCTTAGTTTCCTTCATTTCATCAACATTTTAAAGATGACATTGCAACTCCAAAGTTGAGTAATTTTCCTGAGATCCTTAATGGTCAGTGGTGGAAGAAGCAGGATTCTTCCATTTCTTCAGACCAGGTCAAAGGCACTGTTTATGAAATACACATGCTTCCCATAAAACTTTCAAAGAAAGATAACAGCCTGCACCTGAGTATTCAATGCATTGTTATCTAATCCTCACAACAAAGGCAGTTATTTATATTTTATCTCCATTTTAAAGATGGGAAAACTGTGTCTCAGAGATGAATGATCCTTGTTGAGGGCACACAGCTAATATAGTGCCTGACTGAAACTTATTTCTACATATACGCTATTGAAGCTTGATCTTAACCGTCTAGTTACCAGAATCAGAATTATATGAAATGACTGCCCCACAGTATGTAATGATGATGGTATAAGTCAGCCATTGCTCTTTGGACCCCTTCAAATCCCAAGAAATCATACTATGCCTTGGTCCACAGTTTCTTTCAGTTTATTAATAAAAGTGGCTAAATTGCTTAGGCTGCAAGGTTATGATGCCCTTTATAATGCCAGATTGATGTCTACCAATCTCAAATATCCTTCTGTTTTCCAAACTACTTCCTTGGAGGCAGTCTGAGCAGCAGAAAAACATGATATAACACCTGGCATGGTATTCTTCCTTTGTTTCTGCCAGCAGGTCCAGAAATACTACATGCACTCCACTGGTCAACCATGATGTGTGCTAGAACATACACAAGCACAGAGTGAATAATAAGAGGCCACAATTGAACAAGCATGTCCCAGAACTCACTTAAGATGGCGCTGAAGGTTGTCCATCAGCTGAGAGTTTACAAAGAGTGATTCAACGAGATGCCTCTGCAGAGAGCATGCCATTCTGTCTCCTCCGCCAGCTCTCACTACCTTGGGTCCTCGAAACCTCTTGAGCGCATGAAAAAAGACCACAGAAACATAACTTCCAATTTGAAGGAAAACCTCCCACATACCAAGCATTACAATGTATCAGTCTGCGCAGCATTAAAAGGCATGGGCAGGCACAGGTCATGAGAAGCAGGGAGAAAAGCTCTGGAAAACCCGGCCCTCATGAGGCCCCCAGTTCCCTAGATACAGGTTAATTAATTGATAGTGAAGTCATTAATAATTAGTTAATGTTTATGGAAGTTTTCTTCACAATGCCTTCTTTTCCTTCCAAGAAAAAGGACCTGGGATTTAAGTAATTGATTTAAAAGTAACTGTGTCTGGACAATTTAATTTAAAAAAAAACCTATTTTGAAAGAAAATTTAAATCTCGACTGTCTTTTTTTTCCCTTTGTTTCATTATAGGCCGTGGAGGCTGTTATGGAGTGGCGAGACACATTGGTGGGTGGGGGGAAGGTAAAAAGCAGAAAAGGAGACCAGGATTGTGCCATAGTCAATTCATGCGGAAGGAACATGAACGGGCGTTCACTGACTCCATCAGCCTGCCAAAGGGAATCTTGAACTTTCAAATCCAATACCTTATTCCTTCCTCTCCAAAAATTCTTTTTTGCTGTTTAGTGGACAAAGCCAGCACCCATTAAAGGAATGGTGGTGAGGGATAAAAGAAGCCAGGGAGACATGTTCTGTATTAGCTCAAGAATAAAGAGATTAATGACACAGAGGAGAAATTAGAGACAGAGCTGTCACTAAGAGGCATTAAATGTAGGTTAAAGGTGATACCACCACTCATCAGTGGGGAAAGAATGAGCTGTTTAGCAGATAGCGATTAACTGCTGTTTAACAGATAGACCTGTTAACTAGACAAATACAGGTACATTTCAAACTAACACCACGCACAAAAGATAGATTCCAAATTAATAAAAGACCCTAAAGTGAAAGGTAAGGACTTGAAGTCATTGAAGATGTAGACTCTTGCCTTTGTGGCAGGAAAGAACTTTTTACTTTCAAAAGCACCAGCCCTAAGGCCCAGAGTTAGTGGATCTGATTACATCAAATGTTTGTTCAGTCAGGGACATCATGGACAAAGTTGAAAGATGACAAAGTAGGAGTTACATGTTAGGAACATTAGAATAATTGCCTATTTGGAAAGTGATAACCACTTTACTAGGATAACAGAAGTAAACCAAGAGAGGGACCCCCTGAATGGACCAGTAATAATAGTAGATGATGCCATAAGCTGAGGAATCTGATCCTCTCAACCCTCTACACATGGAGTACCCAAATAATGGTGTGTTACAAGAATCTCAGGCATTTTGTTGACAAAGGCTTCTAAACAACTCAGAGGAAAGAGGTAATTAGAAGGGTATTTTCCCAAGTGTTGCTCTTGATCATGCTTTGGGCATTTAATACTCAAGTTGAGAATGATCTCCCCTTTCAAATGCCTTAGGCTACTTAATTCAACTTCTTTAAACATGACACACTTCAGGCATGGACCACAACAACCCCCCATTACCAATTTCTTTTGGGTTACATAACTGTGAAGCTAACACATACACATGTGCCAGACACTGATGTATGCTCTGAGGATGCACAAACCAATAAGACACTGTGTCCTTCCTCAAGGAATTCAGCTTAGTGGGAGAGAGAACAGAACCGGTAGCAGCAACCAACAGTTACGTAACACGGACTATGTGCCAGGACAGTTCTAAGTGCATAACATTAACTATTAATCCTAATAGCCCAGTGATGTTGGCATTTGTTTCCTTACCTATAAAATGGGGTAAATAAATTACAGAAAGGTTACCTAACATGCCTGAAGTCACAGAACTAGAAAGAGGTAAAGCCAAGATTCAAACTCAGGCAGATTGGCTATAGCGTCTATACCGTTAACAACTATACACAAAGCAGTATGAGAAGTGCCAGTATATAAATATGGATTAATGCTTTGCTCACAAAAAGAAGGGAACTCTCTTTAGATTAAGGGTAGGTAAGGAGCAAATATGATGTCTGCTGTGATTTTGAATGTTATTATTTTGAATCTATAAATCAATTTGAGAAGTCACATCTCTACAAGTCTTTCCATTCATGAAGATCAGAAACACGCAAGATTTAAATTTCTCTCAAAATCTTACAGTGGTGAGACAGGCTGGGAGGAGCTGGGAACACAGCAGGATATTACGTATGCACCCGGCACACAGCACCACCAAAGGGGTGGGCAAACCACCCAACCTACCCTCCACCACCCAACCCCCGGACCCACACCTCACTCCATATAAGAAACCAGCTCACCTCACACTCACCCCCCAGGGAGTGAGCACATGAAATTGTTATATTTCTTCCCTTATACTGCAGCATGAGTCCCAATATATGTTTGCCTGAATTTCTTATCTGGTCTCATATCAATTTCTATTGATTAAGGAGTCCAGGAACCCTGGATGGTATCAAGTGTAAGAATTATTCTTAGGTTTTTTTTTTTTTTTAGTGATTTAAAGGGGATATTTTATTATTTCTCTTTGACTAAAACATTTATTCCTGTTCATTTGAACCTGCATTTCCAATACTTAATGGTTTTTTAAAAGGTCTATTTTAAAGGTTATTTTTAAATACATCTCCTAACTTTGTGGCTAAGTAACTAGGAATACAACTTTATATTGATTTTCAAGGATTAACAAGATTTTTATTTTAATAATTAATATGTAGCTTTGTGTTTTGCCCACATAACCACTATCTGCAGATGAGCTCTTTATTCTTTCCATCTTATTGTTTATGCTTATACTTTTTGTATAAACAGCTTTCTCTCCAGGAGGTTCAGTATAAGGTACTACAGAAGCCAAGATAATTGCCAACCTTGTCTTTTTCCTGACTTTAAAGCCAAGGCTTTTAAATGTTTAATCATTTAAATATGTTTGCATAAGTTTTTTGTAAATAACCTTCACAATCTGAATAATTTCCCTTTTATTCTTAGACTGTAAACTGGGAATACTGTTATGGGCTGACTTGCCTACCCCTACTCCCAAATTCATATGTCCAAGTTCTAACTTCCAGTACCTTGAAGTGATTAGATATGGACATAAGGCCTTTAAGATAAAACGAGGTGGTTCGAGTGGACCCTAATCCAGTCTGAATTAGTTCAGTTCATTTGAGTGGCTCAGTCACGTCCGACTCTGCGACCGACTGCAGCAGGCCAGGCCTCCCTGTCCATCCCCAACTCCTGGAGTTTACTCAAATTCATGTCCATTGAGTCAGTGATGCCAGTCTGAGTGGAGACGGTAAAGAGAGGAGGTTAGGACTCAGCGAAGGGACCCACCCACAGCAGGGGTGTGTGTGTGCAGAAGAGAAACCACGTGAGCACAGGGAGCCGGCAGCCATCTTCCAGCTACGGAGCGAGGCCTCAGAAGAAACCAACGCTGGAATAGCTCTGAGGTTGGAATATTTTGTTCCTAGAATGTGCGGTAGAACTTGACGGTAAGCCATCTGGTTTGGTGCTTCTTTAGAATACAATGGCACCCCACTCCAGTATTCTTGCCTGGAAAATCCCATGGACGGAGGAGCCTGGTGGGCTGCAGTCCATGGTGTCGCGAAGAGTCGGACAGGACTGAGCGACTTCACTTTCACTTTTCACTTTCATGCATTGGAAAGGAAATGGCAACCCCCTCCAATGTTCTTGCCTGGAGAATCCCAGGGATGGGGGGAGCCTGGTGGGCTGCCGTCTATGGGGTCGCACAGTCGGACACGACTGAAGTGACTTAGCAGCAGCAGGAAGGGTTTTAAATTGCCATTTCTTTAATGATAATGTCTTTTTTTCACTCATTGCTTTGGGCATTTTGTGGTCTTCTTGGTCTGGAAATGTTCTGGGTTGTGGAATGTTTGCTAGAATTATTTGATACTTTCTTCCCACCATGGCCATTGTTTATGTCTAGAAAAATCTAATTGGGTTTTAGGCCTCCATGTTGATATGCTAATTTTCTTTGTTCTACTGCTTGTCACTTTTCGTTGATTTCCTCGGCTTCCTTCCATCTGTATTGAATTTACTCTTTGCCTTTAGGTTTTATCTGGTGTCTCTGGAGTCAAGCTCTTTCCAGTTTAACCTCAGAAGTAAACTTTCTGCTCTTTCACTCCACTCTGGGCCAGCGGGGTGGTGCTCTGACTAAATGGAGTGAGGCAGATCCATGAGCTCGAGCTTGTTAAGACTCAAAGCTGTTCTGTGTTTTCAGTCTCTCAGTTCAGAATCAGGTGCTTCTTATTCCTGAGCTAGTGGGAGTTCAGCAACAGGAATCGGCTTGCTTCTTGCTGGGCTTTTTTACTCTAGAACTTATGTGTCAGTCAGCTTTCCCTCTGTTCTGCCATGATAATTGCTACTTCTCTCTCCACTGTCTATTTTTACAAAATGGTGGATCGCTTCTAAATTGGTGTCTCTAAATCTCTTTGTGGATCTTCTATTCTCTTACGGGCAAATAGACGTGGAGAAATTGGTCTTTTTAGTTCTACAGCAATCTAAGGGACAAAGAGATATTCTGGAATTAGGGAAGGAAATTCCTCACCTCAACTACTTAATATGTGGTATCTGGAAGGTCATTTCATCTGTGATTTTGCTATGAGGTTTCATGGTGTCAGGTGGGCTTGTTAATTTTTCTTTCTACTCTCAGAGCTGACCACCTCAGGAGGTACTACAGGGTATGCTCAGGCAGTAACACAGTAACACAACAGGGCTGGTTGTAGTAAACGGTGAAGTCCATACACTTAGCAATCCACCAGTCTCCCATGGCGCAAGAACTGTAGACAAGGGGCCAAGCCAGGCTGTTGAGGGAGGTTCAGGCATACACTTGTGGCTGACATGGAGATACAACATTCAGTAAAGTACTGCCCAGTTGTTTGGTGTGTGATTAGCTGACAGTCTCCAGTGGTCAGCCCTTCTGGACTCTGCTTAAGCCTTGGAGTCCAGGTTGTACTTTTCTTGGTCTTCTTTCTTTGGGTGGCCCCAACCACTGACTAAACAAAGTGGCGGTATAAGGGTCTAGCCATTTCTGCCCAATTTAAACTCCTCTGCTGGGCAACTGTTGCTTGGGAGTTCCCAGTAAGACTGGTAGAGACTTTGCCAGGTATGTATAATGTTCTTTTGGTTCTCCGCCCCTCTCCAGAGGCAGTTCTTTTCTTTCATAGGTGTGAAATAAATCTTAGTAAACCTATTGTATTTATAAATCAGTCTTAGCATTTGCTTCCCCAGGGGCCCAACCTTGGGGTTGAACACGGTTCAACATGAAACATGGTTCCTCCAAAGCCAGCTGAGAAGAGAAGAAATTCAGCAAAATCAAACAATGAAAACAGTGTCTATCACTGATAAGAATGATATGGATTATCAAGCATGAGTCTGTAAAAGCTGTGACTGAACCTTTCAGATGACAAGTATCATAAGGGAAGGCAGGTCGATTTGATTTACTGAATTTGTCAAATAAGTTCTATTTTTTCTTTTTTAAAGAAATGGCTAGATCTTTATAATGTTGTTAGGGTCCCTAGGGAATTAATATTACATTTCATTACGGGAAGATCCTCTGAGAAGGCAATGGCAATGCACTCCAGTATTCTTGCCTGGAGAATCCCATGGACAGAGGAGCCTGGCAGGCTGCAGTCCATATGGTCACACACAGTTGGACATGACTGAAGTGACAATACTTTGGCCACCTGATGTGAAGAACTGACTCATTTGAAAAGAAGGGGACAACAGAGGATGAGATGGTTGGATAGCATCACTGACTCGATGGACATGAGTTTGAGCAAGCTCTGGGACTTGGTGATAGACAGGGAAGCCTGGCATGCTGCAGTCCATGGGGTCGCAAAGAGTCAGAAACAACTGAGCAACTGAACTGACTAACTGAACTGAAGGGACTTAGCACACACACCTTGGACTATATGTGGTAATATGTTTTTGGTAGATTGGGGTCCACTAAGGACCCCAATTAGGGAAAATGAACGTTGGATGACATTAAGTATTCCCATCAAAAACTATGATAAGCATTTATTATAATATCCACTGTATAAGTGATGTATTAGTGCTAGTTGGTGTTATTATGGTTTTTTCCTCATGTTTGAATCTTACTTTATGTTTTTTGTAAGATTTTGTAAATTTTAAGATGCTATGTGCCTTTTTTAAAAAAAATTTATTCCAAAGCATTAAAAGATGTTACCTGTTTTGTTAAAAAAGATTTATAATCCAGTGGTAGTTGGTTTTTAAGGTTTGGTTATTAAAGCCAAAATTGATCTTCCAATATGAGTAAGCAAGTGACTCATTTCAGTCTCCAAAGCACTTTTGTTTTTCAAAGGACATTTTTTAACTCTCTGAAGTCACTATCAAAGAACAAAGAGTATGTTACAGTTGAAGGTACATAGCTGATTCTTCTGGCTTACTATCCCAATTTTTTTGGTTACCAAGGAGGGCTTAGGATCTTGGTTATTTAGCGAATTTCAGAGAACTTAGCATACTGTTCTGTGATGCAAGATAAATTAAGACATTTCTTCCCACAGAAGGTTTAACCACCATAAACATTGTACTGTTAAAATATGTTCAGAAAAAAAAATATGTTCAGAGATTTTATCCTTCTGACATTCTATCTAGAATAGAAAAATGAACCAGTGGAGTTCAAAAGTTGTGGAGAGTGAAGAACTAATCAGACAATGAGAAGCAAATAATTCTTTATAAGAACTCATAATTAAATATTGAAGGAAATAGCATTCATATTTGACCAATGCTAGAAAAACTGGTCTAAAACAATGTTACTGTGAAGTAGAAAGTTTAGCTATTAGTGAGGAAGGAAAAGAAATGAGAGGACTAGGTCTGAAGAAAAGTTAATACTGATGTCATCAAAAGTGGAGACCAAAAGTATAATCAAGGAACAGCATTATTCATGATTGCTGAAATGCAGAAACAACCAAATGTCCATCAGTGGGTGAGTGGATAAGTGAAGGGTGCTATAGCCATAAGTGGAATATTATTTGACCATAGAGAGGAATGTATATGCTGCAACATGAATGAACCTTTAAAAAAGTATGTAAAGTAAAAAAAAAAAAAAACTAGTCAGAAAAGACCGTGTACTACATCATGATACCATTCCTATTAAGTTCTACAATAGAGAAATCTATAGAGACAGAAAGTGAATTATAGTTTTCAGGGAGCAGAGGGTGAATGGTGATAGCTAAAAGGTTCCGAGTTTCTTTACAGGTGATGAAAGTACTATAAAATTGACTCTAGTGATAGCTGTACAAATCTGTAAATATACTAAAAACCACTTAATTGTACATTTTAAATAGGTGGTTGCATGGCATGTGAACTGCATCTTAAGGCTATATTTTAAAAGGTGTAATAGCGGAAGATGATATGCTTTGGGAAGATAAAATGCCAGATGATAGGTAACTGGACGATGCATATAGAGTCAGAAAAGACCATAGGGCTGCATCCAAAAGCTTTAAGTAATAAATTTCTTTATGAAATTGAGAATTTATTCCAAATTTTCTGGTTTCTTAGGTGTTAGTAAATTGTGCTTGTCACTTTAGACTTTCATGGAAGTATTTGTGTTTTCTGCATAAGATCAGTGTGATAGATAGAATAATGGCTCCCAAGATATAAGGTTCTAATACCTGCAACCTGTGAATGTTACCTTATGTGGTAAAAGTTACGTTTCAGGTGTGATAAATTAAGTATTTTGAGATGGGAAGCTTATCGTGGGTATTTGGGCAGGCGCTAAATACTGTCACAGTCAGTTCAGTAGCTCAGTCACGTCTGACTCTTTGCAACCATATGCACTGCAGCACAACGTCTATCACCAGCTCCTGGAGCTTGCTCAAAATCATGTCCATCACGTCAGTGATGCCATCCAACTATCTCATCCTCTGTCATCCCCTTCTCCTCCTGCCTCCGATCTTTTCCAGCATCAGGGTCTTTTCAGATGAGTCAGTTCTTCACATCAGGTGGCCAAAGTATTGGAGCTTCAGCATCAGTCCTTCCAATGAGTATTCAGGACTGATTTCCTTTAGGATGGACTGGTTGGATCTCCTTGCAGTCCAAGGGACTCTCAAGAGTCTTCTCCAGCTCCACAGTTCAAAAGCATCAATTCTTCAGTGCTCAGCTTTTTTTATGGTCCAACTCTCACATTCATACATGACTACTGGAAAAACCATAGCTTTGACTAGATGGACCTTTGTCAGCAAGGTAATGTCTCTGCGTTTTAATATGCTCTCCAGGTTGGTCATAACTTTTCTTCCCAAGTGTCTTAATTTCATGGCTGCAGTCACCATCTGTCGTGATTTTGAAGCCCAAGAAAATAAAGTCTGTCACTGTTTCCATTGTTTCCCCATCTATTTGCCATGAAGTGATGGGGCCGGATGCCATGATCTTAGTGTTTTGAATGTTAAGTTTTAAGCCAGCTTTTTCACTCTCCTCTTTCACTTTTATCAAGATGCTTTTTAGTTCTTCTTCACTTTCTGCCATAAAGGTGGTATCATCTGCATATCTGAGGTTATTGATATTTCTCCTGGCAATCTTGATTCCAGCTTGTGCTTCATACAGCCTGGCATTTTGCATGATGTACTCTGTATAGAAGTTAAATGAGCAGGTGACAATATACAGCCTTGATGTACTCCTTTCCCAATTTAGAACCAGTCTGTTGTTCCATTTCCAGTTCAAACTGTTGCTTCTTGACCTGCATACTGACTTCTCAGGAGGCAGGAAAGGTGGTCTGGTATTCCCATCTCTTGAAGAATTTTCCACAGTTTGTTATGATCCATACAGTCAAAGGCTTTAGCATAGTCAATAAAACAAAAATAGATGTTTTTCTGGAACTCTCTTGCTTTTTCGAAGATCCAACAGATGTTGGCAATTTGATCTCTGGTTCCTCTGCCTTTTCCAAAACCAGCTTGAACATCTGGAAGTTCATGGTTCATGTACTGTTGAAGCCTGGTTTGGAGAATTCTTTGCTAGCATTCTTTGCCATTGCCCTTTTTTGGGGCTAGAGTGAAAACTGACCTTTTCCAGGTGTGTAGCCACTGCTGAGTTTTCTAAATTTGCTGGCATATTGGGAGAAGGCAATGGCATCCCACTCCAGTACTCTTGCCTGGAAAATCCCATGGGAGGAGGAGCCTGGAAGGCTGCAGTCCATGGGGTCGCTGAGGGTTGGACACGACTGAGCGACTTCACTTTCACTTTTCACTTTCACGCATTGGAGAAGGAAATGGCAACCCACTCCAGTGTTCTTGCCTGGAGAATCTCAGGTACGGGGGAGCCTGGTGGGCTGCCATCTATGCGGTCGCACAGAGTCGGACACAACTGAAGCGACTTAGCAGCAGCAGCTGGCATATTGAGTGCAGTACTTTAACAGCATCATTTTTTAGAATTTGAAATAGTTCAGCTGGAATTCCATCACCTCCACTAGCTTTGTGTGTAGTGATGCTTCCTAAGACCGACATGACTTCACATTCCAGAATGTCTGGCTCTAGGTGAGTGATCACACCATTGTGGTTATCTGGGTCATGAGATCTTTTTTGTGCAGTTCTACTGTGTATTCTTGCCACCTCTTCTTAATATCTTCTGCTTCTGTTAGGTCCATACCATTTCTGTCCTTTATTGTGTCTGTCTTTGCATGAAATCTTCCCTGGTATCTAATTTTCTTGAAGAGATCTTTAGTCTTTCCCATTGCTGTTTTCCTCTATTTCTTTGCATTGATCACTGAGGAAGGCTTTTTTTTCTCCTTGCTATTCTTTGGAACTCTGAATTCAAATGGGATATCTTTCCTTTTTTCCTTTGCCTTTAGCTTCTCTTTTCTCAGCTATTAGTAAGGCCTCCTCAGACAACCATTTTGCCTTTTTACATTTCTTTTTCTTGGGGATGGTCTTGATCACTGCCTCCTGCACAATGTCACAAACCTCAGTCCATAGTTCTTCAGGCACTCTGTCTATCAGATCTAATCCCTTGAATCTATTTGTCACTTCCACTGTATAATCGTAAGGGGTTTGATTTAGGTCATGCCTTAATGGTCTAGTGGTTTTCCCTACTTTCTTCAGTATCAGTGTGACTCTGGCAATGAGTTCATGATCTGAGCCACAGTCAGGTCCCAGTCTTGTTTTTGCTGAGTGTTTTAGGGCTTCTCCATCTTTGGCTGCAATGAATATAATCAATCTGATTTTGGTATTGACCAACTGGTGATGTCCATATGTAGAGTCTTGTGTTGTTGGAAGAGGGTGTTTGCTATGACCAGTGGGTTCTTTTGGCAAAACTCTGTTAGCATTTGCCCTTCTTCATTTGTACTCCAAGGCCAAATTTGCCTATTACTCCAGTTATCTCTTGACTTCCTGCTTTTGCATTCCAGTCCCGTATAATGAAAAGGACATCTTTTTTGGTGTGTTAGCTCTAGAAGATCTTGTAGGTCTTCATAGAACCATTCAACTTCAGCTTTTTCAGCATTACTGGTTGGGGCATAGACCTGGGTTACTGTGATATTGAATGGTTTGCCTTGGAAATGAACAGAGATCATTCTGTTGCTTTTGAGATTGCATCCAAGTACTGCATTTCGGACTGTTTTGTTGACTATGATGGTAACTCCATTTCTTCTAAGGGATTCTTGCCCACAGTAGTAGATATAATGGTCATCTGAGTCAAATTCACCCATTCCAGTCCATTTTAGTTCGCTGATTCCTAAAATGTCAATGCTCACTCTTGCCATCTCCTGTTTAACCACTTCCAGTTTGCCTTGATTTAAGGACCTAACATTCCTTATGCAATATTCCTATATTCCTGTGCAATATTCCTCTTTACAGCCTCTGACTTTACTTCCATCACCAGTCACATCCACAACTGGGTGTTGTTTTTGCTTTGGCTCTGTCTCTTCATTCTTTCTGAAGTTATTTCTCCACTGATCTCCAGTAGCATATCGGGCTTCTACTGACCTGGGGAGTTCATGTTTCAGTGTCCTGTCTTTCTGCCTTTTCATACTATTCGTGGGGTTCTCGAGGCAGGAATACTGAAGTGGTTTGCCATTCCCTTCTCCAGTGGACCACGTTTTGTCAGAACTCTCCACCATGACCCGTCCATTTTGGGTGGCCCTACACTTATGGCTCAGAGTTTCATTGAGTTAGACAAGGCTGTGTCCATGTGATCAGATTGGTTAGTTTTCTGTGATTGTGGTTTTCATTCTGTCTGCCCTCTGCTGGAGAGGAAGAGGGCTTCCCTGGTGGCTCAGATGGCAAAGAGTCTGCCTGCAATGCTGGAGACCTGGGTTCAATCCCTGGGTTGGGAAGATCCCCTGGAGAAGGAAATTGCAACCCACTCTGGTATTCTTGCCTGGAAAATTTCATGGACGGAGGCTCCTGGCGGGCTACAATGCATGGGGTCACAATGAATTGGACATGACTGGAAGAGAATACATTTGTGTTAAGTTGTTAATGACTGAGCAACAAAAACAGTTGTCTTTTGGACTATTTCCCTGGTGACTCAGTGGTAAAGAACCTGCTTGCTAAGGGAGGAGACACGGGTTCATTCCCTGGTCCATGAATAGCCCCTGGAGAATGAAATGGCAACCCACTCTAGTATTGCCTTGGAAATCCCATGGACAGAGAAGCCTGGCAGTCCATGGAGTTGCAAAGAGCCAGACATGACTTAGTGACTAAAACAGCTTGTTACAGTGTCAGTAGGAAATGAAAACAATCAGCAGTGCAATACTAAGTCTAAGAGATTAAATAATCCTGGGAAGGTATGGGGAGAAGTTTACATAGGTTTTTGTATTAGGTGCTTGAACAGTGGTTGCTTGTGGGGTCTAGTTACCTTTTCCTGGTATAATTATTTACCGCTTTAAGGGGTGATTCTTCATTTTAAATGCCTTCAGTTCAGTCACTCATTCATGTCTGACTTTTGCGAGCCCGGGGACTGCAGGACATCAGGCTTCCCTGTCCATCACCAACTCTTGGAGCTTGTTCAGACTCATGTCCATTGAGTTGGTGATGCTGTCCAACCATCTCATCCTCTTGTCATCCCCTTCTCCTCCTGCCTTCAGTCTTTCCCAGCATAAGGGTCTTTTCCAATGAGTCAGTTCTTCGCATCAGGTGGCCGAAGTATTGGAGCTTCAATTTCAGCATCAGTCCTTCCAATGAATATTCAGGACTGATTTCCTTTACGATTGACTGGTTGGATCTCCTTGCAGTCCAAGGGACTCTCCAGTTTTCTCCAGCACCACAGTTCAAAAACATCAAATGCCTTACCTTGCTTTAATATTCCAAGACCCAGCAAATCCTTTTTTTGGAAGAGGTGATTTCTACCTTTTGTGAAATCCAGTTCTGTTATCAGCTTCATGTGGGGCCGTCCTACTCTGAGGTTCATCGTTTAGGACACAGTGGTACTTTGTTGAGGTTTAGGAAGCAGAGAAAGTGGACTTGGCTAAGTTAGAGGTGAGGTGTCAAGACCACCACTTGAAGGGGAAAGAGCTTAGAGAATTTTAAAGTCACAGGAGTTACTGGAGGCAATAAATGTGCAAACAATGTATCTGATGACCTCTGGGGAATTTAGTGTCTGGACACCTCACCTTTTTTCTGAAAAACGAATGTCCACGGTTTGTTATTCTTATGAAAGATATGATCTCTCAGCTATTAAGCAATAATATAGTCAGTCAAGGCAAGAATGCAGGAAGATAAACACTCCCTGCTTTGGAGCTGGGATGGGGAAAGTAGACTAGTAGTACAAAAATGAATATTAAAAATGTTCATATACTCTTTGTCCCAGTAATTCCATGCCTAAAAATTATCTCTAGGTTAAAGAGATGTGTTTATATGCAAACATTCACTGCAATGTTTATAGCAGTAGTAGCTAAGAGAGGATTTGTTAACGTAGTACATTTATGCGATAGCCTTACAGCCATTTAAACATTTATGGAGAGTTTCATGATACAGTGAATTTAATATATGGAGTGTGCATGATAAAAAAAAAAAACTAGTAAACAGTATTCTTCTATAAGTTATTATATATTATATCAAACAAATGAACAACAAGAAAAAGATGGGAATAGCCACTAATATGTTGGTTATTCTGGATGACAGAGTTTGGGAGACCAAGCTGCCAAACTGTACTTTTGTTTCTAACTAGTAACACTTCAGTAAAAAGTTCTTCCAAATCTGGCCAGCCAGCCATATTTATGGAATTGTGGAGTATAGACTGTCAAAAGAATTTCTCCTTGAGTTTGGTAAACAACAGCGATGACTTCTTTTTTGAGAACCTGTGTAGTAATGCAATTGCCTCGTGAATTTATCCATGTTTTCTTGGGCATCTGGAAGAGCGTCCTTTTACCTGAGACCAAAGCAGTAATACCTTAATGAGATCATGTCTTACTCAAGATTGCAGCCTGGTGTATAGTGGAGTAGGTTGAATGCATGCATTCTAATATCTCCGCACTTTTTAAAAAGCACGCATTGGGGTGATTACTGCTACCAACTATCCGGTAAGACCACAGTTTCATGTAGCAGGCAATGTATTATCTGTTTGCTGCTAAGTCACTTCAGTCGTGTCCGACTCTGTGCGACCCCATAGACGGCAGCCCACCAGGCTCCCCCGTCCCTGGGATTCTCGAGGCAAGAACACTGGAGTGGGTTGCCATTTCCTTCTCCAATGCATGAAAGTGAAAAGTGAAAGGGAAATTGCTTAGTCGTGTCCGACTCTTCGCGACCCCATGGACTGCAGCCTACCAGGCTCCTCCGTCCATGGGATTTTCCAGGCAAGTTTATATGAACATAAATTAGCCTCCTGCCTTTACACAAGGGTGTACATTAACTCCCCAGATTAACATAATTGGGAAAATGTGCTCCATATGGAGTTCTGAAGCTTCAGGTTTTTACATGGATCCTTTTCCAAAAGCCAGTATGATTCTTTTAATATATCACACGGCACACAAAGAATGAATGTGCAAGTGGTATGGAACAGAGTGAGACTCATGGTGCAGTCTCTGGAACTTTTCCTTGAAAAGTTCATTTCCCTGCTTGCTCATTCTTAGAGAGATAGAATGAACTCTCTTTATCCTGATGACCTTCTGTTCAGGATTCTTTTTCTTGATTAAAGTTAGCTTTTAAAGAAAGGTAGAACCCAACTGCTCCTGAGTGGTCCTTTTTCCTTGCATAGAAACTTAGAGCCCATTCCAGAGCCTCACTTGACAGTAAAGTCATCACTTATCAGAAAGACAATGGACCAAAAGTTTTCTTTGCTAACTGAAGCCTTTTATCTTATTTGCAGTATGCTAATTTATAAAGAAAGAAAGAAAGAAAAAAAAAATCAGTTTCTTGTCTGTTTGGATTACTTTTGCTAGCAAGTTTTAGAGGCGTTTAACTTCTGCAGTTAATTTCAACCAGTTGTGCTGTAGTTTTGTAGTAGATAATCACCTCCAGAATCCACGTCAAAAATCTTATTAATATACATGTTTTTGACTTAACACCAGGCCAAAAACAATCAAAACTGGATCTGAGGGCTTGGTGCTATTGAGTCTCATTAGCTTATGCGTAGCAAAAACTCATTGTAATTTCTTCAGAAGTATAGTTTAGACATACACTTGGAGGAAAAAAAGCCCGAATCAGAAAAGAACCAGGATAAGAACACTCAAGGCTCTTTTTGTTTAAGATTTAGTTGTTCATAGCCTAAACTGCTTTTTTCCCTCCACGCCGAATGCAATATTTAAATTCTGGTGCCAGTTTCCACATTATTTACCAGGGAGTGCACACGTCAAATGCAGCTGCTGATAGATACTTTTACTTCTTAGAATGACATCGGGTCCCAAACACTATTACTCGGGTCTTTTCAGAGCGCTTCTCATCCTATTGCTCATTCTCTACAGGGGTAGTAGAATGGTGTACCGTGTAACTGGGCACAAAACACGCAAAGAACTGACCAACTGATGCTTCCCGAGAGTCCTGAGTCTACAACCGATTGATACAGAGTCCCTTAACTTTTTTTTCTTTGCCTTTTCCGTTGGTGAAGAGCAGATTCTCCTGGGGGCAATCTAACGTTCTGATAAGAGGGTGACCTCCCAGGTTACCTCTTGCCGCGGGCGGGGCTTCTGTATACCCCCAGGACATCAGGCTGGACCTGTCCACCTTCGCTTCACATTCTGAAAATGGGGAGGGGCCGCCCCCGAGTCACAGGCTTGCCTGTTCAGAGTACCTTCTTACACATTCCAGTCATCCCAGCTGTGCAGTCTCGAGGCCACAGGGCCTTCGGGAAATCGCTCCGGAGAGGGGCATTAAGTGGCTTCTACGCCTCCCACGTTTCAGCGCGAGCTTCCTACTGGGGGATGGAAGGAGACACTAAGCTCTACTCCTATGGAACACTGTTCGGTTCCGATTTACCCAACTCGGAGGCCACGGAAGCACACGGAACGCCGGCGACAACAGCACCGGTTGATTTTCCGCTCTTCCCGGCTCGTTCTTCCGCCCGCGCAGCCCTAGCCCCCGCCCCTCCGCCCTCCTCACAGGAACCAGCGCCCCGGCCGCTCCCGCGCTTCTCCCCTGCCACCCGCAGTGGCCTGCCTTTTATAGACGCCACAACCAATGAACGCTCTCCTTTCCTTCTGCCCGCCTGCCCGGCCAATCGCCGCGCCCCTTGTGTAATCTTCGGCTCCTCGACTTCTCTCGGTTATTTTCGTTGTTGCTGGCTTTTTCAGGGGCTGCTTGCTCGCAGCCAGAGACGCTGCTTTTTTTTCCGGGTTCGGAGCCGTTCCGGATGCTTTAGGCTGTCGGATGTCTGATCTCCGGATAAGTGAGGCGTTTCTGTACATGGATTATCTGGTAGGTGCGGGGCAGGGGTGGCGTGTCGCCCCTCGGACCTCAACGTGCCCGATGTCCCTCCGCCTGGAGGAACAGCCTTTTTGCTTTCTTTCTTTGGGATGGGATGCCTTTGGGGTTCTTTCTCCCGAAGCCAGCTCTGGAGCTGTGCCGGGACTCAGAGGGGTGGCAGCTGAGGCCGTGGGACCGCAGCTCCCAGGGAGTGGTGGAACTGACAGGTAAAGGTGCGGCCCGGGCCAGCGGTTCTGTGGGACGAGGGGCGCACGGGCGCTCCCCGAGAAATGGGGCCGCGGCGGCGGGGCGTCTTTTGCCTGTGGTCGGTTCTTTGCTTCTCTCTGCACTCCTGCAGAGGACTTTCTTTCCCAGGAAGCAGGAGTTTTCCCCTCTGCCTTTAGCAGAACTCCAGGTACTATTAAAGAGCCATAACCGGAATGGCTTACTAAGTGCCCGGCAGCTCCGGTCATTTGGTTGTTATTAGATCTCTAAAGCTATGACCTCGGTCGCCGCGAGGTTTTAAAAGCACATTACCATATAGTAGACGGGACTAAACTACATCGAAGCCTGGGCAGAAAGGACTGGCTAGCAGGCATTGCCTCGCCGTCCCTGCCGTGGATGCTTGTTTCTTACCCGGTGCACAGATTGGACCCTGTTTGTGCTTTTTAGGCCAGGCTTGTGCTGAGAAGTTTAGGTGGGAAAAGTGTCAGCTCAATGTTGGGGCTGAACATTACTTTAAAAATGCACTTGATTTATGTATGTATAATTATGCAAAATACCGCATATTGTTCGAGAAATTATTTCCCCAGAGGTGCATGTTTGTGTTCACGCGGATCCTCATTAATGTTGGCTGTGTTCAATCCTAAACAATTACCAGGTTTACCTTTTTGTCTAGAACCCCTGTTGCAATGCAGAGTTGAAGTAAACGGTAAAGACATTGACCGTCCTGTCATCTTGTTGAACACATGCTGTTCAACAAGCATGTTGGTTTCTGCCTGCAGATTGGCCTGGCAGAGATTTGCCAGTGCCTTCTAGGAATTACACTAATGCTGTATACTAAGAAAGACTGTGAATGCGTTCATAGTCAAGAAACGCTGGACAAGGACTGGTTTTGTAATGCTATCTTGTATTTGGGCTTATTTCCCCTAAATCTTCCTGGTTTGATGGGCTTGTGGGGAGGGGTGGTGAGTGCAGTTAATACATGACCTTGTGGATCGAGGGGAGTCAAAAACTGAATTCAAATTCTGTTTTCTTCCTTTGTTGATGTCAGTAACTTCCTCTGTCTTTGTGATAAAGGGACATTAGGTGCCCACAGTGTAGCCAGTTAAGGAGGTTATCTGATTGGGGGTTCTTTAAAATGTAAAGTGCTATGTGGGGTAAGAGAGTTGTCAGATGTTTCTTAAAGACTATTTTCTGAAATAAGTAACTGGTTATTTTGTAGCTTGTTTCATACAGTACTATGGTTTTGTCTTGCAGTTTGCCCGAATTAAAGCCAAAGTTTGTTGAGGATGATTATGGAATTGGAAAGGGCAGCCTTACCTATACTAATGAAAGCTGATTTTGAATGCTTAGTTAAGTGGTTCCTAAAAAGGAACTTGCTCTTTTATTTGCTGAGTGAGTTTTAAAGTTGCAAATTGCATTGTAAACCTGTCTTTGAGGTGCCAAACCCACTACAGCAGTTAGTGAGGGAAAACAATTGGAAAACTCTGGTTAATTACTCAGGTTAATTTCCTGATGGGGAATGCTTGTGGTGCTCTAGATGACCTGAAAAGCAGCTTTCTTCCTGAATTTCCTAAATTATGTGTCAAAACCAATGGGCCCCAAATCTGACATGGCTTTTTTTTGTTTTACCTGCCACGCCTGCATATACCCTATGCATTTCTGTTTAAAAAAAATCATTATTTTGTCACCTTAGCTATGCTTTTTTAAAAATTCACAAGTGTAGTGAAAAAGTCCCGTAAAAATCACTTGGCTAATCACTGGTAGTGAGGGAAAAACTCTTAAAGGAAATAAGTCAGTTCTGATGAGTGTGTCAAGTATCCGCTGTGAAAAGACTTAAGGAAATCCTTAAACATTAAAGGAAAAAGCCTCTGCAGGTGGTCTTCTGTGTTTACATTTTACTTAGTTCTCAGAGAAAATGATGTTCCACACATCATTCCTCTTGCCTTTCAGATGGACTCATTTGCTTTTCCATAGTTTTTATGTGGTGTTTATTAAAAACCAGTTTCTGAAAAGTGAAAATCAATTTTGTTGATTATCATCTTATTTTAAAAATCAGTTCCCAAGTTCTTTTACGTACCTTCCAGAGAAAATACACTCCTTTCATTTCTAGTTTGACCCTTCAGATTTTGCTGAGCTTGTGGACTAGAGTAAGTGCCCTGTCCATGCACTTGACAGGGATAGTGTGTATGCCATCTTTTCTTCTCTTTTCTTTTTAATCGGTGTTTGACTTTCTTCTTATTGCTGCTGGAAGAAGAGGGAGCTGTGTGTGTATGCATTGTCCATTGTTCTTTGGGCTGGATGGCATCACTTAACCTTTTTTAATTGCAGGACAGTGGAAGGAAGATAAATGAGAGAAAGAGGTGCTTTCAATAAGACTGTGAATATTAAAGCAGAGGATAAAACTCTCTGATCTTAGAGGCTACTGTTGATTTCTTAACTTGAAGGAAATGCTATAAATTAGAGGTGACAGATAAAGTGAAGCCCAGGGATAGTGCCTTTCTATTTAGAATAAAGTTTTGATAGATGTCAGTTTAGGGAACTACAATAATGGTAATTTATGTATCCTCAGTAATTTCATGTATCACCCTGTACCCTATCTTTATTTGTTGAATGAATATGAGAGAGAAGGGACAGCTTTTCTCTCCAGCTTCTAAAGTAAGACAAGATAACATCTGTTTGGATTAGGTGTTTTACTCTGCGGAATGCAGAATGTATCTTTTACTCTTAACTTTAAGATTATCAAGGTATTTGTTTTGCCTGGGTGGCCATTTAAAAATAAAAATCTTGGTTTTCCAGTATTTAAATATAAAAATCTCAGTATTGACAGGCCATATACCTTTTTCCCATTTTAGGAATGGGTTTTAAATGCCATGTTCACACCTGTCCGGTCTGTAGGTGAAGATTCTGTTGCTGTTCCAGTGGGCAGTACCAGCATCTTCCTGTTTCTCTTCTGACAGGTAGAACTAGTAAGACAGTGTGTGGAACTTTCTGAATAAGGAGAAAATAGTTACGCTATAATGGAAAACGTGTCTACCAGGTTTTCCTGGAAGGTTGGACAAAATCAACTTCTAGATTCCTCTCGGTTTAATATTCTTTACATCCGGATTCATGTTGATTGGCTTGAATTTTACCTCTTCCCCCCCTTCTGCCATCAAAATAACATCAATAAAATTTGGTATGTTTTGTGTAATGCCAGTGATGATTACATGGGATGATGGAGGGAGGGTGTTTTATAAACAGCATGTTGCTTTTCAGATGTAGAATGTTAATATACTGTGGTTATGTTACTCATATTATTCTTATGCCCCCTGTAGAATGACTGTGACTGCCCAGTTTTAAAGATTGGGCTACCTTTAAATTAGTCTCAGTATTTGGAGAGATTTAATGTCATCAGCAAGCAGGAAGTTACAAGACTTCCTTGAGGATTGTTTACTACCTATAAAAAAATAAAATATGTTCCTTAATCCATCTAACAAATGTTTATGGGACCCCTGCTTTGTGCATGACCCTGAAAGTCATGGAGGATGAGCCCCCACTGGGATCGCCTTGGTTGTGGGACTGGGGGGTTGTGGGTGGCTCTGCAGGAACCTGCGGCAGTGGACAGATAGGTAGGCAGGTGGGGGAAGAGGCAGCCTGTGATGTGCTCCTTGGCTCTCTGTAGGTTATCTCTGTGTGTTTCTTTGTTTCATTGTGAACTGAAGTGCAAAGCTGGGCCTGAAAATGTGATATCTGAAAGTGCTTCTTTGGCTGCTAATTATCAGATAATGATCATTTCACCTGTATGTTGGGTTTGGGATCTAATAAGGCCAGTGTTCTAGGTTTCTTTTTCTGTATAGGTTGGTGAACCTGGCCTAGTTTCTTGGTCACAGGCTAAACCTGTCGTATAAAAATTTGTGTGTCAATAGGGAAGATCAGGTGAAAGAAGATCGATGGATCAGCACAAACCCATCACCATTTGCAGAATACAAACCAAATAATCAACCATCCAAGAACAGAAGCTCTTGATGTATGGATACACAGAACTCTGAGGTTCTACCAAGTTGTAAATGAGCCTATTCTAAAAGAGGAGTGAAGGCACAGTTATGACTTTATCTGATGTTCCGTGGTCTTAGAAGTGTGTTGCTTTTTAACTGTGAATGACTATGAACAGTATAACTTAAGTGTTCTATGTTTGAAGTGATAATATAGGCCATATATTTTTAATCTTAACTGCAGCTGGATTAGTCAGTCACATAGTTGTTCTTTTATTAATAAATCATAAGATAAAAAGAGAACACAATAACTGGTTCTTTTAGCAAAAAAGTTTCAAAAATATCCAGACCATGAGGCAGAAACTGCGATATAAGGCAGTAGCTCTGGTTCTCAACTGTCTGTGGTTCCAGGCTTGTAGCATGAATCCCAAGAGAGCACACATGGGGATGATTCGTGTCCTCTGGGAGCTTGCATTCTGAAGGATGCCTAAGCTGTGTGCTTGCAGGCATGCTGAAGGTGGGGGGAGTTAAGCATAGGTATTATGAGGATAAAATAGTTGTTACCGTTTATTGAGCCCATACTGTGGTGCCAGATAATGTAAATGCTTTCCACACGTAATGCATTAAACCAAGGCTGAAAGAGGTTTTGTAATTTCCCCAAGTTCACACAGCTAACAAGTAATAGAGCTGGGACTGTGGTCCCAGAACCTTCCTTCTTCACTACCTTCCTTCCAGCTTGGTGTTAAAGCTATTGGAATGCAGTTGAAGATTTTACAATGTATTTCATGTAATTACCATGTTACTTCTCCAGTCAAGAAACCAGGGGCCAGGAGCAGGCTGGTCGCTGTTCCGCTGTGCTCAAAGACTTGTCTCTGCTAAATGCCTGTTAAAAGGAAGGCTGGATAGAAAGAGAACTGTGTCGTGTCCTGAGCCTTCCACCCCGTGATGTCCTGACTCTGGGCACCTAGGTGACCTTCACCATCTAATGTTTTATCAAATAACCACACGTGGGTTTCCAGGCAACCTTGGTACTCCGCTCCCTAGTGTCACTTCAAGGACACCTTCAGAGTCACAAGCCCCAGTCGTCTTTTTGAAGAGGTCCCTGAGACTCAAGATCTATTTGGCAGTTTATTTGAAATCTGCTGTGCTCCTTAAATAAGTGCTGCCTGTAAAGTGGGGCTTTGCCTAGCAGACATTAGGCCCAAGTGGCCTTTTGCTTATGAGTTTCTGTTGGGCAGAGTCTCCTGATGCTAAAGGGTTTGCTTTTGAGGAAGAAAAGATTTTCAGAGGAAATTTGGTAACTGCATTTTGGTTAACAAATGCTGATACTTCTCACAAATTGAGTTAAAAATGGGCTTTTATTTTGGAGCCTGTGGCCTCCTTACTTATGCTGTGGCTCTTCCCCTGGCATCTCCCCAAGTGCTTCTGGTGTTTGGTTGAATCTGAAAAACTCAGTTCTTGTTGACCCTTGTTTCTGAGTATCAGCAAAGTGAACACATTTGCTTCTGGCAGGATTGGCTTCATGGGCATGTGGCTCAGAAGGGCCCCCATGCTTGGCTGAACGCTCTGTGGTTGCCATCTTAAAACTCTGAAGTTTGGGCGCTTTGCAGATGTTTTCGTTATCTGAATCTGTAACTTGTATCAGTGCAGGGTCCCTTACTATCTTGATTATCCTTTTATCACTAGAATTGAGTCTGATGCAGGGTGAATACGGAACTATATATCATGTACTGTGCAGAGTGTTTTTACCTGCATTACCCTATTTAATCCTTCCAGCAGTCCTGTTGACTAGATACTGGGAACTTAAGGCTCTATGAGGTGGAGCAATGGCTGGGATCATGTAACTGAATGTCAGGGCTAGGGTACCAGCTAACTTGGGGATTCCAAGCCCATGCATGTAAGCATTATTCAGTACTGCTGTAACTGGTAATAATTAATAGTTAAGAGGATGAGTGAGAGGGGCCATGATTCAGACACAGGACTGGAAATTGAGAGGTTACTTAATTGCTGCCGTCACCTGTGAGAAGCCCCCCTGGGAACTCAGTGACAGCTGTGCTGCAGTTGAGGAAGTACACGTGTCAGTACCTTCAGGTGAGAGACTTTGCTTACCTCTTGCACCCTCCTGCCCCGCCGACCCCCTGGTGCACAAGCATGCACTGCACTTTGGTTCACAGCCAGATGCACATGATTTTGCAGGAACATCTCATTTATCAGACCTCTTTGTACCCAGATTTGCTGGGAATGATTCTGACTTCTGGATTGCTTCTCTCTGGGTCAGGGACTTCGACCCTAGCAATTGTGGCCATGTCTCCCCCAGAGGGATTCCCGAGAGTTCTTTTTGCACAGAGAGAGAGCAGCTTCTCCAGGCTCTCTGGTGGAGCAGTTGACAGTCTGGAGCCATCCCAGGACCATTGGTTGAGGTGCAAAAGGCCTGCACTTGTTCCTTGATCAGTCTGTACATGGAGTCAGGAGCTAAAGTAAAATACAATTCTTTCACAGTTTTACCTTAAATAAATGCAAATGTTCAGAAAAGTACAGAAAATGAGAACGCACTTCTGTGTACCTATCTCCCCAGTTAAAGCTGTTAGTATTTTGCCATTTTAACTTCAAAATGCTGGATGCTTTTTAAAACAAGAAGCTTTAAGGTGAAAGCCTTCTGCTCTCCCGTGCTTTCTTCATCCTTCTCCATGGTGACAACTACCCCAAAGGAAGTAGGCACTGTTCTCATGTGTGGGTTTTTTTGTTGTTGTTGCATTTTTATTATATTTGCATATATGTGTAAATAATATGGTATTCTTTGTGGTTAATAATTTTAACAAAATTGTAACATAGCACCTTATTGTCTTGAAACTTGCTTTATTTCTGTAATGTTTTTCAGTTCAGTTCAGTCGCTCAGTCGTGTCTGACTCTTTGCGACCCCATGAATCGCAGCACACCAGGCCTCCCTGTCCATCACCAACTCCCAGAGTTCACTCAGACTCACGTCCATCGAGTCAGTGATGCCATCCAGCCATCTCATCCTCTGTCGTCCTCTTCTCCTCCTGCCCCCAATCCCTCCTAGCATCAGAGTCTTTTCCAGTGAGTCAACTCTTCACATGAGGTGGCCAAAGTACTGGAGCTTCAGCTTTAGCATCATTCCTTCCAAAGAAATCCCAGGGCTGATCTCCTTTAGAATGGACTGGTTGGATCTCCTTGCAGTCCAAGGGCCTCTCAAGAGTCTTCTCCAACACCACAGTTCAAAAGCATCAATTCTTCGGCGCTCAGCCTTCTTCACAGTCCAACTCTCACATCCATACATGACTACTGGAAAAACCATAGCCTTGACTAGACGGACCTTAGTTGGCAAAGTAATGTCTCTGCTTTTGAATATGCTATCTAGGTTGGTCATAACTTTTCTTCCAAGGAGTAAGCGCCTTTTAATTTCATGGCTGCAGTCCCCATCTGCAGTGATTTTGGAGCCCAAAAAAATAAAGTCTGACACTGTTTCCACTGTTTCCCCATCTATTCCCCATGAAGTGGTGGGACCGGATGCCATGATCTTCGTTTTCTGAATGTTGAGCTTTAAGCCAACTTTTTCACTCTCCTCTTTCACTTTCATCAAGAGGCTTTTTAGCTCCTCTTCACTTTCTGCCATAAGGGTGGTGTCATCTGCATATCTGAGGTTATTGATATTTCTCCTGGCAATCTTGATTTCAGCTTGTGTTTCTTCCAGCCCAGCGTTTCTCATGATGTTTTCTGCATTTAAGTTAAATAAGCAGGGTGACAATATACAGCCTTGACAGACTCCTTTTCCTATTTGGAACCAGTCTGTTGTTTCATGTCCAGTTCTAACCGTTGCTTCCTGACCTGCGTACAGATTTCTGAAGAGGCAGGTCAGGTGGTCTGGTATTCCCATCTCTCTCAATATTTTCCACAGTTTATTGTGATCCACACAGTCAAAGGCTTTGGCATAGTCATTGAAGCAGAAATAGATGTTTTTCTGGAACTCTCTTGCTTTTTCCATGATCCAGCGGATGTTGGCAATTTGATCTCTGGTTCCTCTGCCTTTTCTAAAACCAGCTTGAACATCTGGAATTTCACGGTTCACGTATTGCTGAAACCTGGCTTGGAGAATTTTGAGCATTACTTTACTAGCATGTGAGATGAGTGCAATTGTGTGGTAGTTTGAGCATTCTTTGGCATTGCCTTTCTTTGGAATTGGAATGAAAACTGACCTTTTCCAGTCCTGTGGCCACTGTTGAATTTTCCAAATTTGTTGGCATATTGAGTGCAGCACTTTCACAGCATCATCTTTCAGAATTTGAAATAGCTCGACCAGAATTCCATCACCTCCACTCGCTTTGTTCGTAGTGATGCTAAGGCCTACTTGACTTCACATTCCAGGATGTCTGGCTCTAGATGAGTGATCACACCATCATGATTATCTGGGTCGTGAAGATCTTTTTCGTACAGTTCTTGTGTGTATTCTTGCCACCTCTTCTTAATATCTTCTGCTTCTGTTAGGTCCATACTATTTCTGTCCTTTATCGAGCCCATCTTTGCATGAAATGTTCCCTTGGTATCTCTAATTTTCTTGAAGAGATCTCTAGTCTTTCCCATTCTATTGTTTTCCTCTGTTTCTTTGCATTGATCGCTGAAGAAGGCTTTCTTATCTCTTCTTGCTATTCTTTGGAACTCTGCATTCAGATGCTTATATCTTTCCTTTTCTTGTCTTTTTTTTGTTTCTCTTCTTTAGGTTTACTAAATACTGCCAAACATTTTCCAAAGTACTTTTACCACTTAGACTTATACCAGTAGTGTAAAAGGTCCAGTTATTTCGTATCCTCACCAATAGTCTTTACTTTGTCAGTCATTTATTTATTTTGATGAATGTGTACCCCAAAGAAATTTAAAGTTGCCCAGAGCTACTTCCATGTATTCAGGCATGAGAACAATATAATATAGGAGGATCATAAGGCAGATTTTTCTTTTAATTTGAAGAAATTAATTGGCCATATTCTTCGGTTGTGTGATTTCACTTGAAAACCCTGTCTTGCTGAGGAGGTGCTGTGGAGGTCAGTTGACCTGGTAGAAATTCCTGCTTTGCAAGCAACTCAGTGTACGGTTTGGGCAAACCAGTCAATGTCACTGCCTTCAGTTTCTTCATCTATAAAGAGGTGGGATTAATTAGATATCTAAAGTGTTTCTTTTATTTCAAAGTTTTCCTCCATCATCTTGTATGGGTCTTGGAATAGCTATCTGTTTTTCCATTCTTTCTAATTCTTTAAGTGAGTGATCATAAATTTGCCTTTACATAATTATCATTTATTCAGGCAGCTCTGTTTTTATAAGCCTTTTGTATTTTGGTAATGTTCTGGGCACTAGGGATATATAAGTGAATAAGCCATTAGCTTGTCCTCAGAGAACTCATACTCTTGTAGAGATGAAAACTAAGCAATGATGTTTTGGAGTGGCATATTCTACTCAGAGGGAAATACATGTTACTAATAGAGTATATGAAAGGGAGTCTCAACCTGGACTTGAGGGCCAAAGCGAGCTTTTCAGAGGAGTCATTTTTAATCTGCAGCATTGAAGTTGAGGAGTGTTGGCCCAGTGACAGGCAGGGCCAGGGCCAGGTGGAAGGAACAGCATGTGCAGGGAGTTGGGGGTGAGTAACCCTATTGCTTTAAGGAACTCCCAGGGCTCGGTGTGGCTGGAGCAGAGTCAGGAACAGTTGGGTACACTTTGTTGCAGAGTCCACCTAGGGTCACATCGTGGGAACCTTAAAAGTTTGCCTAGGGTGACATGGTCAGGTCAGGTGGCAGTGTGGACAAGCGCTGGAAAGGGCAGCGGATGGGAGGCAGAAGCCTCGTGTGGAAGATGCTATACTGATTCAGGAGTGAGATGATGGTATTCACAGCCAGAGAGAGGCTGGAAGGATGCAGAAAAGTAGATGGATTTAGGTAACATCTGTGAATTGCCAGGATTTTGTAACTGACTGTAGAAGATGAGAACAAAGGAGATTGTAGGGATAATTTTCAGATTTTTGATTTGAACATTGTCCTGGTTATCTATTACTGAGTAACAAACCACCTTAAAACAGTGGCTTAATAACAGTCATTTTTTAAACTCATGAATCTGGAGGTGAATTGGGTTCAGTTAGCCTGTTCTTGCTCAGGATTCCTTATAAAGTTACCATCAGATGGTGGCTGGGCGCATCTCAAGACTTCTTAGAATGCTGGTCTGGCAACATGCAAATCTGGGGGATTGGAAAAGGTAGACTCCTGGGGCATCTCTCTTCATGTATCTTTCTACATTAGGCCCCAAGGAGCTGCACTGCCTCCATCCAGATTGAAGGCTCACAGAGTACATGTATCAGGAGAAACTGGTGGAAGCTACTGGTCTTTCCAACCTGGCCTCAGCAGTTGTGCAGCATCACTTATGTGGCACTTGTTCATCAAGGCAGTCACAAGGGCAGGAAACAGGCACCACCTCTCGGTGGTGGGAAGTCGAAGGATTTATGGGCATGTTTCAGAACCACCGTAGACATCACGGAGGCAAAATGGGTCATGGACTGTGGCAGGTGACCCCTGAAGGAACAGCACGTGGAAAGGCAAGTGAAGGCTTTGAGTTCAGAGTTTGTACTGCTTGTGGGAAGTCCAAGTTGAGATTCAGTGTCAGAATCTGAATTACGTGGGAGCTTAGAGGTGAGCTTTGGATGAGTTAAAAGCAGTATGTAACATTATTGTTACTTGCTGTGTGTGTGTGCGCGCTCAGTCATGTCTAACTCTTTGCAACCCCATGAATTGCGTAGCCCGCCAGACTCCTCAGTCTGTGCGCTTTTCCAGGCAAAAATCCTGGAGTGGGTAGCCATTTCTTACTCCAGGGGCTCTTTGTGACCCAGGGATCAAACCTGCATCTGTTGCGTCTCCTGTATAGGCAGGCAGATTTTTTTACCACTAGCACCAACTGGAAATCCATATATATGTGTGTGTAACTATATTATTAAATTATCATTGTGAGGCACAGTGTTAAGTATCTTTCATGCATGATTTATTGCTTTTATCCTTTTAGAGATTGGAAACTGAGACTTAGAGAAATTATGTCATGCCTGCAATGTGGTGGAGCCAGAATATGAACCCAGGTCTTACTAATGTCTGACCTCACATCCTTAACCGTTTGATGGTAACTGAAGCCATGGCCACGTCTGAGCTCACGCAGGGAGGGTTGCGCTCAGTATGGAAGGGAGAACCTGAGGAAGTCTAGTGTCTCTCTCAGGGCCGGTACATATTAGGCACGTGGTTTTTGTGGGATCAGCCAAAGGAAAGGAATCTTGAGAGAGAAAGAGAGCTGCAAGGTTGGGAGAAAACCTGCAGAGTGTTGCATCTCACAGGCTGAGAAGGGAGACTTTCCAGGAGAAGGAAGTAGCCAATTGTGTTTCCCATGGCCCAGAGATCATGGAAGAAGATGGCTGCATGGTGACCTTGGCCAGAGGCTCTCAGAGGCCCAGTGGGAAGTGAGGAAACGACACCGCTGCAGTCAAGGCTGTCTGGAAATTTCACTGTGAATGAGAAGAAGGCTCAGGCTGGAACTGGAAGGCGACTAGGGACATCGAGGGACAGTTTTCCTTTCTAAAGGGGGCTGAACTTGAGATGGTTAAATGCTGATGAAGTGGAACGTGAGGTCGTCTTGCTGAGTGTGACTGAAATATGGTTGCCTAGGGGTTGGAGCTGAAGTAGCTGCAATGAAAGACCAGGGCATTGAGGACCAGGTCACACATGCATTGGTTGTGGTGTGGAGGCCATGATCCAACAATGACAAAAATCTGATGTCTATGGTACTTTTGTTTTTTTCTCTTCCAGACTTTGTCTGGAAAGGAAGGTTTCAAGAAGGTGGACAGTTAGATTAATAAAAGTTGGGCTTTTTCCAGGGTGAGTTACTGGGTGGATAATGGAATAGAGGAAATTTAGGACAGGGGCAAGAGGTTGGTGGAAATGATAGACCACTGTGAGCTCCAAGTTAGTGGAAAGGAAGGAAGGGTGAGTAGAGGATGCGAGGATGGGTGGTGCTGATGGGACTGAACAATAGGTGTAATTTGGAATAACTTCAGAAAACGGAGAGAGAAAAATCATTGCGGGAGACGATAAGGTATATGAATTTAATTTTGCAGACATAGAGTGGTTTTTGGAGAGAAGGCTCCAGTGTGTGACTGTGGTTGGCCTCGGGAAAGATGGGGAGCTTAGGAAGCAGAAGAGGAAATGTGAGAGAAGGCTCCAGTGTGTGACTGGTTGGCCTTGGGAAAGATGGGGAGCTTAGGAAGCAGAAGAGGAAATGTGCCCCAAGGTGCTGGGTAGCGCGCCCTTGTGGGTGACCAAGTCGATAGGACTTGGGCTAGAGCAAGAGGCTGAGGCAGATTCAGAAATCCTCCGTGAAAGAGGGGAAGGTTGGCCAATGTCCTTGACAAGGAAAGGCGGATAGCACTAGATGTTGAGCTCATTGCCCTGAGTCTTGAAAGGAGCAGGGGAGAAGGAGGGCTCTGGAGATCCTCCAGGGTGACCTCCAGAGACTGCGTTAGGCCATAGGGGGCACTTAGGAAGCCTTTGTGGGTGTAGAGGAGTTTTTGTTTCATTGTTGAGTACGGCAGGTTCTGAGCTGCATTGCCTGCCAGGCTCCTCCGCTGTAGACTTGGCAAGTTGCTTAACTTCTCATTGTCTCATTTTCCTCCTCTGTAAAGTGGGATAGTAAGAGTAACTACCTCTTGGGTTGGTTGTGAGCATTAACTAAAATAGCACAAGTACTCTAGAGCAGTGCCTGACATCTCTTTCTCTGCCAGCGCCCCCCTCCCTGCACCCCCCCAACCTACCCCCCCCCGCCCCCCACCCACCCACCTTACTGTTGTCCTAGCACCAATACAGAAAACCTCTTCAGTGTTATATATTGGCAGGCACTTTCTAAGGGCCCTGTGAGGTAGGTGTCATCTCTATTTTTCAGATGTTAAAACTGAGACATGGAAAGGTTAAGCAACTTGTTGACGGAAATACAGCTAGGAAGTGGCAAAGTTAAGCTTTGAACCCAGGAAGCCCTCCCTTTTAACCAATACTGCACAATTAATGCATATTAACTACCCCACCATCCTGACTTCTACCACCGCCCCCTGAACCACCCCCTGTACCAACACCACCGTGTCAAGAGGGCTCTGTGGAGAGGCTGGCGAGGGACTGGACGTGGGAGAGGTTGGATTGCTGGAGAGGAGGCGCAGAGCCTCCGCAGAGCGTGGGGTAAAAATAACTGGAACATGGAAGATGGTGGAATCGGGTGGATGTTTTCCCTGAATAATTTGATGTAGCAGCTCCCTGGTCAGGCAGATGGGAGATAGTGGGCCTAAGCTGGTTGTGCTGCAAGGAGGGAGTCCTTGTTCAAATACACACATAGCTCAGTGACTTGATTCCGAAGACCTTCAGGCTACTCTTCTGCTAAGAGCAGTAGTGCTTCCAACGGAGTCTTGGTCCCTGGTGAGAGAGCGGACAGGCTGTTTTAAGGGAGTCTGTCAGCATCTGACTCTCTCTCACGGGCTGTGTCTCCTAGGAGGGGGCGTGCAGTTTAGGTCCTTCAAACCTTCCCATACTAGACTCCCAAGGCAGAGCACTGGGGGTCGAATGTGCTGAGTCCAGAAGCTGAGGATGGCCCAGATCTTCCCAGTAGACCAAAAGCTGGTCAGTCTCAGGCAGCTTCTTGGTTTTGTGAAGGCAGCTTGCTTAGGGCTGGTTTGTCAGAGCAGCTTCCTGCCCAGACAATCACGTAGTAATCTGGATGAATTGTTATTAAAGCTGTGAAGACTGTGTGAGCCTGGCTTCTGTCTGAAGTGACCACAGAGTGTAGTGTTGCACAAATAACTTCTGGTTGGAAAGTTCATCCTTTCCCTCTCACTCTACTCCAAGTCGTCTCTTTTGCAGTCTTCCACGGACAAGCCTGAATTGAGGCTCCCTCCAGGGCTGCTCCAGTAAGCTCACTGGACACTAACTACACAGAGGTGCCCGACCAAGGGGGCAAGCATGCCTGCGATCCAGCCCCCAGTCAGCTTGCCAAGGTCCCCACTGCACACTGGCAGAGAGGTGCTGATGCGCTAGCTACAGCCTTGCCTTGGTTCTCTGTTACTGGACCGAAGACAGTGTGTCACAGTGCAGGGCTGGGTTGTGGGCGTCTTTGTGTCCCCAGAGCCCGACATAGGTACACAAGACGGCTACTAAGTCAGTGGTTGGGCTGAGAGGCTGCACGGAGTAATATTTAAGGGCACGACCTTGGCGTCAGACCCCCTGCATTTGCGTTCTAACTCTGTCACTTACCTACCGTGTGGCCTCTGTGCCTCAGTTTCCTCATATACGAAGTGGGCATAATACTACCTACCACTCAGTTAAAATACATCAATGTGAAAGCATTCAGTAGAGAGCCTAGTACCGTGAGCATGATAAATATTTGCTGTTACTGTATTGGAACTTTCTACATAAGACAAGAACTTAAGATACTGTTGTCACCAAAAAGACCCCATTCTGATTCTATTCCTTTTTCTAATACCAGCTTTTCAAAAATCTTTCTGCCCCTACCTAATAAACATAGTGCAGAGTAACTAGGTTAAAAATACCGCAGCTGCTGATTCTTTGTGTTGGGGGTGGTTCTGTGCACTGGAGCATGTTCAGCCGCATCCCTGGCCTCTATGCCCTTGTTGCTGGCAACACCCAACCTCTCCCCTACCCCGGCCATGACATCAGAATGTCTCCAGATATTGTCAGTGTTCCCAGGGGGCAAAAAACCAATGTAAGAACCTCCAAACCAGACTATTTAGTTTCTCATAACTCAGTATCAGATTTCCAGAAGGAGAGAATCTGGTTGGCTCAGCTTGGCTCTGGGTCCAATTTGATCCAATTAACTATAGCCAGGGCTTCAGGTCATATGGCAGAATCTGGCTGCCAGGAGGAGGGGGCGCACCCTACTCCCAGATAAGAGGGATGGACAGATACTCTAGGAAGGTCTTTCCACTTCCTTAACTCCAGCGAGATGTTCTGGTCTGACTCTCTGTATTGTATTTGTAGGAGGTCTAGGGGGAAAAAAAATATTGCAGCTGCTTATTGATAGGTTAAGTAGCAGCTGTTTCTCATTTGTAGGGGTGAAAGGTCCTGGCATGGCAGAGGGTGGCCCACGTCCTGCCACAGGCTGGTTCTGCTGTTACATAAGTGTGGCCAAGTGAGTCAGCTCACTTTAAGGGGGTAAGTTTTCTGAGGTCCTACTGTAGACTGCACTGTTGCTTGGAACTCTCAACTTCTCTTTTGTCTCAAGCAGTTGAGAGTCAAATTTCTGCTTTTGAGAACTTTTCTTCCCTTACGAGTGTTTCCTAAGAGGCAGCATGTTATAGACAGCAGAGCACTGGGCTGATTTATTGGATAATGTTGTCATTTTGAATGTTTCCTGAATGTGCTTTTTTTTTTTCACGTTCATGTAGAAAACCTCTTGTGATGTTTGAAGTTCTCTTCCTCCCTGTTTTATTTCACATAAAACTATTGTACATCCCTGGTGTTCACCAGTAATATTTCTTAGTGTAAAATGGTTTTCCCCATGATTTATTGGGTTTAAGATGTGTGTGCTAAAGACGTGGTCATTGAGACAGGATTATTCTATCATTCCTGGGCTTCCTTTGGGTTTCCTGACGTTTCAGGGCCCCTGTGAGCTGATCCTGGGCTGTGGGCAGGATTACTTCGTGAGCCTGAAGAGGAGCTGTTCTCTGTCATTTTTGTGGACTCAGGCTGCAGTTTTTCTGCAGTTTTTATATTATTGTGTGAGTGATTTTAAAACAACAGCAGCAATAGCAAATGAATATTCTTTTAAAGGTGAATGTGCATGCAGATATAAAGAACAAATTAGTGGTTACCAGTGGGAAGAAGGAAGGAGGGAGGGGCATGATAGTAGGGGAGTAAGAGTTACAAACGATTGTGTGTAAGCTACAAGCATATATTGTACAACTTGGTAAATTTAGCCATTATTTTATAATAATGTAAACGGAGTATAATCTTCGAAATTTGTGAATCATTTTATTGTACACCTGTAACTTACATAATATTGCATATCAGCTGTACTTCAATTTAGAAAGTCTCTGTGTAGATTAAATCAAAATAAAGAAATTTCAATTAAAAAAAGGGTGGTGGCATTTTCTTGGATTTTCAAAATTAGCAAGGACTTTTCTTTACTAAACAACATTTCAGTCACTCACTATTGATTTGCTTGAAATGAAACATAGTGACTTTAGGTCCTCAATTTTAATTAAGATGTGCAGCCCTGTGTTCAAATACCTAGTTACAGTAGAATAGGATCTGCTAGGTTTTAAAATAATTCCTTGAAGGATATATGCCCAGATTAGTTTTGGGAAAAGTAAAGTCCTATTTCTACCCTCCCTGACCCCTTCCCCATCTTCTCGCTTCTCTTCCTATCTAACTTTCCTCATGCCACAAATGCTTATTCTTTTAACAGTAATTTTATTAATCTCCTTGATTATTATAATTAACACAATAACAAATCGGTCACAATTTGCTATGTTACAGCTTTTAGCAAATAGAAAACTGGCAGGCAAGATAGATCAAGATCTCTTCCTATGTCAGCCATCCGGTGCATGCCACAAAGTAGTAACCGTGCATCAAATCCTGAATTAACCCAGACTTTTGGTCACTCAAAAATAAAGCACTAACAGAAGTAAAACTCACAGTGAACATTCCTGGCTCACAGACAAGTATCTTTCTGGCCAGGTATGCCTTCTAGAACCCAGTGGCCCAAATCAGTCAGGACTTGCTCAGATTTTTTAGTTTTCAGAGGAGATCCTAAATATTTATTGTTATATGGTTTCAAATAATTATTCCGTCGGAAAAAGTGCCAAAGTTTATTTGCCCATAAAGTTTTCCCCCAAAGTGTTCCATTTTTTGTTAAACAGCAGGGAAGGTTTTCTGTGTAATTAAAACCTTAAGAGACTCTGAAAACTGAAACACGGAGAATACAATTTCTGCATGAAAACTTGTGGGGAAGGAACCCTTGTTTAGGAAAGTGAGCCAGGAGAAGGATGGAGGGAACTGATGAGGGCCCTCAGGTGTAGGGGGAAGCAGGAGAACCTGCTTCCTGCACGAAGGTGGCAGCAGGAGAATGTCCAGGATACGATGTCCTAAAGGCCTCTGCCTCTGCCACCAAGCATCCTTAGCAAACGTGGGCTCTCTCCACTTCCTCTCTCAGTTCCCACCTCTGTCAATGTGGCAGCAATGGAGGCGGTATTGTCCCAGGAGAGGAGGGGGTTCTACCGTGTGTTTGCTAGATTTCCACAGAGGGGCCAGGAGATTCAACAGCCTTCTAGTGAGTTTTTTTTTTTTTTTTACATATCTGGTAATAAGAAGTCCATTTTTTTTTTTTTTGGTTTCTTTCAGGACATATCCAGTATTTATCATCTGAAGCTCAGAGAATACTTAGAAAGGCATATATTTCTGTTCAAATACAAAATATGTTTATATTCATATATATATGTATATAAAACTTAGGGGTTTTACATACTTGTTTGTTACTCAGTTCTCAATAAAGATTTTCTGAGAACCTACTATGTATGACAAATTCAGCACAGGAATACTGAGGTAAGATCAAGGTCTTATTAAGAAGTTCAAGGTATTTCTGGGGAGAGAAACAGATACGCAGGTGTCTACAGTGGCATGTGGGCAAGGTTAGAGCACGAGAAATCAGCTAACTGTAAGGAACAAACAGGAAGGGCTTAGGTTTGGCTTGTCTTCGGGCGCCTCACAGAGGGGCACAGGAGTAGGCATCAATTAAGGTTTGTTCAATTAGATGATGTAAGCAGTAGCTCCTTCAATTTTTAGACAAGAAACTTGTCCAGATTTAGAGAGCAAGGTGGAGAAAACCACTAACTGGAAATATGAGTGACTCCCAGTAAGTTCATCTTAGGACTTGCCTCTGAATTTCTTCCATCAATCAAATACATTCATTCAACAAATATTCACCAGGCACCTGCTAGGTACAAAGCACTTGGCGAGGTGCTGGCTATGAAATGATGAACAGCATGGAGAGGCTCTTGAGAAGCCTACTAAGTCACTGTACTTTGGAAGCAGTGTCGGAGAGATGCCCTTGAAATTCACATTCAGTAACAGATTTCAACAACAAATTACGAGTTGAACTCATAGTTACTTCTCATTCCTGAGTTTTTGCTCTATGTTCAGGCAAGGCTGAAAAGGCTAATTTAAAAGTTCAATTTATGAAAGATTTTAGAGATATTTAGGGGAGAAAACCAGTTTGGGAGTTATATTTTAAGGAATATTTCCCTTTTGTCTAATGGACACATTTCCCTTTTTTTTTTTTTTTGGACACCTAATTCATTCAAGGGTTATTTAATGAGTACTCACTATGTTCCAGATACTCTCCAAAGCACTAGACACACAAAGATAAATGCCGTCTCCTTCTCACGAAGCTCATGTTCTCTGGGACAGGGTAGTTTTCCTTAGGCAGTCTTCCAGCTACAAAAGACACGAATGAGTAAATCTTGGAAAAGGGATAACATCCTTGATATTGTCAAATCCTAAGATGCACTGCAGATAGCGTTCAAATCCCATCCCAAAACCTCCATGTGGCACAGATCCAAATCGACGGAGGTCCAGATACCATTGGTAGGCTTCTGTCAGTCCTAATCTGGCCAATCGCTGTTCTAAGAAATGGTATCGTTCCTCTCTGAGGCTTCCTCCAAAGAGTTCTCCAACTCCAGGAACCAGAAGATCAACAGCAGCAACTGTGTGCTGAGGGCCATCTTCATTATCCCTCATGTAGAACGGCTTGAGTGCTAATGGATAATTAATGACAAAGACTGGTATGTCGCCACAGTGCTTCACCAGGTATTTTTCATGTTCAGTGTAGATCAGCACCCCACTCTGGCGTGAAGGTGAAGTTCTGGGATGCCTGCTTTAAGATCTCCACTGCCTCAGTGTAAGAAATGACTAGAAAGTTGTTTTTTTAGCATATGTTCTAATCTGTCCTTTTGGCCAGGAGCTATGAATTTGTGACAGAGTTCAACATCTTTAGGACAATTTGAGAGAACTGTCATTGCTGTAGTCTTGAAGAGGCTCTCCATAACCTGCATGAGATCTTGCAGGCTCTCCAGAAAAGAAATCTCTGCTTCTACCATATAGAACTCTGCCAGGTGCCTCCGGCTCTGAGAATTCTCTGCTCGGAATGTTGGACCAAAGGTAGACACTTGAGTAAAAGCTCCTGACATCACTGCAAGATGAAGCTGTCCTGAGACAGTTAAGAAAACAGGAATATTGAAGAAATTCTCCTCAGGCACCTTTATTTTGCTTGAAGGTTCAACTTGAAAAAGTTCTCCAGCCCCCTCACAGTCATTGGATGTGATTACTGGAGTATGAATATGCACAAAGCCACTGCCCTTAAAGAAAGAATGGATAGCTGCTGTGGCTTCACTGTGAACCCTCAGTACAGAACCCAGAACATTAGTCCTACACCTGAGGTGAGGATATTGTCTCAGATATTCCAGAGGATGCCTCTCTTTATATTTAAAAGGGAAAGCCTTGGCATCACAATTGCCAACAACTTCAATTTTTTCTGCCTTCAGTTCCACATTTTGCTTTTTGGATGGACTTTTTACCAACTGTCCTTGAACTTCCACGGAACTCCCAAAAGCCAGTTCTCTACTGTCAAAGCTTGAATCTGCTACAACCTGATGGCTTTCCAAAGATGACCCATCATTTATGTGCAGGAACACGACTTCCTTCTGGGAGCGGATTAAAGGAATCCATCCCTGGACCTTAACGCGCTCCCCGTTCGCGCTCTGGACCCCCAGAGCGCCCCGCACGCTCACTCTGGCTGCAGGTCTGTGCCTCGGGCAGGGAGCTGAGGAGCAGGAGCGCAGGGCTCGGAGCAGGCACCGCGCCCGGAGCATCGCGCGGCCGCCCCAGGCCCTCCTCGGGACCAGCCCTGAGGCCAGCGCGAGCGGGCTCTGCCGGCGGGGACCCTCTCTCCTCCCCTCTTCCGGGCCGCAGCCCTACACTCCAGCGCTCCAGAGCCCCCCGCGGGCTTCCTTCCCCTTCATGGGCCTCCGTTCGGTCTCCACAGGACCTCTGCTTCCCGAAAGGGCGGAACGGAGACCGCTCATTCAGCGGCGAATGGCGACGAGAAAGCGCTCCCTGTGGGCGCGGGGCAAGAAGTCCATTTTATTACTGCCATGTCTCCATGGAATTTTTGAGTGCATCTAAAATAAATTCTGCTTCAAGTTACAGCTTTGTAGTATTGAGAGGAACTTAAAAAGTGCCTTAAAATTTTTTATAACTCTGCCTGGAAGGAGGAAGAGAAACCATCCAGGGCCAGGAATTCGTGATGGCTCATGGTGAGTGATCCAAGATGGCAGGGCTGCCCTGTGGCACCTTTGAGCTCCCAGCTGAGGGCCTCCAACAAGTCACTTTTGTGGGGGACACGGCAGCTTGCTCCTCAGGTACGCTCCCAGTGCCCTGCCCTGCCAGTGAAGTCACCTGGTGGACCAGGCTGCAGAAGGTGCTAGAGGTCTTTTGCACCAGCCTCCACTGGGCCCTTCCTTTCTCTACACCCACCTTCTCTGCCTGCCTAGCACCCAACAGTGAGAAGCTGTGGGCACATTGTGGGTGCCCAGGCCTCTCCCACCTAGTGGGATGAGAGGCACAAAGACGGAACACACGTTCATGGGCTGGGGAGGGGGTGACATCACCTTTGACCTCAAACCCATTGCTGTTGGGGGATTTGTAAGGCGTAGAGAGGTGTTTTGGTCTACAGAAGCAAACCCCGAATCAGCAGAAGGTCAGCCACAATTACAGAGTTCCAGATTCCTGACCTGGTACGCAGCATCATACTTTAACCTGCAATTTCAGTTTGATTAGACTGTTATTAGATAGCTTACAAATTTGCTAGGGGAAAAGAACTCTTAGAGCAAATCTTGAAGAGGATGAAGGAGCAGAAAAATTACAGAGATATACATTTATTTATATAATGCCAGGAGAGGCATCATCAAAAAGCTTCAAGTTGAAGATAATTCCATTGACAACAAACTTAAAAACAGAATGATAATTTTTCTGTATTTTGGATAATCTTCAGATTTCTTACGATACCACTGGTGATGCTGCTGAGCCCTGGTGAACAGAACACAGAAAGTGAACAGAGCCAAAGGCCAGCCTTGGATGGACAAGTTGGCGAGGGTGTGGTGGCACTGTTGACAAGTCCAGAGTTGACTGCAATGATGTATTCAAACAAGCCCCGCCTCAGTTTTTTATATCCAGTCTCTCCTGGTTTCTGAACCAGGAGATCTGAGTGAATGTTTATCAGTATGCCTATCAAGCCCAAGCCACTGGGCTTCCCTGCTGGCTCAGACGATAAAGAATGTACCTGCATGCAATGTAGGAGACCTGGGTTTGATCCCTGGGTTGGGAAGATCCCCTTGAGGAGGGCATGGCAACCCATTCCAGTATTCTTGCCTGGAGAATCCCCATGGACAGAGAAGCCTGGCGGGCTACAGTTCATGGGATCGCAAAGAGTCGGACACGACTGAGTAACTAAGCACATGAACCACAAGACAAAACTTGTTAGAAATCAGTGGTCAGTGAACCAGTCATCCTCCTACTGGCTCAGGTGTGTACTCTGCAAGTAGCCATTACAGATGCAGAACACAAATGCCAATAGAAAGGCGTAAAAGGACGTGGACTTTCCTCCTTGGTTCAGACACAGGAAGGTCAAGGCCCATTGCACAAAGTGGATGAGAAAAATGGCCAGGAGTATGCAACTGGGCTAGTGGTTGAAACGCTTGACAGTGCCTGTCAGGAGCAACGGGGCCAGCGAGGGCAGCTCCCATACAGCCTAGGCAGCTCCAGCCAGCAGCCGAAAGGTGAAAAAGATATGTAACAGATATCTTGTCATTTCTCCCCCTTGTGCCTTTGTCAGAAACCACTGTTGATCACAGAACTCTTTCCCTCTGAGCAGGGATGAAGGCTCAGAATTCTCCATGCAATGTATTTTCCATTGTCTGGGCCTGGTATATATAGTGAAACCTATTTGCTGTTCTTGATACAGATAAAAGGTGTCAGATGTGAGCAGGAGAAGGAGATACTTGGGCTGAGCTTAGAAAGGCGATATTTAGACAGATACAGAGGAAGGGGCAGATTGTGTGGGGCTCTCCATGCAGAGAACAATGTGGACAAAGCAACTGGATGGAGTTCTGCTGCTCCCAGGACCAGGGGGTGCTGGCCTGGCCAGAAGGGAGGATTCTGTTGGGTGTGGTGGAAATAACCGGACAGACAGAAGGGTGGGGCTAGATTAAGGGAGAAGTGGCCACGGGATTGGAAAAGGTCAGGTTTCAGTCCAGTCCCAAAGAAAGGCAATGCCAAAGAATGTTCAAACTACCGCACAATTGCACTCATCTCACACGCAAACAAACTAACGCTCAAAATTCTCCAAGCCAGCCTCTAACAGTACGTGAACCGTGAACTTCCAGATGTTCAAGCTGGATTTAGAGAACACAGAGGAACCAGAGATTAAATTGCCAACATCTGTTGGATCATCAAAAAAGCAAGAAAATTCCAGAAAAACATCTGCTTCATGGACTACACCAATGCCTTTGCCTTTGTGGATCGCAGCAAACTGTGGAAAATTCTTCAGCAGAAGAGATCACCTGACCTGCCTCCTGAGAAATCTGTATGCAAGTCAAGAAGCAACAGTTAGAACTGGACATGGAACAACAGACTGATTCCAAATCGGGAGAAGGGAGTACATCAACATTGTATGTTGTCACCCTGTTTGTTTAACTTATATGTAGAGTACATTATGAGAAATGCTGGGCAGGATGAAGCACAAGCTGGAATCAAGATTGCTGGGAGAAAAATCAGTAACCTCAGATATGCAGATGACACCACCCTTGTGGCAGAAAGTGAAGAAGAACTAAAGAGCCTCTTGATGAAAGTGAAAGAGGAGAGTGAAAAAGTTGGCTTAAAACTCAACATTCAGAAAACTAAGATCATGGCATCCAGTCCCATCACTTCATTGCAAATAGATGGGGAAACAATGGAAACAGTGAGAGACTTTATTTTTCTGGGCTCCAAAATCGCTGTAGATGGTGACTGCTGCCATGAAATTAAAAGACGCTTACTCCTTGGAAGGGAAGTTATGACCAACATAGACAGCATATTAAAAAGCAGGGCGATTACTTGTCGACAAAGGTCCGTCTAGTCAAAGCTATGATTTTTCCAGTAGTCATGTATGGATGTGAGAGGTGGACCGCAGAGAAAGCTGAGCACCGAAGAGTTGATGCTTTTGAACTGTGGTATTGGGGAAGACTCTTGAGAATCCCTTGGACTTCTAGGAGATCCAGCCAGTCCATCCTAAAGGAAATCAGTCCTGACTATTCATTGGAAGGACTGAGGCCGAAGCTGAAGCTCCAATACTTTGGCCACCTGATGCGAAGAGCTGACTCATTGGAAAAGACCTTTATGCTGGGAAAGATTGAAGACAGGAAGAGAAGGGGATGACAGAGGATGAGATGGCTGGATGGATATGAATTTGAGTAAACTCTAGGAGTTGGTGATGGACAGGAAAACCTGGTGTGCTGCAGTCCCTGGGGTTGCAAACAGTCAGACAGGACTGAGCAACTGAATTGAACTGAGATTAAGGAGACCTTTGGATTCCAGGGATTTAGACTTTTTCTTGAGAACCATGGAAGCCCCTGAAGGTTTGAGCAGAATAATGACAGGAGAAAAACATGTTTTAGGAATCTGATCTGATTTTTAATGAGCCAGATAGGATTGCATAATGGACTGTAGCAGAGATTCCTGGGTCTCCTGCATTGCAGGCAAATTCTTTACTAACTGAGCTAGGAGGGAAGCCCATTCAGAGACCATTCAAGGCTATTCTGTAGCCAACAGCCAAAAGACGGAGTGTGGCAACATGTAGCGCCCAGAAGGTGAGCCCACCATCTTCAGCAGCATGTAGCACGGAAGCCCAGGTAGGCAGTGAATCTGCCCAGCAGGAACCCCTTGGCCAGCTCCAGGGAGGAGGCAGGTCCTGATGGGCCACATACAGGGTGACAGTGGGGATGGCAGGCACAGTTATCTGAGGTTGGTGCTGCAGCCCAAACTCTGGGCTAGATCTGCCCCGCATGGTTCAGTTCAGTTGCTCATTCGTGTCCAACTCTGTGACTCCATGGTCTGCAACATGCCAGGCCTCCCTGTCCATCACCAACTCCCAGAGCTTACTCAAACTCATGTCCATAGAGTCAGTGATGCCATCCAACCATCTCATCCTCTGTCGTTCCTTTCTCCTCCTGTCAGCATTAGGGTCTTTTCCAGTGAGTCAATTCTTCAAATCAGGTGGCCAAAGTATTGGAGTTTCAGCTTCAGCATCAGTCCTTCCAATGAATATTCAGGACTGATTTCCTTTAGGTTGGTCTGGTTGGATCTCCTTGCAGGCCAAGGGACTCTCAAGACTCTTTTCCAACACCGCAGTTCAAAAGCAGCAATTCTTTGGTGCTCAGCTTTCTTTATAGTTCAACTCTCACATCCATACATGATTACTGGAAAAACCATAGCATAGGCAGCCCAGAAGCCGTTCCACAAATACTTACTGAGAAATGCTTAATTTGGTAGGTACTTGGGCATCATATATACTACAGGGATAAATCTTTCAGTGATTGCACTATAGCCTGTAACATTGAATGTAACACAGTTCTTTGCTTGTGAGAAAACACTGGATGATGGATGGGTTAGATCACAGTGGACAAACTTTTTCTATAAAGGGCTAGCTAGGACATATTTTAGATTCTGCAAGCCATAAGGTGTCTGGCTCGGCTACTCACCTCTGCCATTGTTGCACAGAAGCAGCCGTAGATAACACATAGATGGACGTCACTGTGTTACAAGAAAGCTGTATTAGCGAAAATGGGCAGTAGGCTAGATTTGGCCCATGGATTGCAGTTTGCCAGCCTCTGGACTGCTCCAGGGAGGAAGCAGGATTTGTCTCCTTGGAGAGGTAATATTTCATTTTGATTTTCATTGACAGCAGATTTTTGTACTTGTGGGATACCTCTAAAGAAGGAGACAGTGTGATCAGTGGCTCCGGTTATAACAAGGATGTAGGGTAGTATCCTGTATTGAATCTCCAGGCAGACTGCAATGAGAGGGTCAAGATTATAGGAAGGCAGGTATTGGTTCAGGGTAAGGAGAAACTTTCTTAAAAGATTTATTTATCTGCCTTAAATCAGAAGTGTCAAGGTAGAAGTTGTTCCCCACCTGTCAGGGACATTATGTTATAAAAGATGAAGTGGAGGCAGAGTTCCTTTTAACTCTCTGCCTACTTATCAGTTGGACCTAGTATATCAAGCAATCTCTCCTCACTTTACCATGAGTTATTTGAAATCACTGTGATGTGTACAGGTGGATTTCAAATGTCTTTTCATTTAATTGTTGGAATTCTTTTTTTCCCAACCAATTTTATGCAGAACTCAGATATACAGGACAGATGTGATATCTTATACTTGAGTTTTACAAATTTACACTCTGATATTTACTTACATGTTTAATATATGTATTATATATTATCAGTGAGAGCAATGAAGTTGATTTGATAAACAGAACTGAATTTAGATTGAGATCACTTTTGTTTTGATCCATTTAGATGGATGAGAACTGAAGGTTCATATTCTAGTTCATGCAGTTTGTTTTTTTGTGTGATGTTAAGGAAAGGCAAGACTCTAATGGAATCATAGTTGTAAATGTTACAGATTTTAAAATTTTGTTGTTGTTCAGTCGCTCAGTCATGTCCAGCTGTTTGCAACCCCGTGGACTGCAGCGTGCCAGGCTTCCCTATCCTTCTCTGTCTCTCAGAGCTTGCTCAAACTCATGTCCATTGATTGAGTCAGTGGTGTCATCCTGCCATCCCATCCTCTGTCATCCCTCTCTCCTGCCTTCAGTCTTTCCCAGCATCAGGGTCTTTTCTAATGAGTCGGCTCTTCGTATCAGGTGGCCAAAGTACTGGAGCTCAATTCTAAATTATTCTTCAACCAGAAGGCAGAATATAGGTTTTATTTTAGCCCCCTCTCCCAACCCTCACTGCCCGGGCCAAAAGGAGATCACTCTGGCAGCACTAGTTAATGTGTGGAATGTTTTCTGGTGTGTTAAAATTTCATGTACAGTACATTTGAGTATGTATTTTTTCATTTCAGTCTCTAAGATAACACAAATTAATTAAAAAAAAAATCTCGAATATCCAGCTGCCTCTTTGGAATCCTCCCTGGGGAGCAGACTTGAAAACCACAGGTTTAGAATCAGACGTGGGTGGAAATCTGAGTTCAGCTACTTACTTGCCACATACTGGTAGTCCACGGTTTTCCATCTGATAGATAGATCTAGAGATACCTGCCTTGCTCTGGTTGTGAGGAATGAATGAGATGAGAATGTAAAACGCCCAGCATCCTAATAAATGTCTTTTTTTCCCCTTCCTGTGACTTAAAACATAATCATAGCCCTTCTTCTAAATCACATTATATTTGCCTGCATTCCATTTCAGCAGGTATGGTTGCATTTGCTTTTACTAGAAATTATTCACCATCTTGAAGGAACACTTGACTGACTAGGATCTCTGCCTGGAGAAATGCTGATTATTCTCTCAAAAGTAGTAGGTTTGGGTGGGCTCCTCACCCTGTTTGTGATTCCTGCTTCTGGCCTAAGAGTGAAGAGAAGTTTGGATCAATCTACCCTCCCAGGTGGAGGGTAGGAATTTAAGAGGCTTAGTAGTTCATACAATCAGAGAAAA